>NW_026000048.1:15517444-15605282 GCF_001458135.2 Marmota marmota marmota | reverse complement strand
GCGTGGCTGAGTGGTGCGGCCGCGGCCGCAGCGCGGCGGAGGAGACAGTGTGCGCTCTGAGGCTGAGCTGCAGCAGTTGAGGCAGGCGGCCAACGTCCGCGAGCGGAGGCGCATGCAGTCCATCAACGACGCCTTTGAGGGGCTGCGCTCGCACATCCCCACGCTACCCTACGAAAAGCGCCTCTCCAAGGTGGACACACTGCGTTTGGCCATCGGCTATATCAACTTCCTCAGCGAGCTCGTGCAGGCGGATCTGCCGCTGCGGGGTGGCGGCGCAGGCGGATGCGGGGGACCCGGCGGCGGCGGGCGCCTGGGCGGGGACAGCCCGGGCAGTCAGGCCCAGAAAGTCATCATTTGCCATCGTGGCACCAGTAAGTGCGTCCCCATCTCAGGTCTGGGAGAGGGGCACTGACACCAGCCCGCTAAGGCCCAGGAAAGGCAGGGCGAACCGACTGACAAGCAGACTGACGGACCGACGGGCGGGCAGATGGACGGTGGGCACTGGCAACCTGGAGCACAAGCTTCTTTCTCGCGTACCTCCCCCCACCCACCCACACACACACCTGACGCTTTGACTGCTGCTGGGAAGACAAGCGTCCCTGCCACACCAGCAGCTTCTAAGATCCCGGGGAGCGGGCGCTGGGGGCTTGAGAAGTGGACTAAGAGGGTGGTTCTAGTATGACTGTGAGACTCCTGTTCAGTCTGCACATGAGGGCATCCTGAAAGTCGGAGGGGGCCTCTGGGAATATAATTGGATATTCACAGTCTGTTTTCTCTTTTCACCTCCCTAGGGCCTCCCTCACCTAGCGATCCGGATTATGGTCTCCCTCCCCTTGCAGGACACTCTCTCTCGTGGACTGATGAAAAACAACTCAAAGAGCAAAATATTATCCGAACAGCCAAAGTGTGGACCCCAGAGGACCCCAGAAAACTCAACAGCAAATCTTCATTTAACAACATAGAAAACGAACCGCCCTTTGAATTTGTGTCCTGAGAAAATTCATATTTGGTTGAGGATCTGATTATGTCTCTGTGCATATTGTACATGTAAATACCTATAATGTAAATGTAATTTAAGAATCAAATTTTTCTAATGGCAATCAACTGTTATTTATCTATTTATTATCCTGTTGAGTTAATGAAATAGATGATCTCTTTATATATAATTTATATAATTTATCCTGATTTTCTAAAAATATGCAATAGCGGATGATTCCCCCAGCACCTTTAGCAGAACTCTGCGTTGTTGGAAGAACTCTGGTCAGAAAACTTCATGCTTATTTATTGCCAAATACAGTTTATTTCTAAGCGTTGTTAATAAATGCTATTGACACCTTTTTCTACAAGTTATTTGTTTAGTACATGATGGGGGCAACTATGTCATTAAAAATAATTAACTTGGTAAAAACTAAATCAGAAACTCAAAGGTAGCTATCAAGTAGGAAACTGTGTTTTATTTAGATGACCTCCAATTCGCCATTACAGCCCTTCTTCTGTATCATCTGCCCCAAATAGTAACATTTAGCCTACCTTTCAGGTACCCTTGGGGCAAATAGGTGATAGGATTTGTTATTCCCACTTTTCAGAGAGGAAGGCTGAGGCTCAGGTCATGTTTGGTTTACCCAAAATAACCCTCATTCTGCCTATTTTTAAAATATGTATAAAAGTGAAGGCGCTGTGTCTGGTGGAAATTGGGAGCTAATTCCTGGGCTGGGAAAGGGAAGGGGTCTTTCTGCTTCCATGGCTGGAGGATGGGTTGCTCTTGAGCTGCCCTGCCACTCATCCTTTGGCAGTTGCAGCATCAGATATTTGAAACTCAGGCTTACTCCTCTCAGAGGGTATGGGTCAGGCGGTGGTATTGAGATCCGGGGGAATATCTGGGGTGGGGGCTTCCAACAAAATTCAGGGTTTTCGAGGTAAGGAAGGAAGGAGCCTACTCTGCCTGGCATATCTACAACTGAATTTTTTTTTTTTCGGTGCTGGGGATGGAATCCAATCACACGCATGCTAGGCCATCATCGTTCTACCACTGAGCGACATCCACAGGTTATTTCTAAAACTGGCTTGGTTTTGCCTATACCAGAACCTCCGCCAGAGATCTGGAGAGAACACAAGCCTGGGGCGGAGGGCACAGGATCGCCCCCTAGCGAACGGGAGAAGCGGAGGCGAGGCCAGGGGTCGCTCAGCTGGAAGACCCTGGAAGCCTGGGCTCCAGCTACCATCCACCGCGGCGACCGCCGCAGCGCTCTCACCCGTGGGCAGAGCCCGGTGGCGCGGCTGCGGATGGTGAGGACCAGAGCGCACCGGCGCAGAGCAGGAGGCGCGCACCTCTTCGTGAAACTTCGGTCCTGGAGCTGCCCAGGCCCGGCAAAAGCGAGCTGCTCCTGTGTAGCCTAGCGTCCCCCTGGTCAGTCAAGGTACAATCGCGAACCGCCCCCAGTACCCACGGCCTTGCGGAAGGACAATATGCCGGCAGCATGCTAATTGCTTTAACCTAGTTTCAGACCCACCGAGGGGTTCCCCGCGCGCCGCGGGTGCCATGGCCCTCGTCCAAGAGCAATTAAAGCGAGGCCGCGAGCCCGACCCCGCAGCGCGGCCTGGCCAGACATGCGGAGATTCTGGGTCGCGAGGCTCCCAGGAGGGCCTTGGCCATGGACCCTCACACCCCTTCCAGCCTTCGCGTCCTCTCGGCCCCCTCCCCCAAAAGATGATTTCACACAGGAGACAGAATTTGAGAACGAGAGAAAATAATTCAATTTTGTCCTGTATTAGGGCCTCATTAAACACGAAAGTTGCTTTTGCACAAATGCTTCCATCAGGCATGTAATCTCATTACACTCATTAGAAAGTCAAATGTTAGGCAGACTTCAACTTAATTATAAGTTATGGAAGTGTTGTATCGTTTTCTTTGCCTGTGTAGACCTGCATTTCCTTGGATTGGGTGATGTGGCAATTCGTAGTTAAAACACTACAATCATTGTGATGTGGCACCTTTTATTTTGCGTGCCACTTTTTTTGTGATTCAATGCATCAACACATCCTTTAGTGCGGTGCAGATGAAGCGGAAGAGCCGAGCTGAGCATGCAAAACACCAGGGTCTCTATCTTGTCACTCTTGTGCCCTGACTTGGCAAGTCCCTTTAAGCACAACCTTCAAAGAGACTGACAGTTTCTTTTTATTTACTCATAATCCATTCATTCTAGTGTAGCAATTCTTTTTTTTTTTTTAAATGCAGCAGTAAAAGCAGAACAAACGTATCATTTCAGAGTCTACTTTGGCGTCAGGGAGGCCTGAGCTGCACTGGGTGCAGGAGCCGCCGTCCTTGTAGCAGCGCCAGGCTGGAGAGCCTCTGGCCTGAGGCATCTCTGGCCAGCAAATACAGTCTGGCACTGGAAAGACCTTGTGGGGGCAGTTTGACTGACAGGTATTCAGCAGTCCTTCTAAGTCAACACTTTTCTTCCAAGTTAAAAAAAAAAATGCCTATGAAAATAAAATTGAGTAAGCCAAACTGCTGGACAGCTATGGAGAGCCTTTACCCAGCCTTGCTCTTCTGAACACCCATCAGCCCTTGCGCTGAAATCCAGTCTGGGACCACCAGGGGAAAGAGTTTAAAGTCTGCCCTGGCTGCCCTTGTCCATTTAGCATAATAAAGAAACTGCAAACCCCAGTACCGGGTACATTTTATGATCTCTACTGGAGAGCTGGCTAAATCACTCCCCAGTGGTCCAGACTCCACTGCTAGTGGTTGTCGGGGGAGGGAGTACTGGAGAGGATTTGATAAAGTCTTCCCAGCATGGAGATTGCAGTCGAGTGCCCTCCTTACCCCCCCCCCCCAACACCTTCCCTTTTCTCCCCCACACCAATTCTCAAATTTCGACCCATCTTGCTGCTCTCCATTCCTAGGTTGCTGTGTCGCTCTGCCTTGGTGTCAGAGTGCCAGTGAATCTTCCCAATAAAAGCCCCTTCTATCCCCTTTCTCACTCCCTTACATTTCACATGGACATTAGGGTCAAGGTCCTCTTGTTGCCTTAAAAGATACTATGTGTCACCAAAAAGGCGACTTTCTATTTCATTGGCTGGGAAGCCCAGGCACCATTTCTCTGCCCTTAGTTTCTCCTGAGGGGGCTGTCAGTTCTGAGGTGAAATTGGGTGGGGTGTCTTGGGGGGAGAAGGGAGGGTGATAAAAAAGAGGAGAGGTTTGCCACTTCTGCACCCTCAGCTGGGTAGCCTCCAGAATGGAGCTCCTTGGTGGAGCCTCTTCTTTCCCATGGAAGCCAGGCACCATGGATTAACTTGAAAATTCTCCTAACATATTGAATCCTGGAGACTATGGGTCCTATAAGGCAGAAAAGTAGGTGGGAAAGAGAGTGAGTCTGCCACCCCAGACTGGGAGCAGGGCGCATAAAAGGCCTTGTTGGAACTCCTGTGAAATCGGCTGCCAGTGATTCCCAGGACTGCTCATCTGCCAGTACCAGGATTAACGCCCCTCAGTGGAGAGGGTGTGGAGTCTCTTAAATCCATAAACTCATCCCATTTCCATTAATGGGCCTTTGCAGTGGCACCGAGTACCAGCTGCGAGGTTGAACAAACACCAGTTGAGTACTCCCTGGCGAATCTCTCTGGGAAGAGCCCTTACCCTCCCTTTCTCCCTCACCCTCCCCTCCCACTGCCTTTCCAAAGCCTTCTGCAGCCTGTGGGAATGGTCCTAAATAATTCCACAACCAATGCATTTTTGAGATCTGGAACCACTGGTAGGAAACGATTCCCACGACGGGATGTGAGGTCTGGCCAACAGGTGTTCGGATTTGGCCCAGGGAGATGGGGAAACCCAGGGAGAGAGACAGGCCTGCCAGAAAGCAGGCTGCTCAGGGCCTCCCGGCTTTACAGGCCGTGGAAGCCGCAGACAATCGAAATGATATCTTTATTGCTAGGTTCATGTCCTGGGCTATAACATATCAATCCCTGTCGTGGTCCTCTAGGATGCACCTGGTATTTCAAACTTGTTCTTTTTGTGCTTCTGGGTCCTGGGCTGCAGCTGCCTAAAACAAGCAAAGAGAGAGGCCCTTACAATGTCTCCAAGACGTGTTGGCATGGTTTGCCTGTCTTTAATGTACCATTAACTATTGTCTTTACACAATATGGGAACTGTAAAGCATGACATGTGTTATAATAAAACACATTTTCAATGATACACTCGGACTTGAGGCTGGGGTGCAGCAAACAAACAGGCCCAAATCTTGTTTTGTCTCCCTTGCTAAGCCTACTGGCAATTAAACTTAAGACCACTGTTTCCCCCCCTCCTGATCAGCCAATTAAATTTTATGTCTCCTAATTTTTCACATAGAAAAAAGTCTCAGTGCTGGCCCCTAAAGACATTGATTTTCTTGCTATCACCTGGCGCTCAGACCTTAGTTCCATTTATCAAGAAGGGAAACGTCAGGCGTTACATAAAGTGACTCTGTTACCATAAGGCTCTCACCATCCTGGCCTATTGTTTTCCCTTGTTAATAACTCATTACCAGGATTTAACAAATCAACCATTACATATGTTTTGTGTCTCCATATTTTGATCCGTACGATTAAGCAGATGTTACGATTGAAAATTGAAAAGTCCAAGGCTACTCTAGTCTGAAAGAAAGAGGGCAGCCTCAAACAACGAGCTAACAATGAGATTCAGAAGATCTTCAGAAAAACATTTACCACCAATAAACAGACTCCAACCTGCTCCATTTCAACCATTGTGTGCTTTGGGGGAATAATTAAGTTTAATAGGAATAGGTCTGGAGGGTTTTCAATGCCAAGACCACAGGTGCGGGGTGGCATGATGAATGATTTGCCTGATTTTTGCCAAGCTCAAGGGCTCTTCTCTTGGACTTTCAAGCAGATAGAAAATATTGTCATTTCTTTTAATTCACAGCATTACTTTCAAGCCGAACAAAGGCCGGGGCCGGGGGGAGGCGGGGGAAGGGCTCGGCTGTAATGAAGCGCCTCAGAGGCGGAGGTGCAGCGGAGGAGGCTGAGGCGGCGGCGGAGCGCGCTGCTGCGTTTGTGCGCAAGTGACTCTCCTGTGCCACACACAAAAGGCCTCCCTCTCCCCACCTTCTGCTGTCTTTCAGCTCTTGGGACCCTGCCGAGCCGGCTCCTGGGACTCCGGGGGGCTCCTGGCCTCATACCCAGGGCAGCTCAGTTTTTAGGACGTCCGCCGCCGCCAAGGCAAACCTAGCCAAACTTCCCCCAAACTCCGCGGGCCAGGGAGGGACCCTGGCTGGAGGCGCGCATGCGCCCCGCCTACTGCTCGGCGTTCCCAGGGTTCCGGAGAGCCGGGGTGGAGTCAGATGAGTATCCCCCGAGGCCCGCCTGGCCCCTGCTCCCCGGGCATTCGGGGTTCGGGCGCTGTCTGTTTTTCTCGAGGCTGAAAGTAGCTGCCCCGGTGTCCAGCTCTCCGTAGTTCTGCTATCTTTGCGCATGAAAGTCTCCAAGAGGGGCTCCAGGAAGCGGCGAGCAGGAAGCGGGGTGAACGGCCCGAATGAAGCCAGGAGTTGGGACCCCAGGCTTCCTCTAAGAGGGCCCAGGGCAACTACACCCCTTGGCCAGCCGGGAAGCCCTCAGGAGGCCGCCTGCAGAGGGCCCCTTGCCCTGGGGCGCAGGTTGTGGCGAACTCGTTTTTGCCTCCCAGCCGAGGCGCCGGCACTATCAGCTACAGTGGCCGGGGCGCAGAGTTCCAGCCGGTCCCACTTTCGGGCTCCTGAGGATCTACCCTTGCTTCTCGGGGACTCTTAGCCCTTGGCGGATCGCCGCAGCATAACTCTAGCCCCTTGCGTGGAGGGTACGCACCTGTTCCAAACAACCTGTTGCGCTGACATTGCTTTGGAGAGATGCCGCGCGTTGCCTGATGGAAGCGGGCTGTGTGGAGGCCCCCAGCTTCCAGGAAAGAGTTTAGGGTTCCCTGTTAGTGAGAGGCACCCCCTTCTTGCCTCCTATGACAAGCAGTGTGTTTCAACCCTGCCTGCGTCCCGGGAACCCAAGGCATCCCGGACACCCCTGTACCTCGCCCAAACTAAGAACTTCTCATGTAGCTCTTTGCAGTTTGGGTGGCAGGATTAGACGAAGATCCGGATTAGAGCCACACCACAGACTAATTAAACCCTCTCAATAATATAGCTCGCTACCTCACACCCCCCTCTTCGCCCCCCGCAGCCAGATAGGAATCTTTGGTTCCCCACCCCCACCCCACTCTGAGAAAGCTAGTTATCTTCGCGCTTTCCAGAGGAACTGGCACTTGGGTCGTTCTCATTCTCAACAGAATTTTTCTGAATTGCTTACAATTTTACAATTTCTCTTCAGCGATAGCACAGGCTCTCTTTTGTCTCCTTTCTTGTTTGGGTCACTGGTCCTCTCCTAAATAGCTAGTTAACCACCTACCTCTGAAGTGCAAACCTTTGGAATTGGATCCTGGTGATAAGTCTAGATAGGGGATGTTTCTAGGAGTTTTATTAGACAACCCAGTGGGGCAAGAATTGGCATTGGATTTTTAAAAATAGACGTGCACTGGCATGGGAGAATTCCAGAAATTCTGGCGCTGATCAGTGTCATTCCAAATACGAATAGAATTTTTTAAATGATCCACATTTAAATGAAGGAGGCTAGGCTGCAACCCCACAATTAACACCGGTGCATATAATTTACATGTTAGGGCTCAACAATTTGCATTTGTGGCAATAGCAAATGTGTGGAAGTTTTTCCATACTTTTTGAAAACATACTTGACGCCTCATTTCTTTGATGGCTGCTCAATAGACACCATGAGACAGTAGCCGAGAGTGCCCCTTCCCCAGCCTTCCTCTTGCGTGCAGTGCTTTCATCCAGGGCTTGAATTGTGTTGTCAAAGTTTAGTAGAAGAAAGAGGAGGGGGCATGAGAACGAGAGGGTGTTTTGAAAAGTCTTGGAAATCGGTATATTTTGCAGGTGTAGAATGTGCCTAATAACCATGGCTAGTGTGCGCTCCCCAATGGTGAGGGTATGACAGGGACAGCTGGCTCAGTTTTCACTGTGAAAACACCCCCTTGGTGGACCAAACACAACGACACTGACCTTTCTGCGGGGGAACCAGAGATGTGCCTTTGACTGAATTAGCCATAAAGACGTCTTGCTATGACTTTTGTTCCCCACGAAAGCAAAGAAATATTGCGTTTAATATGAGAAGTACTGTTCACAGCTTTTCCGTGCCCCTTAAGAAATATTACAGTGCTGATTTACTGGCCTTCTTCTATAGAGTTGGCCCCAAGGCTGGCTGGGGGTGGAGGGGTGGGATGGGGCAGTGAGGACAGAGGAGGAGGAGGCGGAGTTGGTGAGCTAAATTGCCTGCTGCCTGTTTCCAAAGTTCTCTCTTTGCAGCAGCAAATTTATCAATCTTTTCATCTGACAATACTTTGAAATATATCATTGTCATCCAGAGTTGTTTGATAGATTATCTGTAGGCACACAGCCTTTTCCAAGGTCAAGTTGAAGATTCTTGTTTGCTGTTTAACTGAGTTGTTTAAAAAACCCCGAACAATGCCTGCCTGTTAAATTTTCACTTGTTCTCATGGGGCACTTGAAAGCAAGTTTTCCTATTGACCGGGTCTCTGGACATTTCATCCTTTGGAGCTAAATTCAGCAAATAGAGCTTGGCAATGAAATCAACAGGAGCAGAAATGAGATTTAGCCTTACCATTTGCAGATTCCAAGGAGATTAAGCCATCGTTCATATCTCTTCAAAGTATGTTCTAATTTTTCTCTTCGAGTCACACGCTGATTATAGTGACATGCATCTCATTCAACCTTGTGACTTTATTCCAGTGGGAAGCTGCAAATACACTTCCTAAGGCAAAGAAATTGTGGCCACTCTTCTTTTCCTCTTCTTCTATCTTCTTCTTCTTCTTTATTGTAAGAGCATAACCTGTTGCTCTAAGGACACTTTAAAAATAAAGCCAGCTTCTAAATCGTCATGTTTTATGGACATATTTATTTCTGGTTTTAATGGCAAGACTGGTTTCACAGTTTCTCTATATCTGAGATGATTGATTTTTTTTAATTCAACTAACTTTTATTTACCTTGCAATAATGTTCTGGACCAATGTGATAAATTACAGATATGCAAATTTCTTTGAATGGTGTTGTAAGTGTGTCTAGCTGGAGCTGAATAACTCCTTGCAAGTCAGTCTGTGCGCGCTCAGGACCCCAGGGAGCTGATCAAAGCACCCATTCTCTTTCATCCCCGGTATTCTCCTCCAAACTATTTCGATACAATATGTTTCCATGATGCACTTAATGTGCTAGGGACATAGAACTCATTACAACCTAGCTAGTTCTGCCGACCTCTTTGTTCTGCGGCAGAAAGTCAAAGAAAAAAGGAAAAGCGCTGCCAGTTGCCAGCTTTCTGAAATGCTAAAGCATGCGTCATTTTTCACCAGGTCTCGTCTTGATATCCTCAAAAGACAAACTATGAAACCGGCCTCAGCCCTTTCTGGCATTAATTACACTGCTGTCCAGCCGATCTGTTTTTCCTATTATATGCATTTCTCAGCAGGGATTTTTTTTTTTTTTTGCAAGACTAATGCAGCTGCAAGTTAGACTATGAATGCATTTTTTATCACTATGGAAAAAATAAGTGAAAAGACTGCAAATCATACACCAAAACTTTTGAAAGACTTCTGGTGTATAACAGATTTAGGGCCGGACTTGGGAGGGGGGTTGTAAGTTCTCTAAACCTGAAATTAACTCAGAACCTTAGATGTTTCCAATGCGCCCAGTGTTCTGTGGAGACATTTTTGTGCCACTGGAAATTCTACGTTGGTACTCAGATAAATCATGGAGCTTAAAATTTCTGTTAAAATTCTGACATAAAACAGTCTCTACTGCACCCAACCAGGAGGCTGCTTCCTAGAAAATTTTGATCCAGAAGAATGACACAGAGAATATAAATTTTATTTGATTTCCTTCGATTCTTGTAAGGTTGATTGGTTGGTGGAAATGGCTGGCAGCCAGTTCTGGGAAAGATTCCAGACCTGACTCCGATTAACCCTCTCTGGTGAAACTCTGCTGGAAACCAACTCACCAGCAATTGCCATTAATCTACTTACTAATTAAGCCAATTCATTTCTAAAGGAGAAAAATTCCTTTCTTTAGCCAAACTGATGGGAGGAAATTTGAAAGAAGCGCCAAACTGTGTAACTGTAATTCAGCCAAGGACTGCTAAAACAAGGTGTTGATATATAGCAGCAGATTTAAAACAAGTTTCTAGGGCAACACTCCTTTGGAGACGGTGGCATATAGTGCATAGTAGATGAAGCTCGAATAATGCTCCACGGCACTATGCCACCCCATGTACTTGCGTTCAAAATAACACGTCTCTCTCCAATTAAATCTTGTTCCTTTTACGCACAAATAAATCGCCTCTCTGGCTTTCTTTAGGACCAGAGAACATCAGCTTTATGTGACAACTACCACAAATACATTTCTTGAGACTTAATAGCCTTAGAAATTTGTAATCCGGAGTCTACGATTTAGAGACAGAAGGACAGGCCCGAACTTGTATTTAGGGGAAGAGAAAAGACCAAGTTGAACATTACGCACGAAGAAAAGCAACTGGGTGTTTCAATAAATGGCACCTGACATTCCAGACTGAACACTTAAACTTAGCACTGGATCTTCTTCATACTTACCGAGAAGCAAAACTTCAAAAAGTTTCCCCATGTATTAAAGACTTGTTTACTGTCCTTAGGATACAGAGCCACGTGCACCCAATGACGAGTATAGGGGATTTTCCCAAAGGAAATACAAACTCCCCTCAATGTGTACGGTTCACTCTCAAAGGACTTAGTTCACTGGTCAGAAGGCAACAAGTCGTTCTCATTTTGTGTTAGAGACTGGATGAATTAGAGAGTGTCAAAAAAGTTTAATGCCTCAGATATTTTAATTGAAGTCCGCTCTTTCCTACTCCTAGGCTCTGGGCGCGCCTCTGATCCCCAGCGGGCAACTAGAATGGATTTGGTGACCCCTCAGGGTCCATGCACCCAGCTCACTCTGCAGGAGCGCAGGAGAGGTTTCATTGGGGCTCAGAAAAGATGCGGGCAAAAGGCGTGTTCCAATTCTAAATTGCAGTGCTTGAGTTAGTGTTCCTAATCTGGAGAAATCATTGAATGGTTCAGAAACGCCTTGGAGACAGTATTTCTGGCTAAGGAGGCAGGCATTATATGCCATCCAGGATGAAGAGGGTCCTCTATTCTGTGGTCTCTTTGAGCAACCCAGTTGGGTCCACATCATTCATTGGGGGTTGGTGTACCCATATCTTCTCCCAAGGTTCTTTGGAGGATCCTCGATTCACTAAAAATGAGAACAAGGAACAGCTATAAACTTTTACTTACTAGACCTCAGCCACTCTCCACCCTTTCTCCTTCCCCAGGTAACACTTTGCATAAGTTTTTAGGGGGGTCCTCCCAGATCTAGCCCAGCTGGGGATCTCTTTAGTAACCTGGAAGAGAGATTAGGGATAAAAGGAGGGGTAGATCAATCAGGTGGTTCGATTCTCCTGGGTCTTCAAAATAGACTCCCACCCCTTTTTCCTCAGAGAGTGCTTTTCTATTGAGTGTAGAACTGGTCTTACCTGCCTGTGACCAAGGCCAGTCATTGATCCTCTGGGAAGAAACACGACCCACTGTAAAATAATTTAAAAAAAAAAGATTGTCTTGTGTTTAGATCCAGGGATTTAACTCTGAAATTTACCTAAGATTTAAATTTCCATTGTCTCTCCCTATGAAATAGGAAATTAGAAACGTGAAGGAAAGAAAACCAAACTGGCAGGGGCTCTGAAATTGGAGACTAGGAAAGCTCTGGCTGGTCCCAGGCTAGTTTCTTTGCCCCTGTAGGGAGGCACTTTTACCTGGTGTGTAAATTGTGAGGAAAGCGTTGGGGGTCTGGGACAGGAAAGCCACAACATGGGATGTGATGTTCCAGCTTTGAAGGGGAACAAAGGCTTTGAGCTAATCCCAGTGAAAGCCAGGAGCGTGGAGAAGGCAACAAAGAATTGCAGCCTGCGGTCACCGGTAGGTGTCAATGTGGACACTTGGAGCCGGGGCAGTGGGAGAGGGGAACACAGAGCCAGGCTGTCATTCCAAGTCTTAACATGAACAAAGATAAAAACGTGACAACCTCGGCTTTCAATAGTTGGGAGGTTCAAAGTGGAGTGCTGGAGAGTCTATCTGGGTCAAGTCTTTTCTGAAAAAGGGCCTTTCTCTTTTTTCAGTCAACTATCAACCAGGGAAGCCCCGAGGGCCTTTTCCCAAGGTAACTTTTCTTAATCAAAGATTTCTTCGATGTAATGTCCAATTGCACTTGATGCCAAAGATGAAGAGGAGGAGCTTTCAATACTTCTGAAAAAAATATAAAGCGCTTTGCATTCTGCGTCCCATAGAACCCAGGTGGGTGAATTAGGTGTTTGTGAACTTGAACAGCCTGCCTAAACTTTTTGTAAACTTTTATATACTTAATGGGGAAAACAATGACATTTCCTCTTGTGAAACTATACATATATGTAGATGGTGCATCTACATGTCTATGGTCTACAGGCATTAGAGTTTCAAAAGCATTCATCTCACAAGGAGTTACTAGCATGTTGAAGAAACAATGGAAACCTGGTGGAGTAAGTATGCTAGAGATTTCCGTGTCTGTTAGAAATTAACAGATAAGCCACTCACCAACAAGTGAGTCTCCTCCACAGTCTGGGAAAGAAAATGGGGGATCTTCTACCAATGCAACTCATTACCAAAGATAATCTTAGGGAATTAGTCAATGGGCCTGATAAGAAATCATGCTCATCCTAAGAACTCAGACTCATTGTTTTCCATAAGTTTTATGACAAAAACCCAAAATATTAGTTAAAAAACCATAAGGTGACATAATTCTGATTTTCTTTAGTTGATGTAAGTCTCCCAAATTATAAAAAAAGGATGTAAATATCCTTAAAAGACTAATGACATTTCACAGGTAATGCAATTTAGAAAGAAACACTTCCATGTTTTCTTTTCCAACAATGTGCATTTTTGTAAACTGCTATAAATTGCAATTCAAAAGCACTGATCTCACCATCCCCAATCATTTTTTATACTGATCAAATGAATGCAGATACTCCCATTTGGGAGGGGCGACATGACATTTCACTTGGCAGTTCTAAACAGGTCACAGACCTTTCACAGACCCTAAGGCAGTGGGAGGGAGCTCTTTACTAAACCGTGTAACCAAATCAAACCAATGGTTACCCCTTTTCAAAACCATTGGAATGGTTTGCACAATGCTATTCACATAGCAGCACAGAAACTGAAAGGATGGTCATCCAATGGAAATTTCTTTCCTTTTGTTTAAACTTGCAGAGCTCAAAAAGTAATACTTGAAGGAAAACAATAACATTTGCTATGATAAAATCATATACAGTGCACATGCATTTTGTTGGCACTGCAGGGCATAGCTGTAACTGCCCATTTATATGTATATATATGCACATGTATGTATGTATATGTATGTATATTTATTGGAGATGTTGCTTTGTTTGAAACCATCAGCACAAAGACACAACATGGCTGCCCTGGAGATGACCTGTTGCTTTCAAGTTGCTTGAACACATCAGAATTTCCATTGTTAGGGGTGATTAATTGAAACTGATAAGTTACCATGAATAAAGATTGTTTTTCTGTTTAATGTGGTGGGCCTGATTTGGTAAATGCCTCATTCATGTAGCTTTGCAGTGCAGCATATGGGCAAGAGTCATTCAGTATCACAAACATATACAATTTATTATGCTTGTATGGGCACAACCAAAAGGCCTTTCTATTTTAATGACAACGTTTCAATGACAAATTCCATTTAAAGAGTCACTAGTAGCGTGAAGTGTGATTTTTATAATTTATTCTTAGAGGTTCTGAGAATAATTTAAAAGATATAGTATTTAAATACAGTAAAAAGATGTATACACAATATGTGTACATATTATATATACAAAATATACCTTAGCATTGGTCATTGGGAATAAAGGAGAATTTATCTTAGATATGAGCAGATCCATGAAGAGAAAGCAGTGTCATCTAATGCCACCTTGTATGCCATACTATTGTTAAAGTTATCATACATGTTTCATGGAGATGTCACCAACGAGAGAGTTCACACTGCCCAGTTTACCAGGATATGCAAAGGAGTTCATTTGGTGAATAAGATGTCAATTTCATGATGCCTTTTTTTGTTGTTGTTGTTAATTGGCAAAATCAGAAGATAACATTTTAGAAATGATTTAGGGACTATATTATGAAAAAAACAGTGCATTTATTAATTTTTCACAACTTAATTAACATTCACTTTCTTTACTTGAAAATAAATATTTCCTTTTAAAGAGTTAACTATATAAAACTGTCATGAATATTTGCCAATAATGGTAAATATTTTTTTGTAAAGATATTGTACAGAATTAATTTATTTGTTTTGCCCTTTTTTCCATTAGGTTGCTCATGTAATCACTAGAAAAAAGAGTAATAAAAAAATAGGAAAAACTTGCTAATGAACTAAAGAAATGACTATACCAAACCATCAAAGACAGAGTTACCATATTCAGCCTTTCCTGTCTCATCAAATAAATTCTCGGGTCATTCATGTCCAAGAAACAGTTCAAGTTCACCCAACATTTCTCAATTACATTAGATGGGTAATCTCAGTTCAACTCTTCTGGAGATAATAAACCACATTGGTCACAGTTGACCACGGCTAGTATGTGTTTTATAAAGGACTGGATGTCCATTGGAAAGCTAATCAGTACACCGTCACTTGTAAAATCCCCCCCTGCATTTTGAAGTGATAATCTGTATCTAATTTTTAAAGAAAAATTTACTCTCCTTTCACTCTTCTGAGGCCAATTTCTTTTCTAGACCTGAATAGAGATCATTGGTGAAACAGTACCAAATAGCTCTGGTATGTGTATAACAAAAACCCACCTCTTTGTAAAACATAACAAATTATACAATGTTCACAGATGTGCTTCACATTGTGCCTTTTGTGAGAAACGAAGGCCCAACTCTATTCCCCGCCCCCTTCTTTATGAAAGACTGGGCTCCCAATGCAATCTGTCCTAATCCTAGAGAAAAATAAATACACTTAATATGAAACTTTAGATAGCGCTTTCGAAAAAGATTTTCATTTGCACTTTTGGTCTACTTGATTTTTGCTAGTATGAATTTGAAATTACATGCAGCTCTTTATTCCTGTGAACAAGTGAGCAACTGATGATTAAGATGTTAACTGCTCCTACAACGTATCATTGACATTTAGATATTCAGTGGAAATGCTGTTATCACACAATTTCATGTTTGGACTTAGATCACCAAATAAAAATAATAATTTTCAATTATAATTTAAACATACACTCACTAAAATATTTTGAATTTTGTTTTTGCATTTTAGCTTTTGGTCATTATTATAGGAGAAGAGGCTATTAATAAGTAATTGTAAGTAATCAGGTAGTAATTTCTGCAGAAGTGGAGAGTGCAGAGGCTCAGGCTACCTTGTAGGATCTCTGAAAGTCTTGGTCAGACTTATTGTGTCAGTCTTTGAGTGACTGTCCAAGAATAAAAATCCAAGCCCTGGAAAATTCTCTGCATCCTTAGGGCCTACCCTAGGACTTTGTATAGAGTAGGTCTTCCTAAAGTCTGTGGAATGAATGAGTGAATACAAGTGAGCCCAGCATAACAGATGACTTGCTGATCCCTACTGTTTCACGCTGTTCCAGGTTTATTGACCTTGATATCTGCCTTCACCTAGGCGGTTGTCCATCTCCCACCCACCAGGAAAATACATTGAAACCCTCTTTCCTGTGAATGTGATCTTATGTAGAAGTAGGGTCTTCATAGACATAGTGAAGTTAGGAGGAGGTTCTTAGTAGATCTTTGGCTTCCAGGGTAAAATCCAGTTCAGTTTAGGGTAGAGGACCAGTCGCAACCCCTCCCTGTCCCTCCATGAGCTCTCTGGTCCTCCAACCTAGGCAGTTGGCCTTCTGACTGGTCCTGCTGGGCTCACTCGTATTCTGTGGTCAGTTAGCCATCAATGGTCTCATGCTGGCTGTCGGCTGGGATAATACGGGCAAGCCAACCTCATGACTCTCGGCATCAAGTAGGCTGCCCCAGACTTGCTTTCAAGGAGGTCTTGGAGTTCTCAAGAGTAGCAAGAGCAAGCTCAATGCACAAGGATTGTCAAAGACTCTCTTGGTTTTACATTTGCTCTTGTCTCTCTAGCCAAAGAAAGTCAACATGGCCAAGACCAGAGTCATCGTGGGAGGGAACACAAGGCTGTGGATTCCAAGGGAGTCACTCTACTTAACCTTCTAGGATTCACTTCTTCCTTGCCATTCATTCACTCATTCATTATTATAACGAACACCTGAGATAATCTGCTTATAAAGAGAGGTTCATTTCGGCTCATGGTCTCAGACATTTCAGCCCATGCTCAGTTGACTGTGTTCCTCTGGGGCCTGTGACAAGGCAGCACATCATGGCAGGGAGTGTGTGTGTGGAGTCCAGCTGCTCATCAGAAGTGAATAAGAGAGTGCAAGAGACCCTTCCAGGCACATCCTAGTCACTGAAAACCTCACACTAGGTGCCACTTCTTAAAGGCTTCACCACCTCCCCAAAGCACCTTGAGCTGATGAGGAACAAGCCCTTAACATATGGGCCTTTGGGGAAACATTCTCAATCCAAACACTTGGTACTTAGTTCCCGTCAGTGTGCCCTTATTTAGAAAGAGGGTCATTGCAGATTATTCAATTAAGAAGAGATCACAGGTACATTCCAATTCAATATGTTTGTATTCTCATCAGTAGTAGAAATTTGAGCACAGATACAGATACAGGTGGAGGAAAGATAATGTGAAGACACAGAGAGGTCACAGTCTACAAGCAAAGGGGCACTCAGGTCTGCCAAAGCTATGAGAGTCATGGAATGTATTATCCCAGTCCTCACAATAATTCAACCCCACGGGCACCCTGATTTCATACGTCTGATCTCTAGAACTATGAAAATAAATAATTTCTGTGGTTTGTCACCCAGTTTATGGTACTTTGTTATAGCAACTTTAGCAAATGAGTTATATAGCCCAAACCAAAGGCCTCTTGGTTTTCAGCTACAGAAACTCATAATGACATCCAGGAATACAGTTCCTCTCTGGCAACAGAGGCTAAGAATGCTCCATACTGGGTGAAAGAATGAATTGGCTAATTGCTGTCAGAAGCTTTAATCAAAGTTGAGAAAAAACAATAACAACAAAACCAAGATAGTGTCTAACCTAGAGTTATTGTTTTATAGAAAGCTTTGAGCCTGGAGGTCAAAACTCATATCATACAGAGGAGCTGAGGCAAATCACTTGGTTTGGACACTCTAAAAACCTTCCCGTTACAGTGGAGCAGGCATCCTCAAACTTACAGGGCCTGAGTATGGACTAGGAGTAAGAGAGGCAGGAGAAGATGGGTCACCACACTCTGTGTGTGGTGTGTGGGGGCGGGAGGGAGAGAGAGAGGGAGAGAAAGAGAAGAGAGAGGCTGTGCCTGCAAACCAAAATTCCAAAACTGATAAAGGAACAGAATGCTAGAAAAGCCAACAGCAAGATAGGCTATCAGAACATGAATTCACTTCACATAAACTTAACTTGATGACATAGTCTGACAGAGATTTTAAAACTTGTGTTTAGTATACTCAAAGAGATAAAGGATAGTCATTAAACAGAAAAAAAAATTAATGTAACAAAACAGGCCAGAATAAAATAAGAACAAGTGACTATAAAAACAACAAAATTAAATATCTTGGAAATAAAAAAGCCACTACAACAAAAACACTAAAATATGGGATAAACTGGTATAGCTGAAGCAAGAATTAGAAAATTGAGAGGTCGGTAAGCATGGTGGTATACACCTGCAATCCCAGCAACACATGAGGCAGAGGCAGAAGCAAGATTAAGACCAGCCTCGGCAACTTAGCAAAACCATGTCTCAAAATAAAAACTAATGGGGATGTAGCTCAGTGGTTAAGCACCCCTGGGTTCAAACCCTAGCACCCATACAAACATACAAACAAAACAACAAAACCACAAAGAAAAGAAAGGTAGTATTGAACAATTCACCCATATACACAATAGATAAATAGACACAAAAATTGGAAAATGTAGGTTAGAAACAGAGAATAGATTGAGAGGTACTTTATTTTATTTTATTTTTTTTTGAGAGAGGTACTTTAAAAGAAAATAATGTATTTAGGGAATGTTGTACAAGCGATATTTGAAAAGCTAATAGCTTTGACATTTCTAGAAGTAAAGAAAAACGTGAATCATCAAATCCAAATTGTACTCTGAATACTGGTAAGGATAAACATACCACTAAATATATTGTAGTAAGACTTCACATCACCAGAAATAAAGAGTAAACCTTAAATACTAACATAAAGAAAACATGAAGTACCTGAAAATGATTAACAAATTGCTACCGGATTTATATCATAGCGCAAAAGTGATGATACAATAACAAAATAGGAAGGAAAAATTAACTGCTAACCTAGAGTTTCATACCTTGCTAAACTTACCATTAAGAGTGGTGTAAAAAATTAAGACCAACAAAACTTATTTTAGGCCCTCACCAACCAAACAGATTATTGAAGTAATGACACTGTAAACATACATATGCATATATATGTATTGTCTATATGTGTGTGGATACACACACACACACGTACTCTACACTAAAAAAAAGAAATACAACTTGTATCTTTCAAATCAGTGGTAGGGGAAGAGAAGAAAATGTTATCAATTTAAAGAAAAGCATTGTAGAATATAATAGGAAGTAAAAGCAAAGTATCAGAAAATACAAAGGTAAAATGAGAAATAAGTACAAATATATCAATAATCACAATTATTATAAACAATAAATTTATCTATGCAAAAAGTAGATATCAGAGGGGACTTAAAAAAATATTCAAATGGAAGCTGCTAAAATAGAAACATGAAGGATCATAAAGATATTGAAAAAAGAGGTGCAATTCAAATATTAATAAGAAAGCTATTATATTTGTCATTTATTTATATAAGACAATTACAATTTAAGAAATCAAAGAATTATTAGAGTTAAAAGAAACCCTGCATACAACAATCCACAAAAAAGAAAACATAATAAATTATGATACATTTAATAGACTCTTAAAATATATGTGTAACATAAAATTGATATAATTAGAGAAGCTGATGAAATCCTCAGTCACACTGAGATATTTTTGTATTCCTCCTTCAGAAAAATAAGAGATTAGTACACAATAGATTAGAAGTATAAAAACTATTTGAACTACTAAATTGACAAGATGACCTGAATCAAGGGAACAGAATTCTGTATTTAAAAAATAGAAAACAAATTATTTTCAAGTTCATATGGAATACTAACAACACAGTGCTTTACAAAGGAAGTCTGTAGAAATTTCCAAGGATCAACATCTTACAGACCACATTTCTAACTTAAAGACAACAAAATTGGAAGTTATTCCTTAAAGGTAAAGTGATTCCAAAAAACAACTTTAAAAAATCTCACATGTTAAAAAGGAAATCATGGTGGAATAAAATATTTAGAGCCAAGTAACAAAATACTATATGTTAAAATTTGTGGGATATAACTTAACATTTGTAGAGCCATAAATGCACTTATATAAAATATAGTAAAAATGAAATGAGTAAACTAGAGAAAATGTACGGAAGAGATTTTAAAAATTGAAGGAACTAATAGTAGAGATAACACACAAATTAAATCAGATGACCCCCAAATAGTGGAGTGAACCAACATAAAATTAGTACTCTAAAGACTAAGAGTTATCTTTAGCAGGATTTAGAGCAAACATACATAAAATATATAAAACAACATCAGGGAGAGAAAAGGGGACATAATTATAGAGATTGTAAAATACTGAACAAGTTCAGTTCAATGTATTTGAAAACCTAGATAAAATGGATTATCTAGAAAAAATGGTGCTATCATTGAATTTAATAAAAAACAGAGAACCAACAGCTATTAAAGAAACTAAATTGTGGTTCAAAAATTTCTTTCATCTCCATGAGGGATACCAGGCCCTCTTTACTGACAAAATTTTCATAGCATCAAAGGAAAGATGAGAGTTATTTTTTTTTAAACTTTTGTAGTTTGAAAGAAGAGATAGAACAGCCAATTATTTCTCTGTGCCTAATATAACTTTTATATCCAAGTTAGACAAAGTTAAATTAGGGAAAAATATAGACCCATTTCAGAAGAAAAATCCCAGATAAAATATTAGAGAATCAAAATTACCCATATATACAAAAAAATGAGAAAGTATAACTGTGATTCAACAAAATTTTAATATAT
Organism: Marmota marmota marmota; assembly: GCF_001458135.2. Classification (NCBI taxonomy): domain Eukaryota; kingdom Metazoa; phylum Chordata; class Mammalia; order Rodentia; family Sciuridae; genus Marmota; species Marmota marmota. Next base: position 15,584,852 of record NW_026000048.1, on the reverse strand, counting down.
TTCAACATTAACAGGTGAAAGGGGAGAGATCAAAATGATCAGCTCAATAGGTAGACAAACTAAATCACCAGATAAAAATTGGCTATCAATTCATTATAAAAATTCTTAGTCCCTGCATATAGGAGATAATGTTATTGACTTGATAAAGAATAACTATGACAAATCTACAAGGAACATCAAAATTGATGGTGACAGTTTAGAAACTATCTTACCAGAAAATATATAATATATATACATATTTTTGTGTACTATATGAATGATAGTGGAAGATATGTATCCTTGATTTTTTCCTATAAATGCTGTTTTTGAAATTCAATTACAGTACTTTGCTGTATATAGCTTGAGTTCATTTATTTACCTGTTGTACAGTAAATTCTGATGTCTGAATGTGCTACAGGTTGAGAATCCCTAATCCCAAAATCTGAAATCGAAATGTTCCAAAATCCAAAACTTTTTGAGTGCCAACGTGATACCACCAATGAAAATTCCATGCCATAAAATATCAGAGGTAGTTTTAAAAATGGGAGAGGAAGAAGAAATGGCAATGGATAATCAGCTATTACATTGGAACAGAAAATTAAAATCCAAACTCACACCATACACATAAATTAATTCTGGTGCTTTAAAAAGCTTATGTGTAAAAATCAGATTGGTACTTTTTTAGCAGGTGGCATGAGATTACCTTTATAAACTGAGAGTAGGAAAGCTTTTCTTTAAAAAGGCTAATAAAAGAACATTTTTATAAATTAAAAAGATTGGGAAAATATTACTACATAAAAACTTTGGTTTTAAAAACTTTGGTTCAACAAAGGACATTAAAAGCTCAGGTAAGTCACATCACAAACAGGAAGAAGATATTTGTGCAATATACAGCTGATGAAGGGTTAGTATTAAGAATTCATAAAGTCTTCTGCAAATTCATAAGTAAATGAACTACCCAATAATGGAAAATAATGTTTTATAACATCTTCATACAGGTGTTGCACATCTTTTACTATATTTATTCCAAAGTAGTTTATACATATAAGTAACAATCAATTCATAGAAAAGGAAACAAAAATCGTCAATAAACACCTATAATTCTTCTCATTATTATCAAGAAAATTGAAATTAAAGAGATTAAATATAATTTCATACCTATCATATATTGGCAAAAATTAAAAAGTATGGCAACTCCAAGTGTTAGTAGGAATATTGAACAATATAAATTCATAAACCACTGAGATATGTAAGTTAGTGCAACTGTTCATTAGCATCTAATAAAGTTATTGGAACTCAGCAATTCCATATTCGGGGACTGACTCTAACGAATCACTGATAAGTATCATTGAGAAATGCTCAAGGATGTTTATGGAAACTGTATTTATGACTCAACAAATTGAAAATCTTCTGAATACCCATCAACAGTAGAATCAATACCATGTTGAACATATTGAATATCCCTCATCTGAAATGCTTGGAGCCACAGGTATTCAGATTTAAGATTCTTTTGGATTTTGGAATATTTGCATATACATAAATGAGATATCTTGGGGATATTACTCAAGTCTAAACACACAATTCATTTAGACTTCAGACTGGTTGTAGTTCAGGGGTAGAGCTCTTGCCTAGCACGTGCAAGGCCCTGGTTTCAGTCCCCAGCAGCTCAAAATACAAAAAAATTACAATAATCATTTATGCTTATACATACCTTATACATATAGCCTGGAGATTATTTTATATAAGATTTTTAAACAATATTATGCATAAATACAATTTATAGCATGGAATTTTCACTGGTAGTATCATGCTGGCACTCAAAAAGTTTTGAATTTTAAAACATTTCAGATTTTAGATTTTTGGATTAAGAATTCTCAGCCTGTAGCACATTCAGACATCAGAATTTACTACATGGCAGATAAAAGAAATGAACTCAAGCTACACACAGCAAAATACTGTAACTGAATTTCAAAAACAGCATTTATAGGAAAAACTCGAGAATACATGCATTTCACTATCATTCGTATAACACAAGAAAACATGACAAAGGATGTTATATGCTGTCTATGAGTGTGTGGGTGTGTATGTATAACAATGTAAAACATGCGACACTGACATTCTCAAATCAAAGAAGTAGTTAGCACTGGGTAAGGATAATAAATTCTAATAGAACCAGGTGGTATTTTCTGAATATTTGAAATATTTCATAATAAAAAAAAAAGTTTCTACTTTATCTGCTTATGAAAAATAAAGCCTTTCTTCAGTTGTATCCTTACTGTTCTGAAAACATAAACAATATAATGACTTCATCTTTTCTTGGTCCCCTCTAGCTTACATTTACATAGAATTTAATTGTGAAAATACTTCTTCTGATGACATACTTTTCCACATGTGATCATTTCTTTTTTTTAACATTTATTTTTGAGGTGTAAATGGACACAACACAATGCCTTTATTTTTATGTGGTGCTGAGGATTAAAGCCGGGTCCCACCGGTGCTAGGTGAGCACTCTACCGATGAGCCATAATCCCAGCCCTGATCGTTTCTTTAATTTTGTTTTGGTAGAGGGTCTCACTAAATTGCAGAGGCTGACCTAGAACTTGCAATCCTCTTGCGTCAGTCTCCCCAGCTGCCAGGATTACAGGTTTGCCCCACAGCACCTGGCACAATACCCACTTTTCTGATCTCAGTCTACTCCTGCAAAATTCAAACTTGGGGTTCCTGCATTTGAAAGAAACATTAACATGGCATATTTCATATACAAACTCAGTTAACGCTGAGAAGTTTGTGGATTCACATAAATCCATATACAATAATATCCTGTAACATTTTGCCATTTCTATAACTGAACCATTCTTAAACAATTAACACCTACTTGTCTCTGCCCTAATTAAACCTGTCATCAATATTTTGTTATACCATAAAGGCTTATTCAGTTTATAATGCTTCTTACATAACCACAATATTAGGCTGCAACCGGGCAGCTGAGATTTGGGATGAAGTCATTGGTCACAGGATCCAGAAAGGCTGCTGGTATCCAATCCCAGAATTGAACTAACCAGAAATCAGGTTTTGGAATAATAACTGTGTTTAGTGGTATTTATTAAATGAAACACTGTCTATATATACTTAAAAGTATCACTAGACTGAATTAATACAAAAAGTCTATCAGATTAATAAAATAAGTTTTTAATATGTATTAATTTTTTTCTACTAAATGTTTACAAGCTTGCAAATTCAAAGTCATTACTGACCTATTTATTTCAAAGATTAGCACAGTATTTTCAAAGCATGGGTTATCTTTTCTTTGCATTTGTCACATTTTTCAAGCTCCTATCTGACCTATGGACAGAGCTTTAGTTAGAGAGTTTCTTACTTTTATCATTACTTCTTTAATCCAATTGGCTATCCTGACCCTTTTCTATGTCATTGAATTCCCTGCATTTGGAGTGACAAATTAAGAGACAAGCTACGGATCTTCTAGGCTTTATTATCTAATATACTGAACTGTATGCCTCAAGTAGAAAGTATCTCATAATAAATGTACAAAAGGCAAGGAAAATTCCCAAGGAAAGGTAGAGAGTCAGCTCAAATCTCCAAGACAAGTTGGCACATATAAGCTAGAAATATGACATCTGAATAAAAGCTACTTGGTGACAACAAAGGAAGTAATAGGAAAGTTGGTGGCAGAGACATCATTAATATTTACATATATTATAAATATAATATTTATATTCTATGAATATACTGTATGTGATAAATCAGGTTAATTTTGGAACTTAACCCATAATTCATTGTTTAATTCCTTCTATCAATTATATGCTAAAAGATGTTATGTGTTATTTATACATATGGTAATATAAGGTATGCATTTTTATATGAATTTGAAAACCCTCCAAATTATATTAATCATAGCTGATGATCTATAAACAATATATAAAATAATGCTAACTTGTTGGATTTTATTTTTATTTATGCCTGAGATTTCTTTTTATCGTTTACGTAAATCCCAATTCCTTGTATGCTTTTTAAGGTTATTTTTGTTATTCAAAACAGCAACAGGGGCCACTGAACTCTGAACTCCACTTTGAATAAACATTTATCTTTATAAATTGGTAAAAATTAGATTTATATAAAATACATTTCAGGTCTAAAGTTCCAAAGGGTGAAAAGAAAGTTCCTTCAATTATAGCAAATGCACTGTGATCATTCCATTATTCACAAGCCTTTCAAATCACTCCTGGATATTTCTTTCCTAGAAGTTCCAGAGAATGAACTACACAATGTAATCTAGGTTTAAATTTGGGTTTCTCCTGTGTTTCAGATACTGATGTTTGAGCCTTTTATTCTTGACAAGCCACTTAAAGAGCCACTGTTACTTTGAGGTTTTATCTATGAGATTCATGTCTTTTGAGCTCATTAAGAACATTTCCAAAGATTACAATGTCAATAGCACCTAATTACTGGACTGTGAGAAAGGTCTTCTTGAGTACACAGAATCTTCGACAATGCCCAGTGCACAATGGGCAGCTCAGATCCCAAATTTTATCACAGGTAAGCAGCAAACAAATTAATAATCTTACTTGCACTCTCTTGGGATAATTACTACTGCATAAAAATCTGCTTTGAAATTTTACAGATAGTATTGTGCCTTATTTTTATTCCCTTGTATGAACCAGAATTTATTCATTTCTTAAAGCTTCCTGTGTGGCACAAGGACTCTCTGTTGCTCCCTTTAGAATTCCTAGGACTTGCAACATAACCAAAAATCGTTTTCAACCTGCTTGGGCAGGACACACCCAATACAACATTGTTTCAAATTGTATTTTATATTTTAAGACACTTCTCTCAAATACTGTATGTTTTTATACTAATGCTAGATTTTAGTTATACTTAATGCCTGGTAGAAAATTTGTTATTAAAGAGGCAAAGGAAAGATAAGTTATTTTAAGTCACTAGCCTGCCTGGGCATTATTGCTCTCACAAGGTGAGTTAAAATGTAGGTTTGGTATTATATTTATGAACAGCTCAGGAGGAAATATAGCACGATTAGCTAGGTACATCACACATTATCTCATTTAGTACTTTTTTTTTTCTTTTTTAGAGTGCTGGGCTCAAACCCAAGGTTTTATTCATGCAAGGCAAGTGCTCTACCACTGAGCTAACTAACTACCAGCCCTTATTAATTCTTTTACTAAACCTCCAGGATGGGGTTGCCATCTCCATCTTACACAGCAGAGGGAACTGGTGATATCCCCAGTGAGTGAGTGATGAACTGAGATTGGAACCAATGTCCTTCAGCTTCCCAAGCCCACGTTCTTGCTCTTGTCTCATGTGTCTCCCCATTGTTGGTGAAATGGGACATATGTGGCCATGCATAAGTCTTGGGCCAAGTCAGTATAATCAAGTGGTGACAGGCAGAGTGGCCCTTTGGCCACTTTGTTGAATTTGAATCTTCCTGCTCCCTACTGGTGGTATAACCCTGGCAGTTTATTAAACCCTGCTAAAATCGATTCTCTCATTTGTAAAATTGGGGAAAACAAGAGACCTGAGAGCATCGTGTTGAGAATCACAGTTAAAACCTGAAAGCCATTTAGAAGATTACCTATGTCTGCTAAACAATAGCTATATTTGTTTTATTGGTTTGTTTGGGGTTTTTTTGTGTATTTCTTTTGAGATGGGGGGGTCTTACTATGTTGCTCAGGATGGCCTTGAACTTGCAAGCTCAAGTAATCCTCCTGTCTCAATCTCCCAAAAGTAGCTGGGACCACAGGCACGTGCCACCACACCTGGTAGCTATATATACATTTAAAAGTATTCTGTGGTGTGAAAGTACAACCTAAGAACTTAAATCTTTGATGTGATGCTGAGGATCCTGTCAGAGAGAATAATTTTGAATAAGAGACTGTAAATATTAATATTCTATCTGCATATTTTAAAAAATGGAACAAAAAACAACAGTGATTTGAAAGAGCTTGGTTTGGGATCTATTACCAGCTACATCACAATATCCCTCCCTTCATGTTATAGAAAATAATAAACATTTATTTATCAGACACATATTAACCATGTAGCTAATTTAATATGTATTCACAAATTAATGCTTGAAAACACTGATAGTGTATTAGATTATTTACCAGGGGCCTGAAAGGGGTTCTCAACATTCCCAGGTAGCTAGGGGTGGGGAATGACATGTTTGGTGGTCAATCTGACCCTTTGAAAGTCAATCATAAATACCTTCTACAAGCCATTAAAGAGTTTTCTAACAAGAAAATTCATTTACTCCTCAGATTAGTAAATTAGTAATTAATCTTTTGTCCTGCTTTTTCATTTGTTTGTTTTTGTTCAATAAAAATAGAAAATTCATTTCTAATAAATTATGGAGTAACTGGAACCAGTTCACCAGAAACTTTGTTAACTAGATTATTTTCCAGCACTGTCTTCAGAGGGAAGAACATGATACGTCGAAGTTGTATCAGATATATATATATTTTTCTTTTTATGGTTCCTTTTTATTTTTGTATCAGAGATTTAACAGGAAGAAACTGCAGGGTTCTGTCCAGAGGCATTTGGTGTAAAATTTTCACACATCTCCTCTGCAATGCAGATTAATATTCCAAATCATGAGCTTTGTGATACAGTACTGCATTCTGGGTCATAAAAGGGCATTTATATTTAATTTTATCAGCAAGGCAAAGAAAAGAACTAATGAATCTTGGGAGGATTTTCAGCAAAGAGAGTGGAGGTAATTCTTTTAATTCTTAACTGCATTTTGCATCTTCAGGGATGAGGAAAAGGAGTGGAGGTGTTTATTTCAGTTAGTGATCTTTTGTATAACAGGTGCCCATGATTTGTGATACCTGAGATGGACTTTTGGACTCTTGATTTTTTTTTTCTTTTTGGTGATACTGAAGATTAAACCTAGATATGCTCTCCCACTGAGCTATATCCCAGCTCTTTTAATTTGGATCTGGGGGTAGTGTCTTAATAAATTGCCTGTGCTGGGTGTGAACTTGGGATCCTCCTGTGCCGCAGCCCGGCTGGCTGGGCAAACTAACTGGGGGGTGACGAGGAACTTGTGAAGGTTGATGCAGCAGGAGTGGGAGCCATTTATTGTAGGACAGTAGGGGTATATATACATAACTGAATACACAGCTTAATTTAATTGACATAATCTAGACACAGCAGTCAGTCATTAAGGAATCTCTATAATCTTAATGGCTCACTGGCGTTACTTCACAAACCACTCCCTCTGGCAAAATGCCAGGCGCCATCTTGACTTGTTTACAGACCCTAACACTCCTGCCTCAGCCTCCTTAATAGCTGGGATTACAGGCATGTGTCACTGTATCTGGCTCCTCTACAAAATGATTTTTGGGCTGGGGAAAGTCAATTTTGGATGGAAAAAATCCTCAGATAAATATTTGAGGGAATGAAATGCTGTAGTTAACTAAACTAAAATTTCAGGTCAACTACAGATTACCAATCCACATTTTTAGAAATAACTTACCATATGCTTTATAATTTCCAACAAACTCAACAGATATAATTAGATACTTAAATGACGATACCTTTAAAGCTTGCTGCTTCCTAAGCTAGCAGATGCGTCCTATGGAATCCAAACTCAGCATTAATGGTAATATAAGTATCAGCTCAAGAGGTAGCCAGCACTGATTGTTGAAAGAGTCCTTTTAAGCAGGGTAAGTGCCTGTCACTCATACATATAAGCACCATGGAAAACCTTCTCCATTGGATAGAGGCCCAGGAAAAGGAGAGATTCTTCATATCTCTGCTAAAGTTTTCAAAAAGTAGAGGATTTGACCCTCAGGGGTCTAGGATTTAAACTCTTATCACACACTTCCCCCTTGCATAAAGACTCATTAACAAACTCTACTTTTAAATCTTTCTGGATATGAAAAACAAATTACTGATACTCTTAGGTCATGATCAATAATTTAAACTAACAGTGTTATACTTTGTAATTTCAACTTGCTTATTACAGCCTACTAATGAATATGCTTTCAGCAATGAATTTCTTTAAATTCACATATTTGCCTTGCCCCTGAATGCCCTCAGCTGGAGTCCTTAGAGAAAAGATGATTGAAGGAAGATGTAGTTAAGTATGTTTCCTATTTGGTTTTTAAATTTAGAGAAAAGTCTTACAGATACATGTAGACAAAAAACAAACAAACAAACAAACAAACAAACAAAAAACACCTTCCAGTTTTTAAAAAGTCAAATGACGCCCTGGAAAAACAGGACATTAAGAAGAGCTTCATGTTTGTTGGAAATTTAATAAACAAGAAACAGGATTCCAGCTGAGACAGTTTCTGATTTTGAAATAGATTAAGTTCATTTTCAATTAGCAGTGGTCAGATTTCAGGAATACACATGTTAATATATCTTTATTCATCTTATCTATGCATTACTTTTATAAATTGGCTGAAAAGAGTCGCCCAGAATACCAAATACCTTAGAATAAAAAAAAAGTTAATCAAGACTAACTACTCGTATTGTGTGTGAACCTCTTTCTAACAATAAAGATTTTTATCTCCTTCTTATTCTCTTTAGAAGGTGCTGGGGATTGATCCCAGGGTCTCAAGCATGCCAGACAAGCACTTTACCATTAAGCCACCACCAGACCCAAGATTCTTACCTCTGGGTGATTGATGCAAGGAGAGCTGATCACTAACTGTTTCTGGATACTTTTTGTCTATCTGCAAGTAGACCAAAAATTTCATTACTGACATTCAATTATATTAACTGAATGGATATTTAATAGAGAAAAACAATCTTCCTACCAAAGTCAAATGATAATCACTTGAAGAAGATGCGGTTTCTTCCAAGTTTAATTTAGACTGCACAAATAAAGGTTTCACTTTCTGAAAGACACAAAAGGTATGTTTGTTGGGATCAAGGGGGATCAACCCTCAATTAACTTAGATATGAAAACTATACTCATAACTCCAATTTGCTCAAAGATGGATGGAGAAATCCTTTTCTTTAAACCAATGATGGGAAGACCCACCCCCCTTCTTTATTCAGGCTATTTTGAGGAAAAAACTCAAGAAACATGTTTTCCTCAGTCTTTTCTGACTCAATTTTCTCTTGCTTGTCTCTTCAACTTAGGATGTATTATAGGTCTGCTCTCTTTATCCACATGTTCTTCGTTTTCAGATTCTGCAGATCAAGCAATCACAAGTAGAAAACACTAAAAACAACAACAGCAACAATGAAAACAACCCCCCCCCCAAAACCAACACAGCAACAATTTCCTGAACACACACAGACTTTCTTCTTGTTATTATTTCCTAAACAATACAGTATAATAGCCATTTACTTACATAGTGCTTATATTGGATTATATATTATAAATAGTCTAAAGTTGATCTAAAGTATTCAAGAGGATGTGCACTGGTTATAAGCAAATAGCATGCCATTTTAAATAAGGGACTTGAGCATCCAAGGATCTTGTTGTCTGTTGGGGTCCTGGAACTAATCACCTGTAGATATGGAGCAGCAACTATACTTATAATTGGTGAGGAACAACAGGATCCTTTCCAGCACCACCTACCTACTGGGAGTGACAGCAATGGTGGCCCGACTGCCAAGAACTGAATAGGCAAAAAAAATTTGTTTTCTTCTAGCAGGTCAGAAGCTGTAGCATGCAGGCAGAATTGTCACCAATATCATGTAGTGCAAAGTAAATGACATTTAATTTGTGTAGGTCAAAGGAATCTTAGGAACATAAAATATACTTAAGGAAAATAAGTCTAAGGTTCATACATATAGCTCAGGGTTTTTTTTTTTTTAACTATCAATTCCTATTTTATTGAGGTCATTTATAATCACTATCAAATAGTAGGTACTGTACATAATTGTATTGCTATACTTTTATACAAATGGCAGAGTTGCATATATTACTCATATAATGTGTTTTGCATAGCTCAGGGTTTATGTGAATTTTTCCCTGTTCAAGGCTTCCCTTTTGCTTTGTAAGTATTGATATATGCATGAATATATGTGTGTTTACATGTATTTTTCTCTATCCATAGCCTGCTCACACTCCCTTTTTGTCCCCCCCAAAAGAAACTATATATTTGACAAGTATGTTTTATTTGAAAGTGGCAAAATGTGAAATTTTGCACATGTATTTTAATTTATCTTAATGACATTATGTTATACACTATTTCAATGATTCTAAGGCATAGGCTTCTGATTTTAACATCCCTAAAATTGGGAATCACCTTACAATAGATGGATTGCCACAGCATAACCGACAGCATTTTTTTTTTTTTTTAGTGACTTACAAAATCTGGAGCTAGTCTTGAGCATACCTTAGATTCAACATAAGACTACAGTCTGCCTTGTGTATCCCTGCTAGTCACTAAGTGCAATCTTTTAAAGATCTGTCAATCTTACTACATGTACCTAAAAATATATTGCTTCTAAGCACCACATGGTACCCGAGGCAGGCATCTGCTTCATTTTGCCATCTGCTCTCCCAAGGTGGTCCGAGTCACCATCATTTCCTGCCTGTATCATGTTAGTAGCTTCCCATTCTGTTTCTTTGTTCTGTTCTCAATCACCTGCCTATCTCCACCCCAAAATTGCCAGTGTTATTCCTTTAAAATTAAGTGAGATTGTCTTACTCCTCTGTCAAAACCCTGAAAAGTTCCCAATTTTTCTTGGATTACAAAAATCAGAGTTCTGTGACCCCTCTGACCACAATTTACTACTTTACTTTCTTACTTTCAGCTCCAGCAAAGCTGGGTGCCAGGCACACCTTCACCTTAGAACCTTCCCATGGTTCTATCCCATCTAGAATGTCCTCATGACTCCTTACCCAACTACCTTCCTGTCTTTCATGAAAATGGTAAAGAAAGCCAGTGTTAACTCATACGTTGCTAGTAAGATTGCAAATCGGTGCAATCACTCTGGGAAACAGTATGGAGATTCCTCAGAAAACTTGCGATGAACTCACCATTTGACTCAGTTATCCCACTTCTCAGCATATACCCAAAGGACTTAAAATCAGTATACTACAGTGATGTGGCCATGTCAATGTTTATAGCAACTCAATTCACAATAGCTAAACTATGGAACCAACTGAGGTGTCCTTCAACAGATGAGTGAATAAAAACAATGTGGTACATACACAATGGAATATTACTCAGCCATAAAGAAAAATGAAATTATGCCATTTACCGGTAAATGGATGGAACTGGAGAATATCATGCTAAGTGAAATAAACCAATCCCCCCAGACCAAAGGCTGAATGTTCTCTCTGATATGCAGATGCTAACTCACAAAAAGCAAGAAGGGGGGGGGTGGAAGGGAGAATAGAAGTTCATTGGATTAGAAAAGGGGAATGATGAGAAGGGAGGGGCAATGAGAATAGGAAGAGACTAGAATGAATTAGACATATTTTCCAGTGTTCATACTGAGTACACAACCAATGTAACTCCACATCATGTACAACCACAAGAATGGGAAGTTATATTCCATGTATATTTGATATGTCAAAATACATTCTACCGTCATGTTTAACTAAACAGAATAACAACAACAACAACAACAAAAAGCCACTGTTAAATGTATGATTGCTGGGAATTTAAGTTCTGTATGCCATCGTTGCATACTCTTAGTCAGTGGAAAAAATACAGCCTTTTAATGACAGGGCTGAAAATATAAAACTCTGACAAATTAGGGATAGGAATAGGTGCTGTACACTTGGACCTGCCTTCCAGCTATAAATGTGAAAGGGGGATTTGAACAAGGACACAGGTGATAACCCTGGATTTCCATTTATCTTATCCTGACAAGGAGGAGAACAGATTCAATAGAACAGGTAATATGAAAGAACTACAGAGTCAGGGAAAGAAAACAATATTCAGAAATCATAGGAAGCATATACATTTTTTTTTAAAAAAAACTGTCTATTATTTAACATAGAAGAAAAAAAAACTCATTAAGATTTTTGACCTAGACAATAAAGTACAAGATTATACCACCTCCAGGAAACAAAGATAGAAGATCTGGTAACAAATAGGCTGAGATCAAATGCAAGAGAATTATGGGTGTGACGTGGAAAAATTATAAGTAAATAAAATACAGGAGTAGAACTGAAATGCAAATAAAACTCAACTGAAATGCAAATAAGACTCCATTTCTTATATTCTTCATGGTAGCCATAAGCTGATGAAAAGCATCAAGAACACTCAGGTCTTCTGGGTACAGAGGTGCACGCCCGTAACCCCAGATATTTGGGAAGCTGAGGCAGGAGAATCACAAGTTCAAGGCCAGCCTCAGCAACTTAGGGAGACCTGGTCTCAAAATAAAAGATAAAAAGGGCTGGGAATGTAACTCAGTGGTAGAGCATCCCCTGGGTTCAATCCTTAGTGCCAAAAAACAAACAAACAAACAAACAAACAAGCTCAGGTATAAGGCTAAGGAGAAGATAGAAACCTCTGACTTCTATTCTGTAGCTCCCATTCACTTTGAAGGCATTTGACAAATTTAGTGAATATGGGAAAGGGTTGTCAAAGGTTCCTATGACTCAGTAGGAGGTCAAAACCCAGGGCCCACCACAGGCGTGCAGTTAAACAGCAGATCCCCATTCCACCCTACATTTGGGGCCTTAGTAATGACAGTTGGAATTATATAGCAAGAACTCAGCTGAGTGAAAGAACATCATAATATATAACATATATTATACATGAAGCATATTATATATGAAATACTGATGCTTTGCCAGACCACTATGTCTACTAGTTTGCCATGGGGCAAAGCCTCAAGAGTTGAAAAGAAATTGTCGTCATAGATTTACTTAGACTAGATGTCATAAAGCACTGGCTAGTGAGACTAAGAAACAGAAATTCAACAAAATCCCAATAAAAATCATAGCAATTTTTTTAAGGACTAGAGTTGCTGATTCAAAAAGAACTGACAAGACAATTTTGAACAAAGTAATAAAATAGAAGGTTTTACAGTATTACCTGAGTTCAAGATTTAACTAATGCTATAAATTTGACAGTAAGTTATTAGCCAAAGGATTGCCAAATAAACCAGTGGAATGGAGCAGAGTGTTTAGAAATAGATTCAGATGTACACAGTGGTTTAGTCTAGAATGAAGGAACCAGGAAAGTCAATGGGAAAAGGAAAAACACAACCATATTAAAAAAAAGAATCCATGGTACGTGTGGTACAGTCGTGGTCACAGAAAATACAATCTGTCACAGGGAAAAAAGGTAAGTTGGTGTTCATTAAAACCAAAAACTTCTAATTTCTGAAGACAAAGGATTTGTACCCAGAAAACAACAACAACAACAACAACACCCCACAAACACCACAAAACCCCCTGCATTCAATAACAATTAAAAGTAGACAATAGTACTTAGATGGGGGATGGGGAGTTGTTGTTTAATGAGTTTCAGTTTTGCAAGGTGAACAAACAAATAGCCCAATCAATAAATGGGCTAAGGAACTGAACAGACACTTCATAGAAGAAATACAACTGAATAACAAATATATGAAAAAACTGTTCAACATCTCTAGCAATTAGAGAAATACAAATCAAAACTACTGTAAGATTTCATCTCACCCCAGTCAGAATGGCAGTTATCAAGAAAACAAACAACAATAAATGTTGGCGAGGATGTGGGGAAAAAAGTTCACTCGCACATTGCTGGTGGGACTGCAAACTGGTGCAACCATTATAGAAAGCAGTATGGCGATTCCTCAGAAAACTTGGAATGGAACCACCATTGGACTCAGCTATCCCACTCTTCAGTTTATACCCAAAGGACTTAAAATCAGCACATCACAGTGATACAACCAAATCAGTGTTTATAGCAGCTCAACTCACAATAGATAAACTATGGAACCAATTGAGTTGCCCTTCAAAAGATGAATGGATAAATAAAATGTGGTATATATACACACAATGGAATATTACTCAGCCTTAAAAAAGAATGAAATTATGGCATTTACTGGTAAATAGATGGAGCTGGAGAATATCATGCTAAGTGAAATAAACCAATCCCCAAAACCAAAGGCCAAATGTTCTCTCTAATATGCAGATGCTAACTCACAATAAGGGTAAGGAACTAAGGAAGATTAGAGTTAACTTTAGATTAGGGGAGGGGAGGGAGTATGGGGGTAGGAAGAATAGTAGAATGAATCAGACATTATTACCCTTTGTACATATATTCTACATCATGTACAACCAGAAGAATGAGAAGTTATATTCCATTTATGTATGATGTACTATAGTGAATTCTGCTATCATGTATAACTAATTAAAACTAATAAAAAAAATTTAAAAGAGTTCCAGGGTTTGGTTGTACAACAATGTGAATGTGCTTGACACACATGAGCTGTCTACTTAAAAATGGTCAAGATGGCAATGTTTCTGTTATATGTATTGTCCCACAACTTTTTTTTCAAAAAGTCTTAAATAGACCCTTCACAAATATCTAAGAATGGTCTGTAGGTACATGAAAAGATGTTTAACACCATCAACATCAGGAAAACGGAAATTAGGACTACAATGAAAATGTAGTGACTACAATGAAACACCATTTAAAATGGCTCAAAATTGGGGCTGCGGTTGTGGCTCAGCAGTACAGTGCTTGCCTAGCACCTACAGGGTGCTAGGTTCGATCCTCAGCACATAAAAATAAAATAAAGGCATTGTGTCCAACTACAACTAGAACAAAATATTTAAAAAAATAAAAATAAAATGGCTAAAAACTAAAAACTGATAATTTCAAGTTGGGGAGTACGTAGAGAAACTGGAACTCTTAAGGCTTTGTGGAGGGTGAGTAAAATTACATAGCTACTTTGGAATATTTGCAATTTGCAAATATTTGCAATTTTTAATAAAGTTCAACATACGTGTTTCCTGTGTCTCAGCCATTCTGCTCTTATCTGGGAATGATGAAAACAGACTTCCACAAATGACTCTTGCTATAATTTCTTTTTTTTCCCTTCTCCTTACTGGGGATTAAATGCAGGGGTGCTGTACTACTGAACTACATCCCCAACCCTTTTTAATTTTTTTTTAGTTTTGAGACAAAGTCTCTCTAAGTTGCCAACCTTGGCTTCCAACTTGCAATCCTCCTGTCTCAGACTGATGAGTAGCTGAGCTATCAGGCATGTGCCATCATGCTTGGCTTGTATAAGAATGTTTAAAGCAGTTTTTTTTTTCACAATAGCTCCTAATGGAAATAGCTGAGCTGTTATAACAAGGGAATAATGAATAATACAACAAATTGTATTGTGGTTAATAGTACACTATTCAACAGTAAGAAGAACACCTGTGACAGATATACACAAAGACATGAATGGATCTTAAAATGCTGTGTTGTGTAAAATAAGCCAGAGGACAGAGAATATGTACTATGGCCTGGCAACGTGGCTCAGTGGTATAGCAGTTGTCTAGCATGTTTGAGGCCCCAGGTTCAATTACCACCCAAAACAGCAACAAAAGCCTCAAAGGTGTGAGGATGTGGACCATGTATTGTGTGGAAAGGAACGTGAGGGAACTTTTGATGCTGGTTACATAGTTCAGAACCCCTCAAATGACGCGTGTAATATTTGTGAATTTTATCGTACATAAGAGACACCTCAACAGCAAGTCTTTCCTTTTTATAGAATTTATTCAAATTTGAAATTTAAAGTTTGATGTTCCTCTATTAAAGTTAACCTATGCTAGTCTATAGGTCAGGTTCTATTCTAAGCTCTGCAAATAAAACAGTTTATAAGATGAACCCATCTGTGATCCCACGGGATTTACAGTCTATCAAGGGAGGACCCATACTGTCTTGCTCACTGTCTTTCTCCCAGCAAGTAATATGGTGCTTGGTTTGTTTTGCATTTAATAAATATCCATGGGGTGGATAAATGACACAGTGTAGGGTACTGAGGGACAATGCTATTTTATCCCAAACTCACTCATACACCTGCTCAATCCCTCTCCATCTGTTTTTCTTAAACACATGCTATTTGCTCTGCTGAGTGGGTCAAGTGTCAATACTCTGTGTGGATATACAGATAAAGACTCATGAACCCTCCCTCGGTGAGTAGTGGCACACGGGTGCTTTCCACTCTAGACAGAGCACCATTCCTCCTCCATGAATTTCCTGGTTATTTGAGGGCAATATTTTTCTCAAGAAAAAAGACTGAATCTACTAATGGGCGTGAACTGGTATAACTTTAAGACTTAGAAGTCTGTTTCGTGAAGGCTGGATAATTCAGATCTGAACCAGAAAATCTTGCCAATAATAATCATGGAAAAATCTGATTTTGAGTGACACAGCCTTCTCATGGACCCTCCCATATTATATTTAATTAACACCTAAAATGATATTGCTCCCATTAAAATTGTAACCTTTCAGTGAGAGGAAAAACCAACAGGGAAGAAAGATACTATGTGTATTCCTATTTATGTAGTCTAGTTTGGGAACATTTCAGGGAAGTCAATTATTAAAATCCTCAGTAAAGTACAGACTACTGTAAAAAGCTGGTTAAAAACAATGAATTCAACACTATCTTGCCAGTGTACTCAAGTTCTTTGATCTCCTGTAGCAACTTTAATTTAGAAAATGATCTTAAATGAAAAAATATTTTCAATTTTTTACGTCTTGAAGCAAAAACAAACAACAACAACAAAAAAAAACCGCAAAAACCATTTTGTTTCTTGTGCCCTTTCCTACAAACCTTACTTGTCTATCTTCAGAAAACTTCGCATTATAGCAGAAGTTCTAGAGAGTTTGTATCATGCTGATTTACTTATTAGTGGATTTTTTTTTTTTTTTTGGTGGTGATGGGGATTGAACCCAGGGTCTAATGCATGACAGGCAGGCACTCTACCAACTGAGCTATATTTCTAGCCCTTATTAGTGGAATTTTATTGGATATGTTTCTATACTGGGCATCAGTTACATTTACAAATGAAAGCACTAATTCTAGCAGGCTAAATAATACTCTAATTCAGAATTGGGCTTTATAGATGACCTGGACATGGTTTGGATATGGTTTACTTGTGTCCTTCCAAAGGTTTATGTATTGGAGGCTTGGTCCCAAAGGTGGTGCTGGGAGGTGGTGGGACCTTAAGGGAGGTGTTAGTGAGGGGGGTTCTAAGGTCATTGGGATGCGCTATTATAAGGTAATTCTTGTGCAACCCCTTGAGTTCTCCTGAGAGGGTTGCCTAAAAGGGGTAAGCCTGGTTCTTCCTATTTTCTCTGCTTCCTGGTTCAAGATATGACCACTTGTTCCAACAAATGCTCTGACCATTGTATATGCCACTAGATGACATGGCCAAAGGGCAGCACTTGCCACAGAGCTTGTACTATGTCCAAAGCTTGGACTTTGAAATTCCAGAACTTTGTAAGCTAAATAAACCTCTTTCTACATAAGTAATTTGTCTCAGGTACTTTGTTATAGTGATTGAAAGCTAATAAATACAACCTCTGATGTAAAAATGAATGACTCAGTACTTACCTCCTTTTCCCCTTTGTAAGTGACTGAATACTTGAACCTTGAGTTTTAGTATTTGCCAATGCTGTGTCCATGACCATGAATGGGCAGACTGATAGACTCCCCAGCCAGAACGAGTCACCCCTTCTATGAAATTTGCATTTGCTTCCCTTATAGCTGAGTCCCACTGCACTGTAACAATCTGTTCACACCTCTACATTTCACACTAGACTGAGCTCTTTGGGTCTATGAACTTTGTCTTGTGCTCTCAGCATGTAGTAGAGTGACTGGCATGTACTACATCCAGAGCCTATAATAACAGGAGTTCAATACATGATAGAAACAGAAAGACAATATATCCACAGACATAATTAGCATATAAGATGATGTATACTTACCACATAATTGAAGGATGTATCAGCGAGCACTGCAAACTGACGAAACAATGTGTGCCTAGTAAACATCTCATCCTTTAGGACGTGAAAGCTGAAATAAATAAAACTAGGGAATTAAAATGTATGTAAGTCATAGGGCAAAGAAAATAAATATTGTGTTAATGTGGTTAAGAATTGCATTAAAAGTTAAAAATATTACCAAGTAAAAATTTCCAAAAATTAGTATGAACTTATTACTTGAAAAAAATCAAGTATTTTTATTCTTTGAAAAGGCATAGAATTAATGAAAATGAGCCAACCCCATGGCTCAGACTGTGGCTTAAAAATAATTTCTCACTAAAATAAACTAGGTCATCTTTCAAAAAATGACTATTTCTAGATCTAAGCCAGTGAATGTACAAGATAAACCTGGAACATTTTATTCTACCAGAAATCAAGGGAAATCATGAAAGATTATGTCAAAACAATGCAGTGGCCAACTTCTCACTGATTTAAGACTGAAGAAATTAAGCACTGTATTTGCAAGAAAACAATGTGTTTTCAGTCCACAGAGGGAGAGGAATTTTAAAATCCAGAACGGATTTTAACCAGAGCCTCACCAATACCTAATTTAGATCATGAGAAGGGGGACCTTTGAGATGACTCACAGATGACATTTTTAGATCTGAGTAGAAGCTGTAATGGGCCGAGACTTTGGAATACACCAGGATGAGGTGAATGCATGCTGCATATGGGATAGGCATAAATATTTGGTGGCTGGAAGATTAATTTTGGTAGGCTGAATGTTGCCCTCCACCAAAATATCCACTTCCTGTTCCATGGAACTTGAGTGTATTCCTTCACATGGTAAAAGGGACTTTGTGGATATGAATAAGTTAAAGATTTTGAGATGAAGTGATTATGTTGAATTATCTTGTGGCTCCAATGTAGCCACAGGGACTGAAGAAGAAGGAAGCAGGAAGATCAGAGAGGATAAAGAAGTAGGCGATGTGATGAGGAAAGTAAAGATTGGAGTGAGACAAGAAGAATCTAAAAATTGGAAAAGGCAAAGAACTTGTTATCTCTGGAGTCTTCAGAAGGAACTAGCTTTGCCAACAACTCAGATTAAACCCTGTAAGAATCATTTTGGATCTCTGACCTCCAGACTATAAAATAACAAATTGGTGTTGTTCTAAACCACTAAACTTTGTGGTCACTTGTTACAGCAGCCATAGGAAACTTATACCTACATTTAAGAATAACTTTTTAACAAGAATTTGGAAGAATTACACAAGTTGCCCAATTTCATGGAAAAAACAACTATAACTATGAATAAATTTAAAAAGAAATTAGAAAAAGTTAATAGTCTTCAAGGCCTTTAAACAATGAAATGGAACAAGAATCAGGAGCTGGGGCTATAGCTCAGTGGTGGAGCACTTGCCTAGCTAGCATGGGTGAGGCCCTTTGATTCTTAGCACTGCAAACAAAACAAAACAGTAGCAAAAACAAAAACACAGTCATTCATTTAAAATTTGCTCATCAAGAAAACATTCAGTCTGGTCAATTAAAGATTAATTTTTACTAAACCACCTAGCAACAAATAATTCTCATTTTATCCTCCAAATCTCTCCTAGAATTTAGAAAAGGCTCTCCACAACTCATAATGTGAAGCTAGTGTGATTGTGAGACCAACAGCTGTCGAGGACAACAGGAGAAAGCACAGTAGCTGTTCAACTCTTTTATGAACACAGAAAATTCTTAAGATATCAACAAATGGATTTCCAATTCCTGGAAGCACAGGGCCTTAGGTCTTCTGAACACTCTTGAGTTTCATAATCCAGGCCCCTCCCACTTTCTCAACTACCTGGACTTAGCTTCTGAGAAGAATTCAGACAGCTGGAATGAGAGGCAGGGATAAGACTTATAAAAGCACTGGCTACCCAAGAGTTCAGAGTTATTTTGGTTTGGCTTGTGCATTTCTTAAGAAATCTGGATTTCACTTAAGACGAAATGAATGTGTCGTGAGTATACTCAAGTGAAAACAAAATACATTGAACTCAAATGCCTGGTTCTTTTTTTTTTCTATATTATTATCCTTCTGTGGGCTGAGGACAAAGACATAAGACTTGAGGTTTGTCAGGTGTGAAACTTCAGAGTTAGGAAGACATGGGTACAGGAAAATTGCTCATAGTCCTCTGACATAGGAGGCAAGCTAGAGAAGACAGAAAATTGGGGAACAGTGTGAAATTTCTGTTTACCTAAATGTACCCTCTCCCAAATCTAATAATGAGGGGCTTTACAACGGGTTCCAAGGAGAGGGAGGAGGAAGAGAATAAATGACCAGAGTGGGCCTGTACCTTGCCTGTTTGTAAGTTCTCATAGATAGTCAGCTACCTGAAGGGATGGTGGTCCAGTGCTCCTGAGGATGAGGTAAGAGGAGAAGAGGGCAGGAGGGGATTTCCATCTGGGAAACCCCCATGGGGGGGAATCATGTACCAGTTTTCTATGAATTTGGGAAGTGTGATGGGCAGAAGTGAGACCAGCCAGCCTCAGAGCGCAGCAGGCAGAACCAGGGCATGGCTCAGGTGGAGGCACGTGGATGGTCTCCCGGCATGGAGGTGGGAGAGGCTGCTACATCACTCTAACATCAGCCAGGTAGGGATCTCTATGGTCCTGGGCCTACGTGTCACACCCATTTGTGCTAAGAGAAATGACAATGATGACAAATGCCAAGCAGGTCACACTAAGAGAAAGGACCAGCCCCCACCCTTGTCAACAGCACTTCTTTATGTTCAGCCTTCCTGGAAATTGAACCAACTCAACAGACATGGAAAGGGAGCTTCACCATGAGCTAAATATAAATCATGGACCAGAACTAAATATAAATCATGAATATATAAGCAGAAGGTTTTCCTCTACCAAACAAAAAAGAGTGCCCCTAATCTAGAATCAGTTACAGTGAAAGGAAATTGCCATTCTAGCACTGTCCTTATCATACTGAGATGCCAAACCCTGTATAAAGACACCCTCAATGTTGTCACATAGATACATGGCATTAATCCAGTAATAACAACCAACTAGAGAGACATATTCCATTATATCCCAAGTTAGTTGATTAAATAAAAAAAATAGAAGTAGGCATTAATATTTACTACCATCCTAAGTGTTTATACAATAACATAAAGTCTGCAGAGACCAAAACAATAACTATGATTGTCACTGTCTTGGTTAATAACAAATCAACTTGAGCTGAAACGGAACATTTTTTTGTGAATGATTATTAAAAAATAGGATGAATCCCATAGAGACAAACAAAATCTTAAGTTTCAAAGGGAATCCCACAAAACTGTTTAGGGAAAGATGTTCTATTCAGCGTCAGAGTTCAAATCCTTGTCCAGAAGAATGAAATTAAATGCATATTTAAGTTTTCTTTTGCTTTGCGTGTATCTACATTCTGCCTTGTAAGAAGTAGATCAGGCAGGTATTAACAGACTTATTTTGTAGAGCACAAAACAGTTATCAGCACAACTAGGAGCACAAGGCACACCATTTTTCCACAAGGAGAGGAGCTTCTGCTCCCCATCCAGTGTTGTTTCTGATTTGTGGGTTCTTGGTGTGCCACCCTGGATTAGTTATTTTGTTGTAATGTGCACAGGAATTGCTATGAACACAGCATGTGCTTATGAAACACAGCACACACACACAGGGCATTGTGGTTCCATAATGTCACATGTGAACCACAAGCCCGACTGGATTGATCTCCGTTGCATCGATATTGATTCTGTCATGATCTGGATGATGCTTGACTATTGAAAAATCTTGCAAAGGAACTTCCAATATGTGATATAGAAGGGGGTCTGGGGGAAATTATGTTAAGAAACAAGTAAACAGAATGTGGATTTTTTAAGGTTAATATGTGAGGAAAAGGGGGAAAATAGGTATTTTTCTCTATTTGGCATTTCTATTTGCCTTATCAGATTCTTAACAGGTTCGTTTTATTTTTTTCCCGTATTTTTTTTATTGGTGTATCATTGTTGTACATATTGATGGGATTTGCTGTTACATTTTTGTACAGGAGCACATAATAACAATATAATTTGGCCAATATCACTCTCCAGCACTTTCCCCCTCCCTCCCTCCCCTGTTCCTTTCCTCTACTCTAATGATCTCCCTTTGATTTAGAATTTCATTTTCACCATTGGGCAAAAAAAAAAAAAAAGATGACAATGATACAAGGAAGAACCATTAAATGATTATGTGAGTGAAAAATACATCCAAGGATGAAGGAGTTGGTGTTAAAAGGAAAAGAATAGAATAAAGGATTTAAAGGATCTAGTATATATTTAAAAAAATCATGATACAGACCAGTCACATATCATATGCAAATGTCTTATTGGCTCTATAGAGAAAGATGACTAGATACGTCTGATTAGACAAGGTATCAAGAGAGCCTTCCTGTCCTATTGAGCTTTTAAATTTGAAAATAGAGAATAGAGAATGCAATAATCTTAAATTAAATTTTCTTTTAAGTGACTCTGACTGTTGAAAGTATAGGAGGGCACTTAACATTAATTAATATGTAAAGAAAAATGCAAGGCTCCTAATTTTCTCAAATTATGAATACTGTATTTTTATAAATAGCATTTGCATACCATACCTGTTCCTGAGAATATGGAATTTCCTCTCCCAGTTTTTGTTTATCTGCTCTGATTCCTTTTTACATCTGTAATAAATTTACAGATAGTTAAATGCTGGATTAGCTACAAAGGAATAGTAATGAATCGCCCTTGCCAGTACCTTTCTAATTTCTTCTTCTGATTCTCCAAATTAGCCTTTAACGTTTCCACGCGCATCTCCAAAATTCTCCTCCCTTCATCCTTTCAAAAGAATACAAACCACAAAGTTAATTACATATACAATATGCCCTGTTTATCCCTAAATCTGAAATGACCATTTCTATTAAATAGCATGCATATTCTAACTGCCTTTGAACATAACTTGAGAAAACCATGAATTAGAGTTATTTGCAAATTTCTATAAACCAGAAGAATTTAAGACCCCCATGCCTCCATTTCCCAGAAATGATTAACTTAAAGGAAATCAGTTCTAAATCATATGACAAAGCAATCAAACTTCATCATCATGGCCCCCCATCCTCCACCAGTCATTTCGTTTGCCCCCACTTCTTTTACTGTGGCCTTTCCATCTCTCTTCATAGGCAGGAACATCCCCCTCACACTCTTACTTTCCATTTCTATCAAAACACTTTTGAGGAAAGGATCTGACTGAATCAATGACACTAAGGTTTTAAGTCATTTTTCAGTACTCTTTATATTTTGCAAGGGGACAAAGATTTTAGCCAAAGGACTGAATCTCTAACAAAGGACTTGTAGATGTGTCATAAGTGAGAGTTTGGGGTTGTGGCAATAATACGCTACCGAATCATACTAAAGAGGAAATTGGCTTTTTCTGTCTCTTCACAGACAGGATAGCTTCCAAAGTCATTGTTACTTTGTAAGAAGAGCCAGAATCAATATGAACAACTAGGTTAATAATAATGCTTATCATACCCTAGTTGCTGAGGCTTTTGCTTTCCTTTCTTCTTGTGTCTTCATGGGTGGTAGATGTTTAACCTGACCCTAAAAAATAAAGAAAGAAGGTAAATACAACATTTCAAATGAATGCACCAAGATGTGATTTTAGGGAAAGGAGATTGAGACTTTAAAATATGCTAGTCATATCCCCCAGTTCTTTACTCCTGTTAAAACAATTATTCCTGTTTTTTAAAAAATGTGTTTCACTGCAGTGATAGGTCAAATTTTACCGTTTCATCTTTTTTTCTTTTGGAGGGTTCACGTTGGGTATCCACCGAATCCACAGGAAACTTAGGTGAGATTTTAGTTTGCTAAAAGAAAAAAAATATTGGTTAATGATCCCTTTATTTCTTACAATACAGAGAAAAGTTGCTACTTACTATCCCCACAACACTCTCTGAATAGGTTCTATGACCCACAAGGCCCTTTGGTATGTTGCCACTCTGGGTGGTTTTGGCTCTGTCAAGGAGGGTCTGAAACAGGGGTTCAAGGGTTCTGCAGCATAAAGGAAAAGGAACCTAGAGCTCCCCTGAGCAATCAGAGTGAGGGCTGGGGTGAAGGTAGGAAATGTGCCCTGCAAAACCACAGGGCAGGTGGTGTATGCTGGACTGCTGGTGATCAGCGCCCAGGGAGATGTTCAGTGCTCCATGTAAAATGAAGCTACCTCTCCCTATCACTTACCTTCTTCAACCTTCACAAACTTACACATATAAAGGTGTATATGTGTGGGAGGTTTTAATAGAAATTGCAGAATCAGATGGAATTCTGTATCTGATTAAACGAAACACAAATGGAAAATGATGAGATTCAGAGACTGACTTAATTCAGTGGAAGAAGGAGCCCAAATCCAGGAAAAAAACATCAGAAGAAAGTAGTTGCAATAGGTCTGCCGAAACTCTGAGACATGTGTTAGGCTACTACAAGGCAACAAGTGAAGCTTTGAGCCAACTCTCCATATGTCTGATGAAATATAAAAGGGCAGCCAGAGATGAATACGGTTGTCATCAGCTGCCACACAGATAAATAACAAAATTTGTAATAACAGCCATAAAAGCTACAATTTATGGAGTGCCTATTCTACACTGAGTACTTCATATATGCTACCATTTATCTCTATGTACCAACCTATTAATTCCTTTATTCATATTACTTTATGTTTAATGATTGAAAATGCATATGAATATTTTAAAAATAAAATTTCAATAGCATACACCAACATAAAACTCTCAACTCTCATAAGCTAAGAATTTTGTGTTTTTTTTTTCTTTCTTACTCTTATTTTTGGTGCTAGAGATTGAGCTCAGGGTCTTGGGCATGCTAACCACATTCTCTACCACTGAGTTATGCCCTTAGCCCCTTCCTTCAGTGTTGCTCGTGGTTATTATTATAAATAAATGATAACATTTATCTGGACTCCCTCACAACAGAGATTAGGAATTTAGAGCGTCCACATTATCTTCTACCTCCTCTCTCTACTCCATATGCCCATTTTTTATTTGTGTGTGTTTAACCCTTAATGTGGTTACTTTTATCATGACTAATATTCATACATTTCTATATTTTAACTTTTTTTATTTCTTACATACATGACAATGCACATTTAATGTGCATTACATTCATAATATATTTTGACTTATGAATTCCATGTTGGGAAATTTATTTGTTCTCTTTTCTTTTTCAATACTCTTTTCTCCCTCTGCCTCTCAATTTTCAAAGGAATGCTATTCTTTTATATTGTGTGTGTGTGTATTTCTCTATAAAACCTCCATGCCTTATTAATATCTTTGATTATAAAAATGGAAGTCTAATAAATAGCATTTACAATATTTTCATGTTCCCATAAAACCAAGTAGTGTAACTGGATCACAGAGAAAGGGTGTGCACACCTGTTATCAAACTTTGCTGCTAAAGCCAGACTCTTCCAAGTAAGCAGGTGTCAACATTTAATTTTTTCTATCTTCCCTTGCTTTTGAGTCATTCTTAGTTTCCCCTATTTCTTGTGCCCATATCACCTTGCATGTTTCATTCATTTTATATTTGGCTACAGTATTTTTTTTTTAATTTTCATGCAGGTTTCATGAATGTAAACTCTTTGTTTTGGGGAGCAGGAGGTACCGGGGATTGAACTTGGGAGCCCTCCACCACTGAGCCACATCCCAGCCCTATTTTGTATTTTATTTAGAAACAGGGTCTCACTGAGTTACTTAGCACCTCACTGTCACTGAGGCTGGCTTTGAACTCAAGATCCTTCTACTACAGCCTCACCAGCTGCTGGGATTATACAGGCGTGCATTATTGTAACTGCTCAACCCCCACCCCCACTCCCATGGTGCATGCCTATAATCCCAGCAGCTTGGGAGGTTGAGGCAGGAGGATCACAAGTTCAAAGCCAGCCTCAGTGATGGAGAGGCACTAAGCAACTCAGTGAGAGCCTGTCTCTAAATAAAAAAAATACAAAATAGGGCAGGGGATGTGGCTCAGTGGTCAAGGGCCCCCAAGTTCAATCCCCAGTACAAAACAAAACAAAACAAAACACAACGCAAGCCCAAACTTTTTTTTTTTTTTTTTACAAGTTCAAAGATGTCTTTATTTTGCTTATCTGATCAATTGATAGTTTAGCTGGGTATAAGACCTTAAGACCTAGGGTTCTAAGACTTTAGGACCTAGGATTCAAAGACCTTAAGACCTAGGGCTCAAACTATTTTTTCTACCCTTTGGAAACTGTTCAATTTTTTATAACAACTAGTATTGCTGATGAGAACATGAATGTAAATCTCCTTTTTTTTTGTTCCATTGCATTTAAACTATTTTTTCCTTTCTTTTTTAAATCCTTGGAGAACTAAAATTTCACCAATGAGTATCTATTTCCTTAATTTAACAAAAACATATTCTCTCCCCAACTTAGTATCTCTGATACTGAGATGCCTTACAATTGTTATCAATGTCATAGCTTGACTGGCAACAGTTTTTCCTTGCAAGGACTACATAAAATAATGGTGCATTTTATAATCAATGTCTTCTGAGATTTGATAAAATATGGCAATCTGCTTTTTGTTTTTGGATTTCGCTTAGCACTTAGTGATCTTTTCCATCTGGATATTAATGTTTGGATTATTTTCCTCCTGGACTCATGGAAATGTTCTTTTATTCTTTCTATTATTGCCTTGATCCTATTGTATTTATTTTGCTTTTAGAAAATCCTATTTGAGGTATTAGACCTCTTGTCTCTATTCTTTAAATGTTTTTCATAATTTTTGTCTGCCATTTTGCCTTATGTAGAAAGATTCCTTACTTTATTTTCCAGATTATTAACGAGGCTTTAAGCTATGTCAATTTTATTACTTTGCTTGTTTTGTTGTCTTTTCTTTAAAAAATTTTGTTATTTCCAAGAAACTGTTCTTTGCTCAGACTATTCCTTTTTCATAGCTGTCTGTCCTTGCTTTATGGATGAAAGATTCTCTTGAATGTCTTCCAAAATATTTTTGTTAAAAAAATCCTCTTAAATTCCTGTCTATTTCCTTAATTATCTTCTTCCTACAGTCTCAAGTGCTTTTTCTCTTCTCTTTCTTATTCCATTTACAAATTATTTACTGAATGTCTACAATGTACAAAAATAATTCTAAGCACTGTAGTTACAACAGGGAACAAATTGGGTGGAAGTAAAGGAGAAAGATTTGAGAGAAATAAAAGAGGTAGAATTTATAAGTGTTTTTGTTTGTTTATTTTTGGTTTTTGCTAGAAGAGAGATATCTGGAATTTCTCATTTGGGTAAAACTAGATGGAGAATCATATCATTCATTAAAATAAGAAAAACAATAGGAAGAGGGCTAACTTTGTGTGCTTTTTTTTTAATGGAAAAGAATTGGTAAATTTACAGCACTTTTTTGTTTTTTAGAATTTTTTTTTAATATTTATTTTTTAGTTTTCGGTGGACACAACATCTTTGTTTGTATGTGGTGCTGAGGATCGAACCCGGGCCACACGCATGCCAGGTGAGCGTGCTACTGCTTGAACCACATCCCCAGCCCCAGAATTGGTAAATTTAGATTCAAACACAGAGTTTGAGGTACCTGTGGCCCATTCAGATGAAGACATATAGGCAACTGTGATAAGGGCCTAGAATTTTGGAGAGGAGATAATCCCAGAGATATAATTTGGAAATCATCAATTTATTTGTTGAAGCACCCTGGATAAGATAGTTCATAAAATTTATAGATAGAGAAAAGTAGAAAGTCAGGAATGGAAATATGTCCCCAGTCATGGCAGATCTATAGTTTTGATTTATCCCAGGCTGATAGGAGACTCCTTTGGACTGGTGTAATCCTAAACCTGGACCCTGAGCATTGCTCTAAACCCTACTTCTCTAACCCTAACCCTACTCTGCCAGTAC
The DNA here is from genome assembly GCF_001458135.2 of Marmota marmota marmota. Lineage (NCBI taxonomy): Eukaryota > Metazoa > Chordata > Mammalia > Rodentia > Sciuridae > Marmota > Marmota marmota. Next base: position 15,557,034 of record NW_026000048.1, on the reverse strand, counting down.
CCACAATTCTGGAGATGACTTTGATGGTCCTAGAACTACCCAAATAAATATTGCCTTAGTTGTATACAAAGTATCTCAAACTTCCTAGAACACACTCCCTCTCCTATCACCACCAGCATAGTGACCCTATTTTCCCAAGTGCCTTAGGCACTCCACAACCAGTTTACCCCCAAAGTGACACAAAGCCTTTGTTATCATTGGCTGTCCTATCCCTGAGAAAGGTGAGGTTCTCAATGAGACATGAGGCAGGCACTCTTTTGGATCCTTCTGCCTTGTTTTTTCTCAAAGTACACAGCTCACTTGAACTGCCTGTCTTCCAAGGGCACAAGGAACACAGAGCAAGTTCATTGCCATTTGGTTAACAGTTTTCTATGGAAATAATTGGGGTAGGAACCAGCCCCAACCTTTGGAGGGCATTTACTAGTATGCTAAAAGAAAAAAAAACTTAACATGAATTTAAAGCATTAATTCCCAGAAAATTAGGAAGACAAATTGGCAAACATAAACTGTTTTCATGTAGAAAGGCAATTTTATCTTATGCCATTCACTTTGGGTTTAAATTCAGTAAAAAATTAGTTTGAATTTTGAAGCTTCCTTTTTTTTTCTGACTCCCATGTAATGATCAACTTATGTAATAATTACAGATAAGACTGCTCAAAGCCTATCTTCTGTAAAGCAAACAGTTATTCGGTCTCTCCAAAAGACAATACAATTACAATGATGAAGATAGCATCTCTTTTCATTGAAAAGAGACAGGAAAAAAAGAAAAAAGCACCGGAGGTCGAGGAGAGTGTTTGCTCTGTGGTTTGAGTTGAACTTTCCCCTTTGCTACAGCGAGTTGTGTTAAATCCTGGTTCTGTCCATATGAAACTGTCATTTTGTTTTGTCAGCTGCTGACATTCCACTTTCTCTGGACTACACATGCTGGTCTTTATGTGGTCCCTTCATTGACAGGTGCAAACACTGGACTGCTGAACAATAGATGGAGGTGGATATGAATAGCAAAGTTAATATGAAAGTAGGAAAATGTAAATTAATAATCATAAAGGCAATATCAAATTTGTGATTATGAATAACTGATAAGTATTTCTCATTGTATTTCTCATATACATAGATTTATAACTAAAAGCTCATAAGATTCATTAATAATGGAGTCTGTGCTTCTTAAATTTGTTAACACTTCAGATACTTTTTAAAAAAATTAATAATCTAAAATTAGGAGTCAATAGTCTGGGTTTGTAATAATAGATGAAGCACAATAATGTTTATTAACTACCGTAAGAGTTACCATATTCCTTATCATATTCTCACATCCCTGTTCTCTTTTTTTCTTATCAAGAGTCATTCTATTCTTCTATTTCTCCTATTTTATATGACCATCCCTCTTCTGAAATTGTGGCCATTCTTTTTTTTTTTTTTTTAATTGTTTCTTTTTAATTATACATGACAGTAGAATCCATTTAGACATAACTTGGCCATTCTTTCTGGGTTAAGTGAAAAGTAATTTTGCTTCTTTGTTTCTTTTCCTTTAAAGTATTAAATATATTACTATCAAAACAATCTTTCTGATTTATCATAAAGAAAGATGATTTTCCCTCCCCAAAGAGTCACTAATTTTGATTTTTATATTAACTTCTTTTTTAGCCTTCCAACAAACAGCTACTTTTGAACACCAATAATGTCCCCATGCTTGGAGGTTGGTCAGGTAAAGAAGGAAGAGTTAGAAACCCAGGGAAAGAGGAGACCCAGCCTTGCATACTTAAAATTTGGGCAGAAGAGACTTGAGAATTTGGAACATTGAGGATAAGAGATGAGGCTGTGTGCCATTAAACACTTCTCACAGAGGCTGAAAGTCAGAAAAAAAGTTATGACTTGTGAGTTTTCCAACAAAAATCACTAAGCTAGCAAAATCTTTCAAAAACAGGACAAGACTTTCCTCATTCGATGTGCTCCATGGATTCTACTGCAGATGCCAAGGAGCTCTGAATCATTTTGGCAGAATGATCAAAATGTGCAGCCATGTAGGATCCATGCTGGTCTGGGCTTTGTGCAAATCTCAAATGTGTCTTCTTGAAGATCCAGTAGACCACAAGAGTCCAAGTGGGCTTTCCTCCTCATCCAATTCCAGAGCCTCCTGAACTTTCTGTTCACTAAAGATGGTCAGATACATAGCAGTAGCATATACATCTTCTATTAAATTATCCAATCTAAAAACTATAATCAGGATACTTCCATGGTGAAATGTCTCTATTAAAGATGATGAAGCCATTGTATGATAGCAAAGGAACAGAAATTGTGTCTCAGCAGGGCACTTGTAAATTGACAGGGATTGGCTAAGCAAATAGTGCTAATTCTGTGATTGAAATATTGGACATAATTGATTATAGATATTAAGTGGCATGGAACAATGTTCCCCAGATTGTGTTGAATGTGCAAAGTCACAAGACTTGTATAAAAGAAAGGCCACAAGATGCTTATAATGGCTATCTTTGGGAGGCAGGATTTTTTTTTTTGTTTTCTCCTTTTGACATTTCTTTTTTGAGTCAATTTTGTACAGTGAATATGGATCTGTTTTATATGTAAAAATTTCAGGCGTCTGGCTTCTACTTAGAAAGCAAAAAATGGCACTTCAACACAAACAGTAAGAAAAGTCCAAATGACAGCTGAACTCATCAGAGAGCTGACATCACACCCAAGTAACCTGAATTTTATCAGAGAGGCAGGAAATGTTAAAAAGAATAAAATGGGGGCTGGGGATGTGGCTCAAGCAGTAGCGTGCTTGCCTGGCATGCATGCGGCCCGGGTTCGATCCTCAGCACCACATACAAACAAAGATGTTGTGTCCGCCGAAATCTAAAAAATAAATAAATATTAAAAAAAAAAGAATAAAATGGAAATACTAGAAATAAAAAAGACAACAAATAAGAATTTTGATGGGCTTATCATAGGCTCTATACAGCTGAGGAAAACAATTCCTGAATTTGAAGATAGAGTTTTTAAAAATTTCACAAACTGAAACAGAGAAAAACAAGTAATTCAAAGTGATTGAGCAGATCATAAAAGAGTTCTGTAAAAATATCAAATAATCTAACATAGACACAGTCATGTGTCATGGGTTTCACTGATACTTGGGTTCATGGTGGGGGTGCTGTGCATATCATAGTATATACCATATGAACTAGGTGTAGAGTAGTCTATATCATCTAAGTTTGTGTAAGCATACTTCATAATGTTTGCACAGCAACAAAATCATCTAACAATGTATTTCTCAAAACATATTCCCATTATTAAGTGATACATGTTTGTATTTGAAGGCAAAGATGTAATTAAAGATTATAGTCATAAGTTAATGAAAGACAGCAAGCTACAAATTCAAGAAACTGAATCAGGATAAAGAGAAAGCAAAGATAAACTCTTGAAGTTATTCCAAAATAAAAGATACATTATAGACATAGAAACTAAATTTACAGCAGGCTTCTTGTCAGAGACTATGTAAGCCTAAAGACAATGTAGTCATGTCATCAAACTATTATAAGAAAACAAAACTCCCAACCAAAACTTCTATGCTCATAAACAGAGGTTTCAAAAATGGAGGTGAAATAAAGGTTATTTTTCAGTCACAAGCAACAACCAAGAATTCATTGCCATCCGACCAAAAGTGAATATGATACCAGACAGAAACTTAGATCTACAGAAAGAAATTGAACCTTCCGAAATGGTCCAATTGGCATCAAATGCCATACTTGCCAAGACAAATTATATCAATTTGTTACCTCAAAAATATCTATATTATAAACTTTAAATGTTTTTGAAGGATAAAACTGTACCTTTGATGGAAACATTAGAAAGGATTATCCAAAGGCATTTGGAGCAAGATGCATGGACAGATATGAGTTTTATAGTAGCATTTTGGAGAGCTCTTAAAAAAAAGACTCTTTATTGCTGAAGACTAAGATATTTAGTGGGAGAGTTCCAGAGGTTCCTAACAAATTGAAGTAGATTTTTTTATTTTAAAAAAAATTTTAAAAATCTGTTCTAGGTGAGGAGTCACTGCATATGCCACCAGCACAACTTTGCGGCACCCTGAGGATCTGGCTGCCCACCTTGTCCCATCTGCTGTATCCTCGGACTTGTTCCAACAATCTGTTAAAACGAGGTGGATTACTATGAAGTTCTAGGCTGCAGGGACGTACCTCACCCAAGGAGATCAAAAAGCCATATCGGAAACTAGCACTAAAGTGGCATCCAGATAAAAATCCTGAGAATAAAGAAGTAGTAGAGAGAAAATTCCAACAAGTAGCTGAAACATAGGAGGTGTTATCAGATGCCAAAAAAGGGAGAATCTATGACAAGTATGGCAAAGAAAGCTTAAATGGTGGAGGTGGGGGTGGAAGTCATTGTGACAGTCCATTTGAGTTTGGCTTCATATTCTGGAACCCAGTGAGATCTTCAGGAATTTTTTTTGGTGAAAGGGACCCATTTTTGTTCCACTTCTTTGAAAACCCATTTGAAGACTTTTTTGGGGAACCAAAGGGGTCCTTGAGGAATCAGAAACTGAGGCGTGGGCTCGTGTTTCACTGCTTTCAGTGGATTTCCATCATTTGGAGGTGGATTTTCTTCACTTGGGTCACTAGATCACGGTGGCCTTACTTCATTCTCTTCTACATCATATGGCGGCAGTGGGTTGGGTAACTTCAAATCTACATCAACTTCTACCAACATAATAATTGGGAGAAAAATCACTACAAAAAGAATTGTCAAGAATGATGAAGAAAGAGTAGAAGTTGAAGAAGAAGGACAGTTAAAGTCCTTAATGATAAATGGTAAGGAGCAGCTGCTACTCCTGGATAACAAGTAATTCAATGCATGCATTTAACAGAAATGTTAAACTATTAACAAGCACTATTTGAGGACTAACAGGAACTTTTTTTTTTTTAAGATTTCAGATGAATTTAACTTTTAGTATAATTGTACCTAATCTAAAGTATTTATAAACAGCTCGTCGGAACCCCCATGTGACTTTTGAATTTATTGTTGAGACCACACAATAGGACCACTTTTTTTGTCTTTAAAATTGTGGTAATCCCTGTATGCACTTTGCTTTTTTATTAAACTTGATCCAAGGTGAGCCTTGACTTTGAGCAGTGTGACGACAAGATTGTATCCTAACACCAGCCCTAATCTGCTTTCCATTGTGTTCAACATGTGAACCAACTTCAGCCTGCTGTGAGCTAACATTGCCAGGATGAGTCTCCTATAGAAATATTTTGGTTTTTTTCCCCCCAGTATTTAGTAATGAAAGATATCAATGCATTAATGGTAATATATTTCTGGTTTAATATAAATTTAAAAATGATTTCTAGTTGTGCATGAATGCTGGCAACTTAATAAAGTTTTGACAATTATTTAAATATGTAATGTTAAGCTTAGGTTTAAGCTGGTAAACTGGGTCTTTGTCATTTGCTTTAAAAAAAAGAAAATAAATGTGAAAAAATTGTTCTAATTAGTTATACAGGCAACAGCTTTTTAAAATTTATTTTTTAGTTTTAGGGTAGACACAATATCTTTATTTTACATTTATGTGGTGCTGAGGATCGAACCCAGAGTCTCATGCATGCAAGGCGAGCGCTCTACCACTGAGGCACAACCCCAGCCCCATGCATCAGCTTTTTATTGACTACTTTTCAACCAGTTGTTGAGAAGTACTTCAGTCTAAAATATCTTCTGTTGTTTTTTAAGATTCTGTTTTCCTAACTCTTCCAATGGTTATATAAAAATCTCAATCCCTGTATTGATATCTTTCTAATTTTGATTTTTTTAAGATCACCTTGAAAATATGCTTATGATTTACTTAATGCGAACCAGGTAGAAATGTTATATATTTTGATTGGAATCCACTTGTATATTCTCAAATTTACACTTGAGGTTGTTTAAGCTCATGTCCAGTTCTGATAGCATGAATTTAAATGCACACTGTATATACGCAACCACTGGGTCAAGTGGAGTCCATAACATTCATGGCATTGGGTGCAGATGATTCTTTTTTATATTCTACATCTTTAAATTCATTTTCCATTCCAGTTCAGGAAGAGGAAAAGGAGTTATTTGAAACTAATGTGATGAATATTATGGACTTCAGTTAATCTGGTGACTGAAGTAAGTGTGTGTGTGTGTGTGTGCGTGCGTGTGTGTGTGTGTGTGTATATACATTCAATAGAGAAATGATTCCCACACTGAGGTTGGTGAAGTAGATCCTCAAGCTATTTTAAAGATTTTTGAAGCTTAAATAAGTGTGTGCCTTTGTTCCTTAATTAAGCTGCACAGGCTAATAAAATTTAACACTTTGTATTTACCTAGAATTAAATCAGTTCAGTGAGATATTAATAATTATCTGAGGTTGTTCAGGTATACAAATTGGAAGGAATATGTGATAAAGTAAGTAAAGCAAAACAAATAACCTTAATAAGTTCAGTTTTCTGTTTTGTTTTGTTTTGGTTTTGATACCAGGGATCGAACTCTGAGGCGCTTAACCACTGAGCTACATCCCCAGCCCATTTTTAATTTTTTTTTTATTTTGAGACAGGGCCTCACTAAATTGCTGAGGCTGTCTTTGAACTTTCCTCCTGCATCAGCCTCCTAAGCTGCTGGGATTACAAGTGTGCACCACAGTGCCCAGCTCAAGTTCAGTTTTCTTGATGAACAGAGATTGCATTAAGGAAAAGAAAACAAAGAAGGTATTCAATGAAGAAAAGTTTAACAACCATCATCAATTCCTAAAGAAAAAACATGGGTTGTGTTTTAACCTCTATTGATGAGTTTCCAGGGTGGAAAGGTGAGACCTGGAGAGTCTGGGGCTGAAGACACCAGGATTGAAGAAACTGACAAGTTGGTAGAACTGGATTCAAAATGACTGGCCAATAGTCCAATGCCAGCGTCAGAAGGGTACAGCCATCTTTGGCCTGGCTCTGGCAAGCATTGATACCAAAAGAGTTCACAGCACACAGCACCAAGCAGTAGCATTGGCATGTGCAATAATGGTAATCAGGATGAGTGACAGCATGTCAAATGCTCAGTCTTCTGGGGAGAAAGACCCAAGACTAGGCAAATGACCTAGTGTTCAGGGCTAGCCTCAGCTCCCAGTGGGAACTGGAGCGAAACCCACAGCTGAAGCCCAGATAAGTGGAACAAAGCAGCACCATGTCACAAGAGGTAAAATGGGTCCCTGCATGTCCAGCATGACGCTTATGTTACTACCCAGTCAGTGTCACATGAAGTCAGAACCTAGCATCTGCCCACTGTGAGAGTATGTGGGGAAAAACAGGAAATTATCCAAATCTCAAATTTATCTATTCCTGACTTACAGAGCAAAATCTTTAGTCCTTAATTTAAATTATGCTAAAATAATATAAACTTCACAAATAAAATGTTGTGATTGTTTTTCACAGCAAAATAAAGAAGAGCAAAAGCACAAAATCTCTCAAGTGATGTTTAACAAATAATATTTTTTCAAAAATGTGCAACAAATATTAAATATTATTCTCACCAAGATATTTTCAGTTCCAAATATATATAGAAAGTATATATTTAATTCATTATTAAACTTCCCAGAATAAAACAATGTAGAATATAAGAGTTTCCTTTCAGTTGAATCTTAAACAGGATATTGCTCAGGTTTTGAATTTTGGCCTCTGAGAACAGACTCTAAAGATGAATTTACTTTAAATGTGACAAATGAAAATTTTGATTTTAAAATAAAACAAGTAATTGTGGTGTGTGATTTCAATTATCTCCACATTTTCAAGTTATTTATGCTAATGAAACAAAAATCCAGTATGATAAGTGAAATTCTTTTGTGTCAACACAGTCCACCAAAATACAGTAGGCACCTTTGACAACCTCTGAGGACCACGCATGCGTGCAGATCATTCTCTCTCTCTCTTACTCAACTGCTCAAAGTTGCCAGATCAAGAATTAGCTGGGCTGCCTTTCTCACATTGCTCGGAAAAACCATTAACAGCTTGATTTATCAGGCCAAGCCAAAAGAATGGAATAATCAAACAATGAACAGTTTCTATTATTTTCTTTTCTGTTACAGTTTATTTTAAATTTCATGTGCAATTTAACCAAACAAAAGTGTGGCAGGGAGAGGAATTGTAAATCTCGGAAGGCAATAGTTTTCCTTTACCTGCCTAGTCTATAATAATAATTCTATCCCCTGTAATTAACAATTTTCTAAAAAATTACTAGCTTGAAGGCTGACCATGGTCAGAATCACAAAATGATTGCAAAAAAAATATTTTACTGAACATTTCTTGAATGTTAAAAACAATATTCTAGAGCTTTTATTCAAGTCTTTTGTCTGGACAAATTGCTTTATTGCGAGAACTCTAAGAATGGGAACACAATTGACTTTGTCCCTTGTCCCATTTCCCACACAGAAGGGCCCTGATGCTTTCTGCAGATCTAAGCACACACCATATGTTCCATCCATATAGACCAGGTTACCTCATGGAAGCTCAGAAGTCTTCCAGGGAAGCATTTACTGGGTGCAACCTTAATTAACTAATTACTTAGGGTAGGGTTAGGAGGGGGAGGAAAACCTGGGAATCAAATTTAACCTTGATACGTGAAACCTCAGTATTTGAAACGTTTTACAGATATCAAAAAATAAACGTTACCCAAGGGCACTGTACAAACACAAATTTTATGTTGTGAAATCTTGCATACATAGAAATCAGACGGCAATGTTCATATCATGTTTTTCAGACTGGCTAAACACTCAGTTTATCACTGAGTGCTCCGCTGTGTGCACCATGTGCCCTGTTCCCACCGAATGACACAGATTTCAAAAAATAAGTATGATTAATGAGATAAGTTAAATGACTGATGTAAAAAGTTCCTGCAGCAAGCTCTCCATTTGGTCATTTACACATAGTAAATATTGTAAAACCCTTTAAAGATAATTTTTAAGAGGCCCAGCTACCTCTACAGAATTAGAAGCAGAAAAATTATAACTGGAGTGTATATGTATAGTGTTAATATACACTGAAGAATAAGCCACATATATAGGAGAGCTTATAAGAACAGAAAATAGTATCAATATTATTGTTAACAATAATAATGTATAATGTATGCATATTACATAACGATAGGATTAATAGTCGTGAAGACCTAGAAAAATATATTTCACTTTACGAGTCAATTAATATAAAGATGTAAATACCAGCTTAGGCCACCTTCCCCTCCCCCAGTCCAATTGTTACTTATTGTTACACATTAACTTCAGAGTCTCTCCAGCAGACAAAATGTACTGTTAAGTTCTGGAAAAATCCAGATAACAATCATTACAATCAGAAGAAAAGAGTGTGGCACTAGAGAAAAGCCTATCGAAATGACACCTTCTCAGACAGAGATCCTGAGTCATCTTTGTCTTTTCTTTTTTGGTGCATTTTTACTGGGGGGAACACAGAGGGTATCTCCACTCCTCATGCCTCTGACTTCAGATGCTCAGGATCTATCTGTAAATTGAGGACACTGGAGCTTCTGAGCTGGAATTCTAGGGCTCCTGTTGTGGAGACTTGGGTGCCTTCTGCTGTGGCTGCCCCCTGCTGCTGGGATTTCGAGATGGGAGGCTCAGCTGCTTTGCCCCAGTTGCGGACCCCACTGTGCAGTCCTTCCAGGCCCTTCTAGAGCCTCTGACCACAGACCCCTGCCACATAACCGATTTCATGGCCACCAACTTAGCCTTCTGAGATGTTATGCTGCCTGGCCACAGGCTCAACAAGTCCAAAGCTTGGGACTGGAGCCCTTTGAAACCGGCTAAGTCCTGGACACATCCCGACAAAAAAATTTCTTAAAGAACTAAATGATGAAGTTGTTTTTCAGAATAGCCTCCAGAATTTACTCAAGGACCTTTGAAGCTGGCTTTTCAAGAATGGACATGCGCAGACACAGCCAACTCATCTGGTCCCAATGACCTTTTCACCACACAAGCTCAAAATCCCTGCTGCAGAACACAACTCCCCAGTGGAAAAAGAAACGAGCAACCTGTAAAGAGAGATGATGACCCTTTGCTCCTGTGCAAAAAAGCTTAAAACTTCCCCTTCTCGCCACCCAATCAACAAGCAGCTTTTTTCTCCCTCACTTCCTAGGAACACTGACATCCTCTTGGGAAAGACTAAAAAGGGCATGCTGGGTAACAGCCAGATTTAGGTGAGATTCAGGGGTGTTGAGATGGTCATCCTGGTTGATGCTGGGCTCTGGGATGTGAGGCAGCAGTTGTATGAGAGCTCACCAGACTGGTGCACACCTAGATGTCATGAAAGGTGGCGGGCGGGGGGGGCTATGTAAGCAGTTCTTACCTCTTGAGGAGGCTCTTCCTTTGTAGTTTTCTTTGAAAGCTTCACTTTTTTAGTCCTAACAGGTGATGTACTACGAGCGGCAGCTGAGTGTGGCCTCAAGGGTGTCGTACTCCTGGATAAAGTCCCAGAATGGGAGGGCCACGGGGACAAAGAGCCTTCTCTTCCCCAGCCTGTTTTCAGGTTCTGACACACAAAAAGAACCAACTTAGTCATTCTCATGTCATTCCTCAGATCTATGCTCTCTTCCCTCTCCTGAGTGGGAAACTCTGAGTTGAAGTTTTCAGTCCCAAAGGGCCTGACTCTGTTCTTGCTCCCAGTTCCAAGGTCTGCCCTGGCCTGGCTCAATTTGCAGGCTGGGTTCAAGTCTCTACCCCCGCCCCCCCACCCCAACCACGAATCCTAGCATTCCAACAGACTGATGTGCTTTGGAAGCACCTGGGAAGGCAGGGTCCCTGTGGAATGGGATGAGGTGGTAGCTTGAGGTTGTATCAAGGTGGGCTGGAGGAAGGGGAGTAGGAGGAAGGAAGGAAGGGCAGGGTGTGGAGCCAGAGGAGCAGCCTACAGACAACACCTTGACCTGGCTGGTTTGCTCCTCGGCTCACTTTCTCTCTCCTCCACCTGTGCTCATCAGTCAGTTCCTTGTTACCTATTCACACCTCTTGCTCCACTTTCAAGCATTTTTCTGTTTTAAACCCCAACATTAAACAGTGGAAAGCCTCAGTACAGTATGTATAGATTTGTTAGAGTGTGTAAACAAGTCAAAATAACACCTGGCATTTAGCCAGGGGAATGTTAGAGTTCGTAAACAAGTCTGGATGGTGCCTGGCAAAATGCCAGAGGGAGTGGTTTGAGAAGTAACAAAAGCAAGCCATTAAGTGTGGAGATTCCTGATTGGTTGACTGCTGTATCTAGTTTATGCTAATTAGATAAGCTGTGTGGAATGTATAAATACTGCTCCTGTCCTGCAATAAATGGCTCCTACTCCTGCTGTATCAATCTACACAAGTTATTCGTCACCCCCCCGGTTATTTTGCTGCAGCCAGCCGTACTCCAGCAGATGGTGGCCCGTACGGGGAGCCCCAGGACACTCGGGGGTAAGTGACGAAAAAAAGCTGCCCATCCATAGATAGGACGGGAGCAAATCTGCTCGTCCCTAGGCAGATAGGGCGAGAGGAAAAATGACCATTTCGAGAAAATGGAGAAGATTGATACAGTATGTTTGTGTCTTGTTTTGTCTCAGTGTATTGTATTGTCTTTGTGATGAAAATATGGAAGGGGTGAGAAGTAAATTGATAAGGGAAAGAGGCACCCCAGTGGAACCAAGAATAGTTAGGGCATGTGTTGATAAAAGCCCAAGAACTCTAGTCAGAAAGAAGAAAAAAGTTCAGAAGAAGAAAGATTATCAGAGGAGGAAGGATTATCAGGAAAAAAGTTGCAACAAAAGGCTATTACTAAATACTTTTCCTTACCGGACGGTGCGTGAAGCGGAGAGGCGGCTGCCGAGTGTGCAAGCCGGTCACAGCGCAGCAAGGATTTTCCAAGAGGCGGCGGCGACTGGCCCTTCCCCGCCTCCTGGCCGGGGAGCTGGCTCTTCCACTGCCGCGAGCCCAAATCTAGACCTGACCTGGAGGCACAGTCTCGCAGGCTCTTGCTCCCTGTGCCCAGTAGCAGTTTGAGTCCGGGACACTCCCCAGGGCCATCTGGGGCTGCCCAGGCACTACAGCCAGCAGAAGACGCTACTGGTGTCCCTGATGTTTGGTCATTTTCAATGCCAATAACTAAGCTACAATGGTTCTCCCACACCTGGAAGCTGATGAGTAATGAGCACTATTAATGCTTATTTCAAATGCAAAAAAACCTTGAGATAATGTACTAAATTGTTCAGAAGGTTGTTTTCTTAGTAGAATGCTACAGGATTTTCTTTAGCCATCCGGAGTTCCTGCCTTCGTCCCAGTGCCGGTAAAGACCAAGGTGGAAGAATTTCCAGTGTTGCTGAAAACCGGACAAGACTTTGGCTGAGAAACAGACGAGACTTCGGATCAAGCTAGCTGCCTGCAGAACTTACCTGGACTGTGATTTAAGCTAGCTGCCTGCAGAACTTACCTGGACTGTGATTTACCTGGACTGTGAGTTAATCTATTGAGACACTGCTTTATCTGGACTGAGACAACAAACTGTAATCTACAACAAATTGTAACTCGGTATCTTTGCTAATGGTGTCATTGCTGGTATAATTTTTCCAAGGGCTTCTTGCATGGAGCCATCAATTGGCTTGGTATTGTGGCATTTTGTATCCTCCCTTTCTGTTTGTAGCAGGTTATTTATGGTGTTTCTGTAAAAACCACTATGGTCGTTATTTAAATTAAACAAAAGGGGGAAATGTTAGAGTCTGTAAACAAGTCAAAATAACACCTGGCATTTAGCCAGGGGAATGTTAGAGTTTGTAAACAAGTCTGGATGGTGCCTGGCAAAATGCCAGAGGGAGTGGTTTGAGAAGTAACAAAAGCAAGCCATTAAGTGTGGAGATTCCTGATTGGTTGACTGCTGTATCTAGTTTATGCTAATTAGATAAGCTGTGTGGAATGTATAAATACTGCTCCTGTCCTGCAATAAATGGCTCCTACACCTGCTGTATCAATCTACACAAGTTATTCGTCACCCCCCCAGTTATTTTGCTGCAGCCAGCCGTACTCCGGCATAGATTCTCTAACCCAGATGCCAAGAGAAGGGAGGCACAGAACAGATGGACAGAGAGATTGATTGATTAAATACAAATCCGGACACTTACACTATCGTACTTTCTTCTAAGCTCCATGTCTTCTTTCTGTTTATTAATCTGTGAAATGAAAGACCATATTATTTTTTATCATTTGTGAAAATTACAAAGGAGAATTTTTTAAAATCTTAAGCAATAAAAGAGTAGCACTTAAAACTATTTCACTGTAGAAACTATTATAGAAATATGAGCTTTATTATTGAATGTGAATTATAAGAAAAACAAATTTGTATCTGGAATAAAAAGCACCTAAAAATAAGTGAATTATATATATTTAAAGTTATTAGCATTTATTTATTGCTTTAAGGATTACAGATTAAAGGGACACGTATTAATTATTTATGAGGTAATAATTTGATACAATATCATAATAGCTGTAAATCCAAGGCCTTATTTTAATATTTTAAAAAATTAAGAATTTAATAGTGAAACTTCATAAAATAATAAAATTTTACTTTAAAATTAATTAATGTTCTCCTCTGAGAAGTGTTTGTTCAGGTCCTTGGCCCATTTGTTGATTGGGTTATTTGTTATCTTATTGTTTAATTTTTTGAGTTCTTTGTATACTCTGGATATTAGGGCTCTATCTGAAGTGTGAGGAGTAAAAATTTGTTCCCAGGATGTAGGCTCCCTATTTACCTCTCTTATTGTTTCTCTTGCTGAGAAAAACCTTTTTAGTTTAAGTAAGTCCCATTTGTTGATTCTTGTTATTAACTTTTGTGCTATGGGTGTCCTATTAAGGAATTTGGAGCCCGACCCCACAATATGTAGATCGGAGCCAATTTTTTCTTCTATCAGACACAGAGTCTCTGATTTGATATCAAGCTCCTTGATCCATTTTGAGTTAACTTTTGTGCATGGCAAGAGGAGGGGATTCAGTTTCATTTTGTTACATATGGATTTCCAGTTTTCCCAGCACCATTTGTTGAAGATGCTATCCTTCCTCCATTGCATGCTTTTAGCCCCTTTATCAAATATAAGATAGTTGTAACTTTGTGGATTAGTCTCTGTGTCCTCTATTCTGTACCATTGGTCCACCCGCCTGTTTTGGTACCAGTACCATGCTGTTTTTGTTACTATTGCTCTGTAATATAGTTTGAAATCTGGTATCGCTATACTGCCTGATTCACACTTCCTGCTTAGAGTTGCTTTTGCTATTCTGGGTCTTTTATTTTTCCATATGAATTTCATGATTGCTTTATCTATTTCTACAAGAAATGCCGTCGGGATTTGATTGGCATTGCATTAAACCTATAGAGAACTTTTGGTAATATCGCCATTTTGATGATGTTAGTTCAATCAACAAGTACATGAAAAAATGCTCACCATCTCTAGCAGTCAGAGAAATGCAATCTCTTTAGGGTTCTGTAGTTTTCANAGATGAATGGATAAAAAAAATGTGGCATTTATACACAATGGAGTACTACGCAGCACTAAAAAATGACAAAATCATGGAATTTGCAGGGAAATGGATGGCACTAGAGCAGATTATGATAAGTGTAGCTAGCCAATCCCTAAAAAACAAATGCCAAATGTCTTCTTGGATATAATGAAAGCAACTAAGAACAGAGCAGGGAGGAAGAGCAGGAGGAAAAGATTAACATTAAACAGAGACACGAGGTGGGAGGGAAAGGGAGAGAAAAGGGAAACTGCATGGAAATGGAAGGAGACCCTCATTGTTACACAAAATTACATATAAGAGGTTGTGAGGGGAATGGGAAAAAAAAACAAGGAGAGAAATGAATTACAGTAGATGGGGTAGAGAGAGAAGATGGGAAGGGAGGGGAGGGGGGATAGTAGAGGATAGGAAAGGTAGCAGAATACAACAGTTACTAATATGGCATTATGTAAAAATGTGGATGTGTAACCGATGTGATTCTGCAATTTGTATACGGGGTAAAAATGGGAGTTCATAACCCACTTGAATCTAATGTATGAAATATGATATGTCAAGAGCTTTGTAATGTTTTGAACAACCAATAAAAAAAATTTCAAAAAAAAAGAAAAAAAATTAATTAATGTTAATTTCCAGGCACAAAAGCATTGTATCAGAAAAATACTACCAATCAATGCTTCAATAATTTTAAGATTTTTATTCATAGCATGGATTTATGAATAATGATTTGAATTTTGACTAAACTTATTTAAAATTAAATAATGGAACTAAAAGATGAGAAATACATTTAACGATTAATTTCATTGGTATCTGATTAACAACTATAATGGATATCCAAAAATCTTTCTCATCTTGAACATTGAGCAGAACTCAACGAAAAGATATAACAACTTTCAATCTGGGAGGTTAGTTACTAATGCCAATGAAGAACTGTATTATATGGTCTCAGTGGGTTTCAACTCAAGCCTAATACAGTTAAATTCCATTATGATGGTTTAAAAATAACTTTCTCCAAAATCTTCAAAAAACTATTGCAAATTGAATATAGCAATATATAAAAGGTATAAGAGATCATAACAAAGCAGAATTTTGCCTAGGCATGCAAAAATGATTTAACATAACAAAAACACAGTATTTTTTCATATTATAGAATAAAAGAGAAAAAATACGATCATTTCCATAGCTTAAGAAACAGTCATTTATGATAAAAACTCAAAAAA
The DNA here is from genome assembly GCF_001458135.2 of Marmota marmota marmota. Lineage (NCBI taxonomy): Eukaryota > Metazoa > Chordata > Mammalia > Rodentia > Sciuridae > Marmota > Marmota marmota. The sequence continues at coordinate 15,541,281 of NW_026000048.1, read as the reverse complement.
TTAGGAAACTCCTAAAACTTGGCAAATGCTTTCCATGAAAAATTTATAGCCAAATCATACTTGATGATGAACCGATAAATTATATACCCCTAAGATTGAGAACAAAACACTCATTTTCACCATTGCTATTCAACATTATATTGGAAGTCATAGTTATTGCAAGACAACAAAAAGAAATAAAGCATAAAGATCAGAATGAATAAGTAAAGTTGTCACTGTTTACAGAAGATCTGATTGCTTACATAGAAAATCACAAATGACCTACAAAATTCTTATGATAACTAACAAATCGATGCAGCAAACCTGTAGAATACAAAGTTAACATAAAAATAATTGTATTTTTGTATATACTAGTACCAAACAATTAGAAATAAATTATAAAAACAATTTCAATTACAACAGCATCAAAAATATAAAATATTTAGGAAATTAACAAAAGATATGCAAGATCTCTACCCTGAAAATGATAGTCCATTGCTAACAAAAATTAAAAGAGAACTAAATGAATGGAGGTATATATCATGCTTATGGATTCAATGACTCAGTCTATAATAAATATGTCAATCCCTTCAAATTGAACTATAGATCTATTTATTTATTTTAAAATTTTAGTTATAAGTGAACACAATACCTTTATTTTATTTTTATGTGGTGCTGAGGACTGAACCCAGTGCCTCACACTTGCAAGGTAAGTGCTCTACCACTGAGCCACAATGGCAGCCCGAACTATAGATTTATTATAATCATAATCATGCCAATTCTTTTTTGGTAAAAACAGACAAGCTATTTCTAAAATCTACACAAGAATACTGAGGATCTAGAATTTTTAAGATGACTTTGAAAAAGAACAAAGTTGGAGGAGCTACTGCACCTGATTTCAATATTCATTATAAAACTATACTAATTCTGTGGTTCTAGCATATGGATTGAAAATCACTAGAATTGAATAGAGAACTTAAAAATACACTGTTTGATTTTTAACAAAATGCCAAAGCCATCAATACAATGGAAGGAAAAGATTTTCAACAAATAGTGTTGGAATAAATGGATAACTTTTCTTGGGGAAAAATAGAAATTTGACCCTTATCTTACACCATACACAAAAATTAATATGAACCATATTGTTAAACAAAAGACTAAAATCATAATAGCTTCAAAATCATAAAAGAATGTCCTCTTGACCTTAGGTCTGACAAAGTTTCTAAATGTATATAAAGGAATATTCATCAAAGATAATAACAGGTAAATTAGACTTTAAAACAAAAACATTTTGTCATCAAAACACATTGTTAAAATAATAATCAGAAAAAGCACAGCTGGGAAGAAAATATCTACAAAGCATGTATCTGAGAACAGACTGGATCCAAGAAACAACTTCTGGATTGTGTTGTAGTCTCATGCTTAGTTTTTAATAATTGCCAAACTGTTTCCCTAGATATTTACTTTCTCTGTGTCCTTGCCAACACTTACTATTACCATTTTTTTTCTCCTTCAACTTAACAATTTCATAGGTGTGTAGTAATATCTTATTGATTTGCATTTGCTTCATGGTTAATATTATTGAATATCTTTCATGTGTCTCTCCAGTAAAACATCTGTTTGTGTTTTTGTCCAGTTTTTAATTGGAATGGTTTGTTTTGACTTTATTTTTCCCTGTTGAGTTTTTGGAGGTTTTCATAATGTGATACTAGCCCTTTGTTAGAATATGGTCTACAAAAATTTCCTCTTCCAAGTCTGCAGCTTATCTTTTCATCTGCTTCACATGTGTTTTTTTTTTTTTTCTTTTGTGGGGATTGAACCTATGGGCACTTCACCAGTAAGACACAGTCCTTTTTTTTTTTTTTTTAATTTTTAGACAGGGTCTCTTTAAGTGGATGTGCTGGCCAGGAACTTGTGCTCCTCCTGCCTGAGCCTCCTGAGTTGCCGGGATTACAAATGTGTGCCACTGAACCTGGCTCACATGTGCTTTTATGTTGCAAAAGTTTGTAATTTTGATGATGTCTGTTTGGGTCACTTCAAAATTTGTATGTTGATTTAATACCAATACCAATGCAGTGATTAGGAAACGAGGTTTTAGAACTAAAATGGTCTAGATCAGGTCATGAAGGTAGGAGCCTCATGATGGGATTGGTGCCTGTTTAAAAGGAGGACAGGTGTCTCTGTCTCTTTCTTCCTTCATAAGCATGCTCTGAGGAAAGGCTAGGTAAGCATGCAGACAGGAGGAGTTGCCTTTAACTTAGGAAGCAGGTCTTCACAAGATACCAATGATGGCACTTTGGTCTGAAACTTCTGAGCCTCAGCGCTGTGAGAAATAAATGTTTGTTGTTGAAGATACTTACTGCCTAGTATTTTGTTACAGTAGTCTAAGTAGGCTAAGACAAGGTCCAATTTATCAATCTTTCCTTTTATGGATTGTGCTTTTGGTATTAGGCCTAAGAACTCTTGGCTCAGAGCTCTACATTCCAAAGATTTTCTTCTCTATTTTTCTAAATCTTTGTAATTTTGTATTTTACACATTGTTATGGTTTTGACATGAGGTGTTCCCCTAAAGCTCATGTGTGAGACCATGCAAGGATGTTCACAGGTGAAGTGATTAGATTATGAGATGTGTAACTTAACCAGTAGATTAATCCACTGATATGGATTAACTGGGTGGTAACTGTAGGCAGGTAGGGTGTGGCTGGAGAAAGCAGGTCACTGGGGACATAGGTGTTGCAGTTTATATTTTGTCTCTGGTGAGCAGAGGTCTCTCTGCTTCCTGGTTGCCATGTCTGGAGCTAGTTTCCTGCACCACACCCTTCTGCCATGATGTTCTGCCTCATCTTGGGCCTAGAGCTAGGACTAGTCAGCCAAGGATGGACTGAACCTCTCCCCACAACTTCTGCAATCTTGGCCTCCCTTCTCTTATTGAGACACCTTGCTTATATTTGTTCTCTAGCTTCCATATAAGATGGAAAACATCTAACCCTTGACTTTCTGAGTCTGGCTTATCTGGCATGATGCTCTCCAGTTCCATTCATTAACCAGCAAATGACAATTTCTTTCTTCTTTTAAAAATATGAAACATTGTATTATTTTCTAGGGATTGGCTATATTTATCTTTATATAATATTTTCCTTTGTGTATTTTATATACTTATTATCATTTTTACAATTTTAAATGTAATATATCTTTCATCCATTTTTTTTAGTCTATTTGTGACCATGGATCTAAAGAGAATCTTCCATTGATTTAGATCTGACATAGTTAACCTATTATTATGTTTAATCTTCTTGGTCATGTTTGTGTTCTGATTAGTGTTACATAATAGTTTATTTATACTTAAATTACTGATGAGGAAGAACTTACTACTGTAGCTTTACCAGTTTTGTCTTATAGTATTGTCTACTATTAACTCCCTTAATTTGTGTTTCATAAATTTATATGGTGAAATTTTTATTCCTGCCTATTACCTTTTTTATCTTCTATGTCTATTTTGTCATTACTTTTGATTATATAAAGGTACTTAAAAACAATATAAAGAAACAGTATAAAGTACTTAGTTTCCACTATTTTTTAAACTGAACTAACTTTGGTTTCTAAAACAATCAATGTCTTTATATAACTTGTCATGATTTTATATTAATGTCAAACTGCTTTTATACCTTATACCCACTCACAGCTATTTATGATAATTTTATGCTTTATTTTTTCAAATTCTATGGCAAAATTGAATGTTTTGTGTATCACAAAAAAATAAACTCAGAAAAATGAGAAATTATATCCCATCTGATTCAAATGTAAAAAAAAAAAAAAATGAAACATCTCATGAATGTGAATGTCATCCTTGAGCAGAGACCAGGCTAGTCTTCTCTCTATTGCCCAATTTTTGTATATGTGCTGTCAAAGCAAACACTCTTCAACTGATTTTCAACAAAGGTGTAAAAGCAGCTCAGTGGAGGAAAGCTGACCTTTTTAAAATATGCTGCTGGAGCAACTGGACATTCATAGCCCAAAACAATAACCTCTACTTATACTGTACACTTCGCACAAAACCTTTGTCAAAACCTTTGATGTTTTAAAACAGCTGGGGGTTGGACATTTTTTCCAAACAATTTTTTTTTCCTGCATAGATTGACAGGATCATACGATTCTCCTTCTTTAGCACGCTGATGTGATGAATTTTATTGATGAATCACAATGTATGATTCTTTTCACACAGTAGCAGGTTTGATTTACTAATATTTGCTACTATCTTTGGTTTTGATATCATGGTAATACTAGCTTCACAAGATGTATTGGAAAGGAATCTCTCCTTTTTTGTTTTCTGAATATAGTGTATAAAATTGATGCTAGCTTTTTAAATGTTTGGTAGAAATTTCTAGTGAACTCGTCCAGACCTAAGTTTCCTTTCAAAAGCTTCTAAATTATGAATTCAATTTCTTTATGGTTGTAGGACAATTCAGACTATCTATTTAATCTTGACCGAATTTTGATAGCTAGTGGCTTTTAAGGAATTGCTCCATTTTTTCTAAGTTATGAAATTTATGAGCATAAAGTTGTCTGTAGTTTCCTGGGTCATCCTGTTAAAGGTTGCACTTTCTGTGTTGTAATCCCTTTCATCATTTGCTCTGAAGGTTTGTATCTTTTGCTCATTTCTTTCCATATTTATTAGACTTGCTAGAGATACAACCATTTTATTGATTTTTTTTCAAAGAATCAGCTCTTTGTTCATTGATTTTTCCTTGTTGTTTTCCTATTTTCAGTTTGATTTTTTTCTGCTATTATCTGTATCATTTCCTTCTTTCTTGTTTGGGTTTGTTTTGCTCTCCTCTTTCGAATTTCTTGAGGTAAAAACCTACATTGTTGGGCTGGGGATGTGGCTCAAGCGGTAGTGCGCTCGCCTAGGCATGCGTGCAGCCCGGGTTGGATCCTCAGCACCACATACAAACAAAGATGTTGTGTCCGCCAAAAAATTGAAAAATAAATACTGAAATGCTCTCTCTCTCTCTCTCTCTCTCTTAAAAAAAAAACAAAAACCCTACATTGTTTTTTTCTCTACTGTAAACAGTTGATGCTGTATGGTTCTCTCTTAGCACGGCTTTAGCGGTCTCTTATATATTTGATATGTCTTAATTTTCATTCAGTTCTCTTTTTTAAAATTTTACATTGAGACTTCCCTTAACCCATGGATTTGGGGGAAATGTGTTGTTTCATGTCCAAGTGTTTGGAGGTTTATCTCTCATCTTTAGGTTACAGATTTCATTTGATTCCATTTTAATTAGAAACATATTATATAAAATTTTCTTATTTATTTACTTTTTGTGGTAGTGAGGATTGAACACTGGGCACTCTACATCCTCAGTCTTTTTATTTTTTATTTTGAGACAGGATCTCGCTAGGTTGCTGAGGCTGGCCTTGAACCTGCAATCCTACTGCCTCAGCCTCCTGTGTTGTTGGGATTGCAGGTGTTTGTCACTGCATCTGGTTAAAAGTTAAAAAGTTTAAAATAGGCTCAGAGTAATTTTATGGTTTAAGACATAGTGTACAGTGGTGAATGTTTCATAGGGACTTGAGAAAATACGCATTCTACTGTTATTGCCTGGATATTCCTTGTGACAGTCAGATCCTATTCATTGCTGAGCTTTCCGGTTTTCAGTTCTTCTATGTCTTCACTGATTTGTTGTCTAGTAGTATGATCCATTATTGAGAGGATATTTTAAATTTCCCAGTGATAAATTGTGGATTTGTCTTTTCCTTTTTTTCAGCTCTATCAGTAGTTGTGTATTTTGAGACTATTGTGTGTACCTATACACATTTAGGATCCTGATGTCTTCTTGGGCCATTGATATTTTTAACATTATACAATGTTCCTCTTTGTATATAGTAATTCTATTTGTTCTAGTCCACTTTATCTGAAATTGACAGGCTCAGTTCTGTGTTTTATTTTGAAATTAATGTCTAAAAACTGTCTTTCCCATCCTTTATTTTCAATTTACCTAGGTCATTGGTTTTTAAGTACATTTTCTATACATGAAATATTACTGGAAAAAAAATTTTTTTTTGGTGGTTCTGGAGATTGGACCCAAGGGCCTCATGAAGGCAAGGCAACTGCTTTACACTGAGCTACATCCCCAGTCCTTCTCAAATGTTGAGATAGGATCCCACTAAGTAGCCCAGGCTGGCTTTGAACTTGTGATCCTCCTATTTCAGCCTCCAGAGTAGCTGAGATTACATGTATGTGCCACTGTACCTGGCTGGATCATGTTTCTTAATCCACTTGACCGATATCTATCTTTTAATTGGTATACTTAGACTATTTACATTTATGGTAATTGTTGATACTTTAGGGCTCAGTCTGCCATTTTATTATTTGTTTTCTGTATATTTCCTTTGTTTTTAAGCCTTTCCTTTTGTCTTACCTTTTGTGGGTTACTTGCATATTTTGAAAGATTCCATCATGGTTTATTTATTGTTTCTGAGTGTCGTGTTTTGTATAGTTTTCTTAGTGCCACAATAGGTATTTACAATACACATATATAATTTATCAGTCTCCTAACATCCAGTGACGTGTAGACATGTTACTCTAATTAGGTCTCTTTACCACTTCTACTTTTAAAGTATAATTGGCTTAAATATTTCCTCTACAATGAAGATAACACCTTAGATGGTATTATAATTTTTGCATCAACTATGAAATTTGATTTCAGAAACCCAAGAGAGTCTATGATATTTACCCTCACTTCTGCCCACTGATGTGCTTTTCTTCCCCCCTAAACTCTGGATCAAATCATTCTCTGTCAACATTTCTTTTTTTGTGTAAATAACTTCCTTTAGTATTCCATCAGAGCAATTTTACTGGCAACAGATTCTCTTAGTCTTCCTCCATCTGAGAATGTCTTTATTTCTCCTTTATTCTTGAAGGGTAGTTATGGCTGATATATAATTCACAGTTGGCAGTTCTTTTCTTTCAATACTTGAAAAATGTTCTGTCACTTCTTTTTTGGCCTCCATGGTTTCAGACAAGAAATATCATTTAAATCTGCATTTCATTACAATACAATTCATTCAAATTTTTCTTGTTTCTCTCTGGCTGCTCTAAAGATATATAGGGATAGATAGATATTTGGTCTTTAGTTTTCAATTATGATGTGTCTAGGTTTGGTTTTCTAAGATTTCTCCTACTTTGAATTTCCTCAATTTCTCAAATCTATTGGTTTATGTCTTTCACCAAATTTAGGAAGTTATCAGCCATTTCTTAAATGAACTTCTGTGAGTTCTTTTTATTTTATTCAATTTTAGGATACTGATACATTGTCAATTCTGTGACTTATATTTTGATTTTTACATAGTTTTTTGATGAAAAGTTCTCCATTTGAACAATGTAGAATTTATAATTTTTTCTTTATAATTTAGACTCCAGTGGTTTATTGAAAAAAATCCTCTGGGCTCCATCATATGAAAATACTGTCTTCCATCACTCTCTAAATTTTGATACTTTAAAATTCTACTCTGGGTTTTTTTCAATTTTGTCTTTGGTGTAAAGTGAGACAGAATTTCATTTTTCCTTATAAACACTGATGTTACAGTGTCATTCATTGAAAAGTTCATCTTTTGCCCACTGATTAAAGGTTCATATACACATTGATGTTTGCTTCTGGGATCTTTGTCACATTGGTCTGTTTATTTTGCTTTATGAGAATCACACATTTTGTTTATTAATTAGCAACTTGTTTCTGAAGTTCCGAGAAGGCATCTTAGCTATTCTTGACCCTGTTTTACTATGCATATTACATGGATTATCAAATTTTAAACACACCTTCTGCAATTTTATGGGAAATAGACAAGATCTATACATCAGAGAAAAATGATTATTTTTTAAAAAATTTGAGTCTTCTAACCCAATTCTTTCCATTTTTCTAAGCGTTCCCTTATGTTTCTCATTGAGTCAACATATTTTATTAGATTTATTTCTTGTTATTTTACATTCTTTGCTACTTCTATAAATGTATATCATTTAAAAATGTCATTTTTCATTGGTGAGTGACATAGGAATAATTATGGTTTTTGTGTATTGAGCTTACAAAAGTGGATATTGACAGTTTCATACATTTTATTTCCTTTCTTTGCCTTACTGAAAGGAGGTAGTTAATACCTCCAATACAATTGCAGTAAAAATGAGAGAACCAGCATTTTAATCTAACTATCAATATTTTACCATCAATTGTGTTTTTTGATAAGTTTTTCATAGATAGCCTTTACCAGATTAAAAAAGTTTTCTATTTCTAATTAACTAAGAAGTGGATTTTATTTTTAACCATAAGTGGATGCTGCATTTTATCAACTACTTTTTCCCCTGTCACTATTAAGTAATCAGATGAATTTTCTCCATTATTTTGCACTGAATTGGAATGTCAGATTTTTGAACGTTAAGTCTTAGATTTTCAGAATAATTTCAATTCATTTATACATTGTTTTCGGATTAATTGTGACTATTTAATCATCCAATATTTTTGTCCTTTAAGTAATTTGGAAGTTACAATATTGGTTTCAATTCTTCCATTCTTTTAGTCTATAAATTGCAACTTGCATGTTTAACTTATCAAAATGTAAATGCAATAGTTTTACTCATCTTCAAAATAATTCAAAAGAACTTGAAATACTTTAATTTTATTGTTTTTCTGTATTTTTTACATCAATATTGAGTTACAGTAAACTACACTTTTACAACATTCAATCTGACGAGTTTTGAAATATGTTTACACTCTTGAAACCACCACTATGATCAAGATAATAAATATATCCATCACTCCCAAAAGTTTCCTTTTGTGCCTTTGTAAATGATATCCTTTCCTGCTCCATCACTAGGCAACCACTGAATTGCTTTCTATCACTATGTACTAGTACTTATTTTCTAGAATTTTAAATAAATTGAACCATACAAATGTATTATTTGCTTTCTCTGGCTTTTTTCCCTCAGTATAATTTGAGATTCATCTTTAATGTGGTGTGTAAGAGTAATCAATTCCTTCATATTGCTGAGTAGTAATAGTTGCTGAGAACATTTTTATATGAGCCTTTATGTAAACATATGCCTTTATTTATCTTGGAGAAATACCTAGGAGTAGAATGGCCAGATCATATGCAAGCATAGATTTTTTAGAAGTTTTTTTAACTGCCAAAATATTTTCCAAAGTGGCTGTATATTTTACATTCCTCTCAGCAGTGAATGAGAGTTATAGTTGCTCCATATCCTCGACAAAAATTGACATAGTTAGGCTTTTAAATTTTAGCCTTCCTATTGAGTATATAGTGGCATCTCATTGAGATTTTAATTTGCATTTGCCTAAAGACTAATGATGTTGAGTGTCTTTTCATGTCATTGTTTGCCATCTGTTTATTGAAGTGTCTGTTCAAATAGTCCACTCTTTAAAAAAATTGAGTTATTTATCATATTATTAAATTTTGAAGTCTTTGTATATTCTACAACACAAATCTTTGGTTGGATATATTTTATAAATATTTTCTCATACTCCAAGGCTTGCCTATTCATTTTTTAAACATTATGAACAGTGAAATTTAAAAAAAAATTGATGAAGGCAATTAATGCTATTTAAGGAAACTGCCAAATCTGTAGACGCTAAGATCTTCTTTTATGCCTTACTCTAGAAATTTAGTAGTGTTAACTATTATATTTAAGCTTTGGATTCAATTCAGGTTTTTTTAAAACTTTTTTTGTAGTTGTATATGGACAGAATGCCTTTGTTTATTTATGTGGTGCTGAGGATCATACCCGTGCCTCACACATGCTAGGCAAGTGCTCTGTCACTGAGCTACAGCCCCAGCCCCCAATTTCAGGTTTTTATGAGGAGTTGAGGTTCTTTTTTTTTTTTTTTTGCTTAGAGCTGTCCAATTGTTCCAGCAGCATTTATTGAAAAGATTATCCTTTACTGCATGAATTGTCTTGACACCTTGTCAGAAATCCATTCACCATATGTGACCCACAGGGTCTATTTCTGGGCTTTCTCTTCTATTTCATCAATCTATATGTTTATCCTTATGCCAATACTGCTTTACCTGCACTAATATAACTATAAATTAATTTTTTGTTTATATATGACAACGGAATGCATTCATATTACACATATAGAGCACATTTTTTTATATCTCTGGTTGTATACAAAGTATATTCACACCAATTTGTGTCTTCATACATGTACTTTGGATAATGATGTCCATCACATTCCACCATCATTTCTAACCCCATGCCCCCTCCTTTCCCCTCCCACCCCTTTGCCCTATCTAGAGTTTGTCTGTTTCTCCCTTGCTCCCCCCTCCCTACCCCACTATAAATCAGCCTCCTTTTATCAGAAAAAAATATTGGGCATTTGGTTTTAGGGGATTGGCTGACTTCACTTAGCATCATCTCCTCCAACTCCATCCATTTACCTGAAAATGCCATGATTTTATTCTCTTTTATTGCTAAGTAATATTCCATTGTGTATATATGCCACATTTTTTTTATCTATTTATCTATTGAAGGGCATCTAGGTTGGTTCCACAATTTAGCTATTGTGAATTGTGCTGCTATAAACATTGATGTGGCTGTGTCTCTGTAGTATGCTGTTTAAGTCCTTTGGGTATAGACCGAGGAGAGAGATAGCTGGGTCAAATGGTGGTTCCATTCCCAATTTTCCAAGAAATCTCCATACTGCTTTCCATATTGGCTGCACCAATTTGCAGTCCCACCAGCAGTGTATGAGTGTACCTTTTCCCCCACATCCTCGCCAACACTTATTGTTGTTTGTATGCAAAATAGCTGTCATTCTGACTGGAGTGAGATGAAATCTTAGTGTGGTTTTGATTTTCATATCTCTAATTTCTAGCGATGATGAACATTTTTTCGTATATTTGTTGATATATCATCTTCTGAGAAATGTCTGTTCATGTCCTTGGCCCATTTATTGATTATTTGTGATTTTGGTGTTTAGCTTTTTGAGTTCTTTATATACCCTAGAGATTAGTGCTCTATCTGATGTGTGAGGGGTAAATATTTGCTCCCAAGATGTAGGCTCTCTATTCACCTCACAGATTATTTCTTTTTCTGAATAGAAATTTTTAGCTTGAATCCATCCCATTTATTGATTCTTGATTTTAACTCTTGTGCTATTGGAGTCTTATTAAGGAAGTTGGGGCCTAATCCCACATGATGGAGATTAGAGCCTACTTTTTCTTCTATTAGATGCAGGGTCTCTGGTTTTATTCCTAGGTCCTTGATCTATTTTGAGTTGAGTTTTGTGCATGGTGAGAGATACAGGTTTAATTTTGTTGCATATGGATTTTCAGTTTTCCCAGCACCATTTGTTAAAGAGGCTATCTTTTCTCCAATGCATGTTTTTGGCACCTTTGTCTAATATAATTGTAATTTTGTGGGTTAGTCTCTGTGTTCTCTATTCTGTACCATTGGTCTACCAGTCTGTTTTGGTGCCAATACCATGCTATTTTTGTTACTATTGCTCTGTAGTATAGTTTAAGGTCTGGTATAGTGATGCCACCTGCTTCACTCTTCCTGCTAAGGATTGCTTTAGTTATTCTGGGTCTCTTATTTTTCCAGATGAATTTCATGACTACTTTTTCTATTTCTATGAGGAATGCCATTGGGATTTTGATCAGAATTGTATTAAATCTATACAGTGCTTTTGGTAGTATGGTCATTTTGATAATATTAATTCTGCTTATCCAAGAGCAAGGCAGATCTTTCCATCTTCTAAGGTCTTCTTTGATTTCTTTCTCTTTTCTTTATTGGTTGTTCAAAACATTACAAAGCTCATGACATATCATCTTTCATACATTTGATTCAAGTGGGTTATGAACTCCCATTTTTACCCCAAATACAAATTGCAGAATCACATCAGTTACACATTCACATTTTTACATAATACCATATTAGTGACTGTTGTATTCTGCTACCTTTCCTATCCCCTACTATCCCCCCTCCCCTCCCCTCCCATCTTCCCTCTCTACCTCATCTGCTGTTGTTCAATTCTCTCCCTTGTTTTTTCCCCCCTTTCCCCTCACAACCTCTTATATGTAATTTTGTGTAACATTGAGGGTCTCCTTCCATTTCCATACATTTTCCCTTCTCTCTCCCTTTCCCTCCCACCACTCGTCTCTGTTTAATGTTAATCTTTTCCTCATGCTCTTCCTCCCTGCTCTGTTCTTAGTTGCTCTCCTTGTATCAAAGAATTCTTTCTTTAGAGTTCTGTTGTTTTCATTGTATAGTTCTTTCACCTCTTTCTCTAAGTTGATTCCCAAGTATTTTATTTATTTATTTTTTTGAGTCTATTGTAAATAGGGTATTTTCCTCATTTCTCTTTCTTAGGATTTGTCACTGATATACAGAAATGCCTTTGATTTATGAGTGTTGATTTTATATCCTTCTACTTTGCTGAATTCATTTACTAGTTCTAGAAGTTTGCTGATGGAATTTTTTTGGTTCTTTTAGGTATAGAATCATATCATCAGCAAATAGTGCCAATTTGAGTTCTTCTTTTCCTATGTGTATCCCTTTAATTTCTTTCAAAAACTATGTTAAATAGAAGTGGTGAAAGAGGGCATCCCTGTCTTATTCCAGTTTTTGGAGGAAATGCCTTCAATTTTTCTCTATTTAAAATAATGTTGGCCTGGGACTTGCATAGATAGCCTTTATGATGTTGGTATATGTTCCTGTTATCCCTAATTTCTCTAGTGCTTTGAACATGAAGGGGTGCTGTATTTTGTCAAATGCTTTATCTGTGTCTATAGAGATGATCATATGATTCTTATCTTTAAGTCTATTGATGTGACGAATTACACTTATTGATTTCTGTATGTTGAACTACCCTTGCATCCCTGGGATGAATCCCATTTGATCATGGTGCACGATCTTTTTGATATGTTTTTGTATTCAGTTTGCCAGAATTTTATTGAGAGTTTTTGCATCTATGTTCATTAGAGATATTGGTCTGAAGGTTTTTTTTTTTTTTTGATTTTTGTTTTTTATTTGTTTTTTTAGAGAGAGAGAGAGAGAGAGAGAGAGAGAATTTTTTAATATTTATTTTTCAGTTTTCGGTGGACACAACATCTTTTATTTTATTTTTATGTGGTGCTGAGGATCGAACCCAGCGCCCCGCACATGCCAGGCAAGCGCGTTACCGCTTGAGCCACATCCCCAGCCCTGAAGTTTTCTTTTTTTGATGTGTCTTTGCCTGGTTTTGGAATCGGGGTGATATTGGCCTCATAGAATGAGTTTGGAAGTGCTGCCTCTTTTTCTATTTCCTGAAATAAATTGAAGAGTATTGGTATCAGTTCTTCTTTAAAGGTCTTGTAGAACTCGGGTATGTATCCATCCAGTCCTGGGCTTTTCTTTGTTGGTAGGCTTCTGATGGCTTCTTCTGTCACTTGAAATTTATATGTTTAAATCATGTATATCATCCTGATTAAATTTGGGCAAATCATGTGACTCTAGAAATTTGTCGAAGCCTTTGATATTTTCTATTTTATTGGAGTATAAGTTTTCAAAGTAATTTCTAATTATCTTCTGCATTTCTGTAGTGTCTGTGGTGATCTTTCCTTTTTCATCATATATGATAGTAATTTGAGTTTTCTCCTAATCTTCGTTAGCTTGGCAAAGGGTCTGCCAATTTTATTTATTTTTTCAAAGAACCAACTTTTTATTTTGTCAATTTTTTCAATTTTTTCTTTTATTTCAATTTCATTGATTTCAGCTCTGATTTTATTTACTGTCTTCTACTGCTTTTGGTGTAGATTTGTTCTTCTTTTTCCAGGGCTTTGAGTTAAGTCATTTGTTGACTTTTTCTTCTTTTAAGGAATGAACTCCATGCAATGAACTTTCCTCTTAGAACTGCCTTCATAGTGTCCCAGAGATTTCGATGTGTTGTATCTGTGTTCTCATCCACCTCCAAAAATTTTTTAATCAAGGAGGAGTAATGGGTCTTCTGTAACCCATTGTTTATTCAATAGCATATTATTTAGTCTCCAGGTGTTGGAGTAGCTTTTATTTCTTATTTTATATCATTGATTTCTAATTTCATTTCATTATGATCTGATAGAATTCAAGGTAGTATCTCTACTTTTTTATATTTGTTAAGAGTTGTTTTGTGGCATAATATATAGTCTATTTTAGAGAAGGACCCATGTTCTGCTGAGAAGAAAGTGTAATCGCATGTTGAAGGATGAAATATTCTATATATGTCAGTTAAGTCTAAGTTATTGTTTTATTAAATTCTATAGTTTGTTCAGCTTTTGTTTGGAAGATCTATCCAGTGGTAAAAGAGGTGTGTTAAAGTACCCAAAATTATTGTGTTGTGATCTATTTGACTCTTTAACTTGAGAAGAGTTTGTTTGATGAACGTAGATGCTCCATTGTTTGGGGCATATGTGTTTATAATTGTCAGGTCTTGTTGGTGTATGGTTCTCCTGAGAAGTATGTAGTGTCCTTCTTTATCCCCTTTGATTGACTTTAGCTTGAAGTCTACTTTATTTGATATAAGGATGGAAACCCCTGCTTGCTTCTGCAGTCCATGTGAGTGGTATGATTTTTCCAAACCCTTTACCTTCAATCTGTGGATGTCTTTTCCTATGAGATGAATCTCTTGGAGGCAGCATATTGTTGGGTCTTTTTTTTTTCCCCTGATCCAATCTGTTAGTCTATGTCTTTTGATTGGTAAGTTTAGGGCATTAACATTCAGGGTTATTATTGAGACATGATTTCTATTCCCAGCCATTTTTGTTATTTTTGGTATTTAACGTGACTTGGTTTCTCCTCTGATCAGGTTTTACTTTAGTGTAATCCCTCCCTCTGCTGATTTTCATCCTTGTTTATTTTCTCCTCATGGAATATTTTGCCAAGGATGTTCTGTAGTGCAGGCTTTCTAGTTGTAAATTCTTTTGTTTATCATGGAAGGTTTTTATTTCATCATCAAATCTAAAGCTTAGTTTTGCTGGATATAACTGGATATAAGATTCTTGGTTACATTACATCTCATTTTCTTTCAGAGCTTGGTATATATTGTTCCACGATCTCCTGGCTTTGAGGGTCTGGGTTGAAAAATCTGCTGATAAACGAAGTGGTCTCCCCCTATATGTGATCTGATTCCTCTCTCTTGCGGCTTTTTAAGATTCTATCCTTATTCTGTATGCTAGGCATTTTCATTATAATGTGCCTTGGTGTAGATCTGTTGCCATTTTGTACATTTAGTGTCCTGTAAGCCTCTTGTATTTCGTTTTCCAATTCATTCTTCATGCTTGGGAAGCTTTCTGATATTAGCTCATTGAAAAGATTGTTCATTCTTTTGGTTTGAAACTCTGTGCCTTCCTCTATCCTAATAACTCTTAGATTTGGTTTTTTGATGCTGTTCCATAATTCTTGGATGTTTCTTACTACCTTCACTGTGTGGTCAACTTTATTTTTTTCCAGATTGTATACTTTGTCTTCATTTTCTGGTGTTTTCTTCCAAGTGACCTAGTCTGTTGGTTATGCTTTCTATTGAGATTTTTGTTTGGTTTATTTTATCCTTCATTTCAAGGATTTCTGACTGCAATTTTTTTTCAAAGTCTCTATCTCCTTCTTTTGCTACCTGTATTTACTCTCTTATCTCTTTGTTGGAATGATTCATTTTTGCCTATATTTGCTCATTTAGGTCATTCTTTAATTCACAGATCATTTTAATTATGAACCTTCTGAACTCCTTCTCTGATATTTCATCAACTTTGCTGTCCGTGGGTTCTGTTATTGTATTATCCGGGTTTGTTTAGAGCACTTTCCCCCCTTATTTTCTCATGTTGCCTATGTGTCTTCCTTTCTTGCAGTGTGGATCCTGGACCTACATCTTGTGCAAGTTGGTGAGGGCAGATCTGGTCCAGGCCTGAGCTCCAGGGGTAGTCTGCTGGTCAAAAGAGGCAGTCCTTGGCCAGAGGCTGGGCTCTGGCGGGTGTCTGCAGGTGGCGGGATGGACATGGCCTACTCTGAGCCTGGGTCCTGCGCAGGCCAGTATGGGCCTGCCCTCTTGCTGTAGTCTGCTGGTCAGAAGGGGCAGTCCCGTGCTGCAGGCTGTGCTCTGGTGGGTGTCTCACATTAAGTTTTGATACTAGGTTGTATATGTCTTACAACTGTATTCTTGAAAAAAAAATATTTTAGCTACCCAAGATCCTATGTATATCCACATAAATTTTAAGGTGGGCTTGCTGATTTCAACAGAAAGATCTGCTGGGATTTTGACTGGGATGGTATTGAAGCTACAAATCAATTTGGAGAAATTGACAAGTTTAGTAATATGCATCCTCTAAAACTTAAGCATGGTATCTCTCTCCAGCAATATTCTATGTTATCCACTGTACCAGTTTTGTACATATTTTGTTAAATTTATCCAAAAGTTTTTCATGTTTTTGATACTATTGAAAGGGGTGTTTTTCAAAATGTCAATTTTTGATTATTCATTGCCTATATATAGAAATATATGATTTTTGTATCTTGATCTTTACAACCTTGCTAAATTCACTTATTGCTTCTAGTAGTTGGTTTTGTTGTTATTGTTTTGTGTGTGTGTGTTTGTTTGTTTTTGATAAATTTATTAGGATTTCCCATATAAATGATCATGAGGGCTTTGAATTCCTTGGATATAAATTTGAGTTGCAGACCAACTGGGAGCCCTAACTACTGTTAAAACCTCTCAGGAAGAGATTGTCTCCCATGCTTTGTTCAATATGGAAGCAGCTTTCCTTTGTGATCCTCTGGGTATTGGAGAGGCTGAAGGATTACCTTTGGCTCACATTCACTTTACAGAAATGACCTGTTGGTTCTCAGCCTAATGTGGGAGATCAGTGTTGATCACCTCTACACATACACACACACACACACACACCCTACACACAGTCTCCAGCATGCCCTGGACTGTGACTTTTGTTTAGTACAGATTATCAAATTCCCGTTAGGCAAACAGCTTGGAATACTCAGTAGACCCTGCTGTGTTTCCTTGGATGTTTGAGTTTTGACTTAGAAATCCTTCTCTCCCCTGTCAACAATCTGATGCTTTCACAAAGGAGCTTGTAATATTTTACCTAAAATATATTTGGATTTTTTTCTAGTGGGAGTTGGTTTGAATGATTAGATCACTTGATAATTTCTTCTAGTAATCAATATCATTGTGATCAATATTTAAAAGTTTGTGCTTTCTTTCCCATCAAATTTCAATTCTGTCTCAGAATCCCCTCAGTTACATTGCTGGTGATCCATGAACTTATGTCCATTCGGAATTGCGAACTAATAGAGGCGTCCAGGTCTCTAGCCACTGGGGTGACAAACCATCCTGGTTTCCAAGACTGAAGGGTTTCCTAGGAGTAGGACTTCTAGTGCTAAGCCTAGAAGAGGCTTGGGCAAACCAGGATCAGTTGTCCCTCTATCATTATGATCATTGCTTTCATTGCTAAGTGTAGTGTGAGTAATGATGGAGTGACCAACTCATCCTGGAGGGGACAGAGCCTTCAGACCTTACTAATGGGAACAGATAAACCTGTGGCTCAGGATGTCCTCCATTTTCATTCTGTTGGTTGGCCAGTGAGATGGCTTAGCAGGACAGAAGTGAGACTCTGAACAGCTGCTGATACTGATGGATTTAGTGCCATCTTTCCTAGCCCAATTCTGGCTGCTCTTCCTTTAAGAAAGACATTTTCTGGCCAGGAAGCTCATTGTAATGCAGTGAACTAGATGGTCCCAGTTCTCTTTCCAATTCCCCTATAAATTACAAAGAGTTACTGAAAGTGGAGTCCCTCTTCTGCATTTTTTTCTGTGATTCATCCTGCCCAAGCTTACTTTTTGGTTGGTTAATAAAAGATCAAGGGAGTATTTTCTCCCTGTGTACTCTCTTCTTGTAAGCTTTTAATCAGTATGGTTTATATCTACATCCTATCTTAGTAGTATGTTTGCCTGTGCCCCTTGCCCACCAGCTAGGAATATAACAGCGCAATACCTACATAGTACCCGCAGGAAACAGCCTAACATTGTTGACAGATCCATGAGAATTTCCTCAAATGGGAATCTGGAATTTTCTGCATGAGCTCAGCATTAATGGCTTATGTACATCAAAGGGGTATTAGTATAACATTGTAGAGGTGATGTGTCAAGGAAAACAATGAGTGAATAAATGAGAAGGAAGAGCATCAGAATCATAAAAGGACAAAGATATTTAACTTAACCACATCTGGCTAAGGATATTTCCTTATTAAACAAGAGTGGCAGATCTCAATGCACAGTCCAAGGACATCTGGGGCTTCCAAGACTTTTAGGGGTTCTGTGACATCTAAATTATTTTCATAGTAATATTAAGAAATTAATTGCCTTTTCTTCATTCTCATGGCCTATTAAGTGTACAGTGGAATTTTCCAGAGGCTATGTTATATTTAGTCATAACACAGAATGCAGACCTAGATATGAGGATGCAACTTTCTTCAAAGAAGTCAGATATTTTTTTAAAAATTGCAAAAACCTAAGAAGATATAAACATTTTCTGTTTTGGAAAATATTTTTATAAACACTGTGTTACTTTTGTTAGTATGTAAAGGGCTTTTTATTGTTATTTTAAATGATTTTTAAAAATCACTTGATTCTGTTTTAATTTTACAGATAGCAAATTTCAACAAACACAACACATCTAGGGCTGGGGTTGTGCCTCAGCGGTAGTGTGCTTGCTAGCACATGCGAGGCCCTGGGTTCGAGCCTCAGCCCCACATAAAAATAAAGGTACTGTGTTCAACTACAACTAATAAATAAATAAAGGAAAAAAGAAAACACATCTAAACCAAATCTCTTTGGGTGTCTTTTAAAAGTGTAAAGGGATTCTGAGACTAAAAAGTTCAATATCTACTGGGGAAAGAACCAGAAACTTAATAGTGAAAACCACATAATAGTTATTCTGCACATTGTGAGCTATGCCACATGTGTATATCAACGGCATTACTAACTTGCTGAACTATGTATAGTTCTTGCCGTCGTGGGTTACCGTTTTCAACTAATCATTTTGGATACTCATTGCTTTTATTACTCATATCAAATATTTACTGAGCTTCTGGCTCCATGGCAGCCACCACAATAGGCTTTAGGGGTACAAACAGGAACAAGATGCCATTGTTACTTTCAAGTAGCTCACTTCAAGTAACATCAAGACAAGTGAACAGGCCATCTCTATAGAGTGTGTCGAGAGCTGTCAGAGGAGAACCAGGAGCTATGTGATGTGACAGTGGGCACTTCATCTGGGCTGGGAAAGCTGTGGAGGGAAGTTTTCCCAAAGGAAGTGGTGTCTGACCTCTGACCTGGAGGATGATTGGGAGCTACCAACTAGGAGAGGGCAAGTACTTCAGCACCCGAGGCACCTTGGTATGAACATCTTGATTCTTAGTAGACATATCTGCTGACTTCCTGTAAGGTGTATTGTTTGGGGGCCTCATTCTAATGAGCTTTGAACCTCTGTTCAAGGAAACTCTTCCTTTCACAAGATTTTCCCCTCTGCCTCTCTGACTTTATAAGCAGATTATAGAGATTAAGCAGGGCTACCAGATGTGTGGGACTGTGTGGAGCACATTTGACTGACTGGTGGGCAGGAACTCACTGAGAGTGAAACAGAGACCCCAAGGTCAGTAGAACTTGCTGCTCTGCTTGCCGTGGCATATAGGGATACAGTCCCACTCAACCATTATTCCTGTTATGTGGGTCTCAGGGGCCACTATTCCAAGAACTTCAATGTCAGAGGAGGTTTGCACAGACCACAGGAAGCATCCCAGCTAGATGGGCAAATGCTGACACATCGCATGCAGTAGGATTGGGCATCCTTGAAGCATGCCTGGAAGGGAACTCAGACATCAGGAACTCAGTTACAGGAGCAGGTGGATGTAGTGGTCACTTGGTGCTGGGCCCCCAGAATGGGACTAGAGCAACTCTGTACCTCCTTCCTATCTTGATTGTTCTGAGAAATCACATGCACTGGGATGAAAGAAATTAGGCCAAGGAAAGAGATAAATTGTGGTACTTTTCTGACGAGGACCTTCTCCTTCTTTTGTTAACTTCAAGATAAATAAAAGACACTCGGCCTGGAAATTATAGGAAGATACAAAATTATTTGATATGTTTCCCCAAAATTAATCTAAAAATACAATCACTCAAAATCCCATTGCTTACTTATTCTTATTGATCGTGCCTCTTCATTACCAGATCTTTGACTTTTACACTAGACTCTACTGGAAACAGGAACAGACAAGCCTAGAACAAAAACCTCTTAGCGAGAACGTTTTTTAGATTTTTACAAAATGACTGTAGTTCGCTCCACCTTCTCTCACTTCTCCTAAATCCTAATTTATGAACAAAAAGGAGTGCAACACTGAACAAAGGAGCCCAAAGAGCAACAAAGCCAGTCTCCCTCCAACTGCACCGCAGAATGCCTTGGGGGTGTGAGGGGGGAAATAGTGGCCTCCCCAGGCCCAAAGCAGGTACGCCATAGAAACCCTGACCACAAGGAGAACCATTCCCTCTATTGAAAACATGAAACCCCAAACTAGTTCTAAGCATCCTGAAGGCACTGGTGCTGTTGTGGGGTTGGGGATGTGGGCTTTGGCTGCTTGGCAACCAGCTTGGGGCTCAGCAAACTTCTAACCAAGAAAATAACACGTGATTGGTTCCTCTGTGGGGAGTACAATGGCACCCGTAAAATGATTATAGTTAAACAAACAAACAAACAAAAAAAGGCAAAGTAATTCAAAGGGTATCAGGTCTGCTCCTAATAAAGGCAAAAATCCATCAACTGGGGGGTTTAATTTCTTCTCTGTTGCCCTAACAAACTAGCCCTGTAACATTTGCTTCCCACCCTATAAAAACGCTTCCTCTTTTAATGACAACATTGCATATATTTTTTAAAAATTTGATTTTGAAAGCAGAGCCTGGATTTCACAGAAATGGCTGAGCAGGGTGAAGGATTCGGTAGAAGAAATTGACCAAGTAGATTCAGGTTATGGGGACTACTTTCATGTGCCAGGTATTTAAAAATAAAGGGTTCAAAATAACATATTTTGTCAGCACATGGTTTTTGTGACTAGCTGCTGACCATAATTTTTCCCCATCGCCTGCTTTCCCAAGTTGGTTTCATAGAAGGCTTTATTGTAATCCAGGAGCATTGTTTCCATTAATTTCTATGACAAGGAACCCAAAACACAGGGTGCTGAGAGCAACAAAACAGAGTTGGGGAAACAGTCATGACTTGGCACAAAGTGTGACAAGCTGTAAAAAAGCGAATGTTTCAATATCTGCAGTGGTGTGGATTTCCTATGAACAACCTTTTCTCTTCTAAACAGTATCATATTCTTTTCAAGCACATTTAGAACGCAAGTCAAGCTGTGTTTTATTTTTTATTATAATAAACACAGTCAGTTTACTGTAACAAAGACATACTAGTGGTGATCAGTTGAAAGCCCAAGTACAACACCATAAGCTGGGCGGGGGCTGGGGTGGGGGCCGGGGGGTGGGGAGTCAACTGATAAAATAAAAGACCAGCCGTCTGGAAAGTTCTCTTAAAAGAGCATAAAAAGGCAGTGTTTTCTTATGAGACTAACACAGAATGCCAAAATATCTACTGGCTTCTTTTTTTGTTGTTGTTGTCACTTGTGACAATTTGTAACTAAAAATAGAAAATCCTTCAAAATATTGGGCTTTCTCATTTGTTTTTGTTTTTAGATCTCCATCATAAAATGAAAAAAAATTCGAACAGTCTTTTAAATGGTAATCATTATTCTTACGCAAGTTTCTATCACCTAATAAATATATTGATTATACTGCTACTCAAGCTGTTTTCTCAAAAATGCTTGTTTAAAATGTTTGCCATGCATGCACTTACATTTTTTTTGATAAAGGCCAAATGAATAATTTGATGTAAACAGTTACAAATTGAGTATATGGAAGTTTCATGATTTAAATTACATTCTTGGATTCAAATTCATTAGGAAAAAAATATAATAAATCATCTTACCATATCTTGAACTACTGATTTTTCACACTCAAGTTCATATCTTAATCTTTCTCTGCTATCCATTAACTGAAATAGAGAAGAATATTACATTTTAATTCAAGATAAGAACAGAACATCTGAAATTTTGCCTCAGTAGAATTTGGAAAATCATTTTTTGATATGAGAAAAAATTCATTCCTGTGTGGTCAAAGGAAAAACTAAATTTGTACAGATTATTATGTTAATGATATTATTATAGGATTATTGTATAAGCAAACAAATGTACACAAAAAATGCCAATATATTTATAACCTTCCTCACCCCACCCTTCTCACAAATGTGAGACCAATACATAATAAAGCAAGTCCTAGTATGTCACAAGAGCAAGTTTGCTTTACTCTTTCTATAACCCATTTCTCTTAGTTTTTTGTGTTATATTTATGTGAATATCAAGCCTATTCATATTGATTGAAAATAGCCATCAAAAGCCTGTATACTTCACTATTGTACCCATGTGACTAGCATGGCATTTTAAATAATAATTCATTTGTGTGTTTTAAACACTTGTAAAATTAAACCCTTGACCTTGACATCCACTCAACTCAATTAATTCATGTACTTATTAGTTTAACAGATACCCCAAGGTCACCATCCTTTTTGTTTCAGGGTTTTATAGTTTTCCTGATTTATCCAAGTATCCTCTTAATGGGTCTCTCTGGCTCTACATTTTCCTACCTTCCATTCATTTTCTTCCTGAAACACAAATCTGATCCAATCACAATGTTCAAGGCTCCTTGATGTACTTGGAAGGTAATTCAAACACTTGACATGAATATTAATTCTTTCCAATTGTGCCCTGTCCCTTGTCACCCCTTACTTTTATGGACCCTTCAGCTCTAGCAAACTACACATCTTTCCCTGCAAGATGCTTCCTCGTTGTGCTTAGGATGAACTTCCCACTCTCCCTCTCTCCTGGCTAACTCTAGCCCCTCTTGTGGGAGTCAGCTCAGTATCTTTCGTCTAGGCTTCCTGGATCTCTGATATGCCTCATAAGTGCACCGTAGCATGCTGAAAACCCCAACTCCTGGTCCGTCTCCTTTCTAGAATGAAATTCATGAGAATGGATTGTATTGTGGCCATAGCTGAAGGACAGATACGCCTATCCCTGTTATTAGATTATTGGAATTAAAACACAAAAGCTACTGAACTCCACATTGGATAGTGCTTAGCACACATCACTGGCAAGAGGTCAGCCTACCCAAATTCAGTTCCATTTTCAATTTGTTTTTAATATCATTGGGGGGGGGGGATGTGGCTTATCCAAAAGCTTGAGTTGTCCTTTTTATTCTTCTGTTTTTTTCTTATCCCTTCCCCACTCCCCAGGCTTCAACCTCTTTCTTACCTACCGCAAATTCTCACCATGTGGTCTCATTTAACTCTTATTTCATCCTCTAGCTATATCAAATTGCAAACAGTTCCATGAACATATTTCACACTATAGGTATTCATACTCTATAGCCTGTTTTATACAAGCTCTTCTGACTTCTTACCTTGGAGTGGGTCTCCCTCAGAATAGGATATGGGACTACTGTTTGTGAAGCCTTATCCTTCCAAATGAGGCCAGGTATCTTTTTTCTACGTGCATATTTCTAATATGGCCATATCCACTTCTTTATGTTTTTATCTATCTCCTAGACTGGGCATCCCTCCCAGCTGAGGTCAATTGTGTCAATATATGCACTTTAATTTTTTTTCCACAGTAGCACAGTGTTTAGCACTTAAAAAAAAAAAAAAAAAAAAAAAAAAACACAAAAA
>NW_026000048.1:15495130-15517420 GCF_001458135.2 Marmota marmota marmota | reverse complement strand
AAAAAAAAAAAAAAAAAAAAAAAAAAACCTAAGAAGCACTGCTGACTTGGTGAAGTATCATGGAAACAAACCAGCAAATATCAGTTCTCATTCCTTCCACAATTCTGATCTGCTTTCTAATGGACAAATCCCTTTCATTACATTATCATATTCTACACACACTAAGCCTGGGAGAAACAGGAGGGAGGGGAGAAGGGACTGGCTGGCCCAAGGGGACATAGTGGCAGAAATGGAACCGGAACCTAGGGTTCTAGAATCTTTCTGCTCAATATCAAAATGTGCCTATATTTCATGTTTGTATGGAGTTCCAGGACAAAGAAAGAAATAAAGAGGAAAGGATTTTCTTAAATGATCAAGCAGGATAGAAGTGCTATATTTGTCTAAAGTATATATGTCAAATAGAAATATAATGTGTCATACACATAATTTTGAATTTTGCAGTAGCTTTGTTATAAAGGTAAAAAAGTAACTTTAACAATGTTCATTTTCCCTATATATGCAAAATATTATTATTTTAATGTGTAATCAAATTAAAAATTATTTGTGAGCTATTTTTCATTTTTATATTAAATCCTTGAAATCCATTGTGTATCTGTCACTTACACATATCTCAACTTGAGAGTTATGTTTTTAGAGTTTTTTTTTAATTTTAAAAACTGTGTATATGAAAAAGTAGATTCACATACCGAAGCAATTAAAAATATACCTAAAGATTTTCCCCAATAACTGAAACAAGTATCAGTTATTCAATTTAAATTTAAAATAAACAAAATTTAGATTAAATTTAATTAAAATTTAGATTATCGGAATTAAAACACAAAAGCTACTGAAGTCTTCTTTCTTCATGAAAGACCTCTGCAATAAAAATTATACAACATTGAAGAAAGAAACTGAAGAAGACACTAGAAGATGGGAAGGCCTCCCATGTTCATAGATAGGAAGAATTAATATTGTTAAAATGACCATATTACCAAGATGTGACATAGAGATTCAATGCAATCTCCATCAAAATACCAATGACATTCTTCAAAGAACTTGGGGGGAAAAGTCCTAAAATTCATTTGGAAGAATCATAAACCCAGAATAGACAAAGCAATTCTAAGCAAGAGAAGCAATATTGGAGATACAATGCCTGACTTAAATTATACTACAGAGCTATTGTTACAAAAATAGTATGGTACTGATATAAAAATAGACACGCAGACCAATGGTACAGAATAGAAGACACAAATACAGACACACAGATACAGTCATTTAATCCTTGAAAGGGCTCCAAAAACATACTTTGGAGACTAGATAGACAGCATTTTTAACAAATGATGAAGGGAAAACTGGTTATCTGAATGTTGAAGAATGAGACTAGATTCTTATCTCACTCTGCACAAAAG
Organism: Marmota marmota marmota; assembly: GCF_001458135.2. Taxonomy (NCBI): domain Eukaryota; kingdom Metazoa; phylum Chordata; class Mammalia; order Rodentia; family Sciuridae; genus Marmota; species Marmota marmota. The sequence continues at coordinate 15,516,032 of NW_026000048.1, read as the reverse complement.
TCAATTTAAAATGGAACAAAGACTTAGGAATTAGACCAGAAACTTTGCAACTCCTAAGAGAAAACATAGGGTTGACACTTCAACATATCTGTGCAGGCAAAAACTTCCTCAGTAGGGGGCCCTAATTACAATAAGATATATTCCATGCATGTATAATTATATCAAAATGTACTCTACTGCCATGTATAACTGAAAAGAACCAGTAAAAAAAAAAATTTCCTCAGTAGGACTCTTGAAACCCAGAAAGTAATGCCAAAAATTTAAATGAGATGGCATCAAATTTAGAAGTTTGTGTACAGCAAAGGAAAAAGTAAGAGAGAATGTACAAAATGGGAGACACTGTTGATGCTACTTTTCTGACAGAGGCTTAATATCCAGAATATATGAAGAACTCAAAAAGCTTAATACCAAAAAGTAACAAAAAAACCCAAATAACTCTATCAATAAATGGGCAAATGACTAAACAGACACTTCTCAGAAGAAAAAATACAAATAGCCAACAAAAATACTAAAAAGTACTCAATGTACTCAGCAATTAAGGAAATGTAAATCAAAATTACACTAAGATTTCATCTCATGAGAATGGCAATCATCAAGAATACAAATAATAATGAACACTTGAGGATGTGAAGAAACACTTTTACATGGTGGGATTGTAAATTAGTGCAAACACTATGAAAATCAGCATGGACTTTCCTCAAAAAATTAGGAATACGGTCTAGCTGTATTTGATCTAGCTGTATTTATACTAAAGAATTATGGTCAGCATACTATAGTGACACATGCATACCCATATTTATGGCAGCACAATCCACATAGCTAGGTTATGTAATCAGCCTAGGTATGTGTCAAAATGGATGAGTGGATGAAGAAAATATGGTATATGTCCACAATGGCATTTTATTCAGCCATAAAGAAGACTGAAGTTACCTCATTTGCAGGAAAGTAGATGGAACGTGAAAGTATTATATTAAGTGAAAGAAGCCAAACTCAGTCAAGGGTCACATGCTTTCTCTCGAATGTGGAAGCTGGAGAACAAAAAGGGAAAAGTGTGTGGGGGGGCAATTTACAAAATTAGAATGAAGACCAGTAGAGGAAGGGGACCCAGGTGAGAGAGTATGGGAGGGAAAGGGGAGGTTTTTGGGAATGAAATTGGCCAAACTATATGTTATATTGTGTACACATATAAATATGTAGCAATGAGGGGATGGATTTGCGGTTCAGGGGTAGAGCACTTGCATAGCATGTATGAGCACTGGGTTCGATTCTTAGCACCACATATAAACAAATAAATAAAACAGGGCTGGAGATATAGCTCAGTTGGTAAAGTGTTTGCCTTATATGTACAAGGGCTTGGGTTCAAACCCCAGCACCACACAAAAAATAAATTAATTAAATAAAATAAATGAATAAAATAAAGGTCCATTGTTGAGAGCCACTTGTCAAAAGAAACGAACTTTATTTTTAGAACCACACAGCCAAACAAAACAGCTCCTCAGGAAAAACCTTCAGAGCCCAACTGCCACCACCAGCTTCCCACAAGCCTCTCCACCTCCCCCACTCCTCCTGCTCTTGAGGCTGATTGGCTGGGTCGCATGGGCAGAGCCAAAAAAAGTCCCCCAATGAGCAGCTCCCTGGTCTGAAAGGGCAGGGAAACAGCCCAATGAGCATCACCGCAGAGGAGCCAATCAGTTGGCAGCTAGAAGTTTGCTGGGGCCGCTGTGAGCCAATCATCAACTGGCAGCTGGAAGTTTGCTGGCAGCTGGAAGTAAACTAAAAATTATACATAAAAATGTCATAATGAACCCCACTATTATGTATTATAATGCACCAATAAAAACATACAAAAGAAAAAAACTTTCAGTTCTTCAGTTGCACTGGCCATATTTCAAGTGTTCAGTAACCACATGTGGCCAGTGGCTACCCATGACCAGTGCAGGTCTCAAAAGCTGAGGCAGCACTTAACTGATATATTTAAACTCACACAGGGTACAACCAGTCATGCAATGTATGTTTCTTCCTAATTGATGACTTGCCATTGACATTTTTTTTGTGTTTTAATTCTTTATTGTATCTCTCAGAGAGTAGGAAGCTTATGGAATTTCTTTTCGCTGATAGTAGTATAGACGAGTTTTAGAAACATTTACAATAAACTGGTGTTCCCTGGTAGGTTAAGTGAAACTAGAAGCAGAGATTTCATTTTTAACCCTAGAAGTCAATGCCAAGAAGGTTGAAGTTGTCTGTTTACAAATTCTGTTGCTACCCTAGTAAAAAAAGGAATCTACATCATGGCCAGTGCAATGGGGTGAAGCACAAGGAAATAAAATCATTTTGTAGAGTTCAGTGATCAGAGCAATCATTTCCCAACTCTGATCTATCAGGGTAACCATTTCTTTAAAAATTAGTTCTCAGATGGGCATCATTACCCTAGGTACAGGATGATTGCATGAATGGTGCGTCTCTACACGGAGTACAACTAGAGAATTGAAATGTTGTGCTCTATTTGTGTATGATGAATTGAAATGCATTCTGCTATCATGTACAACTAAGTAGAACAAATAAAAAATAAATTAATTTTTAAAAAATTAGTTCTCAGAAGTGACTTTATATAAAATTGAAGAACATTCCAAATAGCAACATAAGACCTAATTGAAACATGAACCTAAACTTAGGCGTATGTGGCCACTGTAATTTTGAAAATGTGGTTGGTGTAATAGAGAAACTGGATTTTTAGTACAATTCACAATAGCTAAACTGTGAAGCCAACTTAGATGCCCTTCAGTGGATGAATGGATAAAAAAAATGTGGCATATATACACAATGGAATTTTACTCAGCAATAAAAGAGAATAAAATCATGGCATTTGCAGATAAATGGATGGCCTTGGAGAAGATAATGCTAAGTGAAGTTAGCCAACCCCAAAAAACAAATGCTGAATGTTTTCTCTGATATAAGGAGGCTGACTCATAGTGGGGTAGGGAGGGGGAGCATAGGAGGAATAGATGAATTCTAGATAGGGCAGAGGGCTGGGAGGGAAAGGGAGGGAGCAGGGGATTAGCAAGGATGGTGGAATGTGATGGACATCATTATCCAAAGTATATGTATGAAGAGACGAATTGGATGTCAACATATTTTATATACAAACAGAGATATGAAAAATTGTAGTATATATGTATAATAAGAATTGTAATGCATTCTGCTGTATTTTTTTAAATCAATAAAAAAAGGAGAGAAACTGGATTTTTAATTTTATCTAATTTTAACTTTAAAATTGATATTTGGTTCAGTTACTGGAAAATAAATTTATTTGGAATAATCTGGGCATGAGAATCTGCTTTCTCTCCTATGTGTTTTTTAGTTTGTTTGTTTGCTTGTTTGTTTAGGGTACTAGGAATTGAACCCAGGGGCTTTACCACAGAGCACTATCCCTACCCCTTTTTGTTTTTTATTTTGAGACAGGATCTCCCTAAGTTGGTTAAGGCCTTGCTGAATTGCTGGACTTGAACTTTTGATCCTCCTATCTCAGCCTCCCAAATTTCTGGGATTACAGACATACATTACTATGCCTAGCACCTGTATGGATTTTTGAACTCTAAATACATCTTCTTCCTGTTAATCCCTCAAAAACCAGTTTTCAGGGTGCCCTGCACTTGTGCTCAGTTCTAGGAACATAACCAGAGACCGAGCGCAGTCTTTGTCCTCCTGGAGTATGGCGGGGAAGTCTGATCATAACTACAAAGTGTTTTGAGCGCCACATAGGGGAGGTACAGGACCCAGAGAGCTCAAAGCAGGGTCCCCTGGGTTGTGCAGCAAGGGCAGGAACTGCTATGGTCCTGCTGCATTAGATGTACTGGGAAATCTTGATTTTCGTGACACCAAAAAGAATTCCCTGCTCTAAATAAAGGTTTCCCAGATAACATAAGCCCCATTCATTCATATACTGAAAGTGAACCAATATCGGATCTAAAACTAAGAGTGCTTATTCTTAGTAATGTAATTTCCTTACAACCATGAGCATGTCTTTGCACATCCCCGTGTCCTGAAACTTCAGTTCCTTATAATCAACAAGGTTGCTGCCCATTTTACCCCCAATAAAGGGAGCATCCATACACTTGTGCATTTCCAAGACAGAACTCTAATTCACTACTACCCAAAAGAACTAGGAAATACCTAATCAAACGTATACAATGGGAAACATATGACAGCTTTTCTCTACATCTTAAGATACTCCAAACACATTGTCATTTTGCCAGTGGTACTGATATTTCAATTTAAAAGAGTCATTTATCAATGTGAAAATATTACGTACCTGTTGAATAGTTCTCTGATCCTGCTCTGAAATCTCTTTGAGAGTTATAATTTCATCTTCTGTAAACAAAAGGAGAGAGAGGCCAACCATGAAATTACATGCGTATGCCCTGTATTCAAGCTGCCTGCTTCAGGGCAGGCTGGGAAACCACTGGTGGGCATGGTGGACGCAAGTCCTAGCAGGACTGTGACCTTCACAACTGCCCTTGACATTCACTGCTTTCTTCCTGCTGTTCGGACGGCTGGTCAGATAGGGATTAAGAGGTAAGTTCAAGATCCAAGTGTGGCTGAGAGCTGAAAGCTATTCATCAATACTAGCAGTGGACATTTTGCTGTTAGTCACAGCCAATACAGAATGCTTTAGCAGGTGCCACTTTATAACTCAATAAGAACTACCAAAACCTGAGAAAGCACCACAGAGGAGAAACGGAGTGACGCTGGTATAGCATAACTTTATACTAAAAGAACCCCTTACCATATCTGATTTGATCAATATTTTGCTATAATTTTTGTATTCCTTGCTCATTACCTACTTCTTTTCATATCAAAGATTAAGGGCGACATCATAACCATTAACTTAAATACAAAGACAATTGTTAAATGAAGCAATCTAACTTTGGTCATGTAAATGCAACTTTTACCAATATTTACAGTAGGAAAAGAAGGGTATAAAGTGTACCCATGAGCATCTGATTTGAAATTTGTATAGAAAATTAAAGATAATTGAGTAGTAGCACTTTTTTTTAAAGAGGTATTTCTCTACAAAGCATATCTCAATAGGTATACTTAAGAATTCAGACGCTATAGTTCAGATAATCATTTAAGCATGTAGGATAAATCAGCAAAAGTTTCTGTTAATCGTATTTCTAAGTGAGGTAGAACACTGGTGAGCATTGCAAAAGCCAAAACGTGGCTTGAAAATAACACCCTGAGGTAATAAGATGGGGCTCAGGATTACAAGAAATCTTTTCCCCCAAGCCTGGAGTCCTATCTCAAAGCAAAAGCAAAGATGACTATCAAGTTGATCTTTTAAATGAAAATAACCAAATGAATGTATGTGTGGGAAGAACAAACTTATCTATGAAGTGCCCAATTTTTCTCACACATGATTCCAAAAGGTTACCTAGTACTGAATTTTCTTTGATATTGAGTCGAATTTCTTCTTCCAGATCTGCAATCACTTGAAGCAGTCTCTCATTCTCCTGTTTGTACTCTGTGGAGTTTTCCTTTTCAAAGGTTTGTCTTGGAGAGCTGGTCTCTTTGGCAAAGAGGTCCTGAAAGATAGGGAATTCCATATTTCTAAGCAGGGAGCCGAGGATTTAAATATGCAACACGGGGACAATACTGATACAGAAGAGCTATCATATAATTTTCTGAATTCTATTACACACTTATAATATGAATAGTAAAAAGGAAGGAGACTAAATAGAGCTTGCTAGAAGAAAGGCTGCAGTACATTCTGTACAAAGCCCACAACACATGGGGACATTTTATTGACAGGAATAATGCATATCATACTGTTTGTATGCCCTCATCATTCAGGTCAATTCACTATGGAGGCTGTGTCCGGGGAGGCAGCTGGGGCCCCTCCACCCACACTTCCCTCTGTGTGTCTGAAGTGCTGTCCGCCCGTAACTAGGCAGGCTGGGGAGACCGCGGACGGGCAGCGCCAGGGGGTGGCAAAGTGCAAGGCTAAGGAGGGGGGCTTGTTGCCTTTGTGGCATTTCCCAGTGTCAGCGCTGCCAGTGTCTTGAGGAGCACATCACATGTCAAAGTGGTGACGTTTTCAGGCTGGGAGCCGCATGGAGCCCATCAGGCGCACGGATATCCACGCAGTTGGTTTTCTGCTTGGTGGAGGAGCCACCCAGAGGCAATTCATATTCTGAACATTAACATGGCTTTGCATGCCTGTCACCCGGGGACTGTGCAGGCGTTTAATGCTATTGAAGACTTCGGTTTAAATCTCTATGCAAACAGTGATTACCTTGTAAGAAGGTTTCAGGATAACTTACAACAAAAGACTTTAAAGTTATAGTTTTAGTAAAGCAAACTCATTTACATTTTTATTATGTGCATCTTTTGTTTAAATCTTGCCATGTCCATTATGGGAGAGGCTTTTTCTTACGCAACAGAAGCTTATTGGGACAGCCACTCTTTTTTTCTCCTCTTCTTCTTGTCTGGTTCAAAGCTATTGAAAACATCTGAATATGCTCCCTTATGGTTGTCTAGATTTTACCACCACACATTTAAAAAAAAAAATAAGATGTAATGGATTGGGGAGGCTGAAGCAGAATTTAATACTTCATTGTGGCAAAATATTGAATCAGTTACATAATCTCAAAATATTAAACTCATGTTATTATGCTAAAAGAGAAAGAAAAGTCTTCAGGCTTTACTTCAAAATTACTAGAGTCTTCAAATAATTTTGAATTTTAAAGTAATCTACAGGTGAATTTCAACCCTTTTACAAAATTAATAATAATAAAATATCTTCTCAAAACCAAAATATTTCTTCTAATATACTGGTTTCCTTTTGGAACTGGACTCTTATTTAACTTTAGAGATATCAGGAAGTAAATTACTTGAATGTTTTCCCCTGTATCATAATGGTTCAAAAGAACAAGAAATGATTGAAATGTTTTGTAACACATTAATAAACCTTTTAAAAAACCCAGCTTACTAAGTTATGTTCTTACATATCAGAGTTAGTAGGATTTAAAATATGCTGAGTTTTGTATTAAGCTCAATTACAAATATTCAAGGTTTTGATTTACTATTTAATTTAACTTATTTGAGCCCAATTCATGCTTTACTAATAAATATTATCAAGTCTTGTAGGTAGTTAATAAACAACTTGGTGTTCTTAGTAAAGGAAGAACCCTCCCCAAATAATAAAAGCTAAAGCAAGAATCCCAATCATTAACTTCTTGTCTCACACAGCTCAACTTGAGACCATCACAGAATGTATGTATAGACTAAAAGGATTTTTTAAAAAACAAACAGTACTGGCTTAATAGAGTTAAACATACATTTCCCAATAATGGTGGATTATGAAGCTCTCCAGTGGACAAGCATCCATTATAATAAACTAAAGGAAAACTATTTGAAAAAATCAAGATAAATTGTAAAATGCACAGCTAGTGCAACTAACACCTAAATCTGTTATCTAGGAATCTCTCTGTATGAAAGCAAGACCCAAGGAAAACACATTAAATTCAATGGGTTTTCCTCCACCTATCAGTGTTCAACCACCCTCTTTTTTTGATGAGGGTAACCTTTAGCTCTGTCCCCACCATCTGTCCGCTGTAGGAACTGCAAATCATTAACTATTCAGCCGCCCACAGCAATGAGGACACTCATTAGCAAAATGAACAAAGGGATAGTTCTGGGCTGCTATGGTTCTCTGTTACACTCTTGAGTGGCAGGTTTTGTGGTGATGTTTCTTCTGCCATCTGCCCACATCACCAATTTTGGTTTGCTTAAATCACAAGACTCCTTTTAAAGTAAACTGCCTTAATAAAACAAGGTTAAGATGGATTGTGATCCTTAAAAGGTGGTTGATTGGGTGTAGCTATTTTTAAGTCACATTATACTCTAAGAGAAACTGTGGGTAATCCAGGATCCTTCAGGAGTTTTAAATGTATTAAGAAACTTGCCATTCTCAAGTTTTTACTATCATACTATGAAAACTAGGACTTCAGGAAAGTGCATACATTATTTATCTTGTGAATATTCACAAAATAGACGGAATCCTGGTTTCCAGTTTTCAGAATCCCAAACTGAATCTTGAAAGAATCATTTCTAAAAAGAGTTGAAAAAAAAATTGAGAACCTTCCTAGCTAGGGAGTGGTCTGCTGAACAGTAGCCCCAGTAGCACCTGAGAACTTTCTGGAAATACAGACTCTCAGGCTCCAGCCCAGCTCTGCTATGTCAGAGTCTGTATCTTAACAACATCTTCAGTGATTCATATGAACAGTAGAGTCTGGGAAGTCCTGGTTCAGAGCACTTTATGTGCCTTCTCAGCAGTTTCCCTTCTGTGATATTGGCATCTCAATTCTTCAGGCTCCATGTACAATACTTGGACATCTCAATTTGATGCTAGGGGAGGAGTAGGGTTCTAATGTATGCCCATGCCTCATGACAGTCACGGAGATGAGCAGGTGCTTCCTCAATGAGTGACAACCAGGAAAGTGGCACACTGGGGCTGCGCAGCCCTGCAGAGCTGCTGGTCTTGATTGACAGCTCTGTTTCAAAGTTGTCAGCAACTAGCAGACATGTTCACCAAGGAAGGGAGGGTGTGTGATGGCTCATCGGTATTTGGGTAAGAAAGAAAAATGACAAGTCTGTTCAACGCAGCAACTCTGATTGAAATTAAAACACACGTGCACACACACACATGCATACACATACTCTGACAGGCTAACTTCCTCCATAAGTTCTCCAGGGGACTGATTAGTCATGAGACGGCATGATAACCTACAGCAGTATGTAGCAAGGTCACATGGGTTTTTCCATATATTAAAAATTATAAAATGCTTTTCCCGAATGAAGTTGCTCTCAGAAAAAATTCTGTGTCAAGGATTTTCTCACCTGGAAATGAGGGTTCTATAACTTGAAGAGCTTCCTTTTCTTATTTCCATTTTGTTTATAATAGAATTTAAACTGTTTTTAAAAATTTTTTTTGTACCAGGTATTGAACTCCAAAGGGCTTAAACACTGAACCACATCTTGGTTTTTTTTTTCTTTTTCTTTTGTTTTGTTTTTTTGAGACAGGGTCTTGCTAAATTGCTTAGGGCCTCACAAAGTTGTTGAGGTAAACTAGCTGTTTATTAAACTTATCCTTTCCTATTACAGTTTCATCACATGTCTCTCAGAAATATTAACTATAAATTACCTATTAACTGTACAACTACTTATGTAATTTATTAGTAAGAACAAACTAGGTAATTCTAGATAATCAAATAAAGCTTGCTTATTTCAGGTCTTTTCAAGTTATTTCCAGTGCTGCTTTGAAAATTTTAATTGTTCCTCCAAATTCTGTGTTCCAAATTGAATTGCACATTAGATTTAGATGGAGTCTCAGGGGGATTTTTATACCACTAGAGGGGGCAGTTGTATAAGATGAAATTTCAAATATGGAAGATACATCATGTAGAATTTAAGTGGCAAGGAATCTGAGGAAAGTTTGTTCTTAGATTTTAAAAGGTATTGTCCGTATATTCATTTGCTACAAATTCTGATGTACTTTTGTGGCCTTCAGGTCTGGGTTCTTGAAATGCGCACTGGTGTGCTTTGAATTGCCCAGGGTCAGGAGACAGGGCCACACATTTTGTTGAAAGTGATCTATAACCTGACTAATTGGAATTACCCCAACATCCACAAATCTTAGAATGTTTACAAAAATCCGGTGTGGACTCTTTGGGGGCAAATTATTGTAGAATACCAAGGTTTCCTGGATGCCATTGTGATCCACAGGACAGACTGATTGCACCTGAGTGGGTGCAGGATCCTACATGCTGTTCCTATGGAGCCACTGTCCATCCTCATTCTTACCCCAGAACATCTAGACAGACCAGATAACCTGTTGAAGACAGCATTTAAAGTTGTAAAGATTTCCAGAGTGTAAGGGACTCTCTTACAGAATTGAGAGATTCTCAATGTCCAGAGGCCTATTGTTCAATACATTTTATAGAACAAAAGCCAGATGCTTATAAGGGTGTCTGTATTTCCCCATACTAACCAGAACTTAGTTTTTAATCTTTCTTTAAAGAAAATACTGAATACTATTTGCATTCAGTATTGCAGGAACCCTACCTTAACTCTACCTTAGCTAGGTAGGTATCACCTTGTGTTTCACACATGGGAAATAACCAGAATTGCCTTGCCACAGCTAAACTTGATATCTTTGCTCAAGGCAGAATTAAAAGTTATTATAGTTTTTAGTCTTTTTCGTTAAATTATTTTTTCCAAAAAATAAGAGTAGATGTAGGCTGATGCAAAGGTCAAAGAAAAATGAATGCAGAAATTGGATGTTCTGCTTACTCCTAGGCAAGCAGGCAAGATGCTTCCTCATCTGCAAACTGAGCTGTGAGAATGAAATACCATTAATAAAATATCTGGGACCTGCTATAGGTTGAGCTTCCTTGATCTGAAAATCTGAAATCTGAAACGCTACAACTCTGAAAAATTTGAGCACCAACATGATGCCAAAGTGGAAAATTATATACTATGGAGCTTTGTTTCATGCACAAAATTGTTTTTAAATATTGTAGAAAATTACCTTCAGGCTATGTGTATGAGGTATATATGAAACATATAGTTCTATCCTCAAGATGTATATACAAATATTTCAAAATCCAAAAAGTCTGAAATCAGAAATACCTCCGGTCCCAAGCATTTTGGATAAGGGAGACTCAGTCTGTAGTTTGGCATTCAGTATATTTTTATTTCCCCAGGGTTCTGAAATTTCTGCTGGACTCTCCCAACCAAACAATTGTTAGCTTCTTGCTCTTACAACCTAATAATAAATTCTTCTCTGACTCTGGGTTATGGCTGGACCTGAGATAGCTGATACCTCAGGGCTGACAGGAAATGGAGAACTTGTTGTTAGGGTCACACTTTCCAAAGCCCTTAACAATTCTCCTTTTGGACAGGAATTCAGGATCTCCTTTCTGCTTTCTTACTGTTTACATTTTGGTTCCTGATCAGTACTTTGTCTAAGCAATAAAGCAGCTCCAAAGTCCCATTGAGACAGGGAAAACTGGAGGAGAGGGAAATATATGAACTTTTCCTTCTTTTTTTTTTTTAAGAGAGAGAGAGAGAGAAAGAGAGAGAGAGAGAGTTTTAATATTTATTTTTTAGTTTTTCGGCGGACACAACATCTTTGTTTGTATGTAGTGCTGAGAATCGAACCCAGGCCGCACGCATGCCAGGCGAGCGCGCTACCACTTGAGCCACATCCCCAGCCCTGAACTTTTCCTTCTTAATATTTTTTATTTAAAGGTCATTCTGTTCCAACTTGGCTTCCTGGAAGCCTCTGACTTTGGAAGCTTAGCATTGTGTCTTTCCAACTATCTTGACTGCAAAAAAGGGTGGAAGTTTCCAAATTTCCACAGAAACCCATCGTATGCTCTTCTAGAGTGAAAACATTTTTGCAATCAGAGAATCTATGATATTATTTATATTTTCATTGTAAATAAAAAATTGAGAACAAGTATATCACTCCTGTTTATAATTATGTGTTTTCTAGGATATGCCATTAAGCAATAAAATGCTGAACTAGCTTATATTATAGAGAGATGTCCAAGATACATCCATTCAATTTCATTCATCCTTAACCTAAGCTTTTAGCAATCCATGACTTCATTTCCATGTATTAAAATTGATCTTTATCTTGAAAACTTACAAGTTTTAGCAATCCAGCTTCTTCATAACGTTCTAGTTCTTCTTTCAATTCCCTAATAATTCGTTCTTTCTCTTTCAGCTTTTTTTTCAAAATATTCAGCTTGATATTTGTTGCATCTTGCAAAGCAGCCTTCTCTTCTTCAACATCAAAATATTTCTGGGAATAAAAAAAGGCACACTAAAAATCAGAAACTCAGCTAACACCACTGGAAACCATTTCTTGTTTTATTTTAGCTGTTATCTTGTGAAGTCATGTTATTTTAAAAATTTGAACACAATTTGTAGTAACTTTTTTTTTTTACATTACAGCATATGCTAAAGAATCAGGCATTTTTCTATAAGACCCAAAGCATGATGTATTACTCTAACTTTATCAGCCATGCAAATAATAATAGTAAAGATAAAATGGCAGAATTGGAGCCCCTCCCCCCACACAGTGATATCCCCCTCAAAACAACAAGAATTTGGTAGCTATTCATCAACAAAAGTGCTTTGTGGGAGCTTTGTGACCTGGGTAGGATGTTGCACAGCCCTAATGAAGCCCAAGATGGAGAAGGGCTGTTCTGATAAGACAGGCCTATATCCAGATGGCAGGTTCACCAACCATGATTCTAGCAACTGACCCAGAAATGGCTTCATCCCTCTATGGACTTGGATACAACCTGTTTGGCCTTGGTCCTACCACCAGATCCATATGTCAAGGGACTTCAAGGTTGTCATGCCTGTCAGTACCTCTGACCTACTGGACTCAGTTATGGTCATGAACCCTCATTCATCATGAACATTGAGGAATGGCCCTGTAACTCAGCTAAAGCTTCTCTCACCTGTGGCTTGAGAGAAGACTCCCTTTCTCAGGGACCCACCAGCAGTCATGTGATCCATGGCCTTGGAGTTAGGCCATTGACTTCAGTACCATATCAAATTCTGCAGTGCCCAGTAATTTAGCCCCTTTTAGCTGCCATCTGACAGCAACAGTCTCTCCTACCCAGGGAGGAAAGGCTCATAGGTCTCAATCCCATTGGCTCTGCAATCCAGCTCCTTCTCAGTCGACAACCAGATCTGTCCATCCAGAGATTTTTTTTTCAGACAGAAGTTTAGACCTCCTATCCAAATAGAAGACATACCATACATGCTGCCTGAGGCAGGTTCACTGATCTCAGTGCACTTGCATATTCTTTTTTTTTAAGATTTTATTTATTTATTTTTTAATTTTAAGTTGTTATATATGACAGCAGAATGCATTACAATTCATATTACACATATAGAGCACATTTTTCTGAATCAACCCCGTGACCTAGCTCCAGACCTACTCAGCCATGGTCGGGAGGCAGTCCTGCCTCCATAAGAACCTGGCAGAAGGCAAGTTCACCTCTGTCCATGGTGCAGGTCTGCAGCCCTCAGTCTCAACTATGGACCACGAAACATCCTTGAAATTCAGCTGTAGCTCCTTTCAACTGTAGTCCAGGACCAGTCCTACCCAATCAGGAATCCATCCAATGACCCAGCAGGAGCCCTTCCAGGGACTTGAAGAGAGACACACTCATCTGTATACCTGGTAACAGACCTGTCATCTGTGGGACCAACCACAGAACCTAAAACAAACCCTTCATGTAGCACTACCCAACTGATCAAGGTCCTAGAGGCAGTCAAGTATTCTGAGGGACTAGGAAGAGTCCAAGTCTTCTCAAGTCCCTGGTAATAAGCCAGCCAACCATGAACCCTACTGAGGACCCAACAGCAGCCACATGACCTAACTGAAATTCCAGAGGTAATTCCATCACCTTAGGGACACAAAAGAGAAAGTATTTACCTGCCAAAACCAGTCTATAAAAGATCGGAAACACCCATACCAACATAAGGATACATAGATAATAAAGAATCAGATAAACACGACACTACCAACTAATAAAACTCCCTTCACTAAACCTAAAGAAATGGAGATCTACAAATTGCCTGGCAAAGGATCCAAAGTTATCATCTTGAAGAAGATGAATTACACAGAAGACAACACAGACAAATAAAATGAGGAAAATAAATGCATGAGAAAAATCAGAAGTCTAATAAAGAAAGAATCAAAAGAACTAAATAGAAATTCTGAAAACTACAATAACTGAACTTAAAATTACAACAGAGCTTCAACAGCAAGTTCAATCATGCAGGGGGGGGAAAGAATGAAACTGAAGACAGGTTATTTGAAATTAACCAATTATAGAAAAAAAACAATGAAAAGAATGAAAAAGAGAGAAGAAAGCAGAAAGGACCTTCGGAACAGTGTGGAGTGAATGCAAATATGAAGTATCAAAGTCTCAGAAGGAGAAAAGAGAAAAGTGCAGAAAGTTTCTTAAGAGAAACAATGGCTGAAAACTTCCCTAAATCATGAGAGCTTATGATAAGAACATCCAGATTCCTGAAGCTCAAAGAATTCCAAGAAAGATCAGCACAAATAAGAATATTCTGAATCCCTATAATCAAATTCTCAAAGTCAAAGCCAAAGAGAAAATTCTAAAAGCAGCTACGGAAAACAGACATGTCACATATAAGAGAGCTTTTATAAGGTTACTAGCGTATTTCTCAGCAGAAATGCAGCCCATGAGAGAGTGGGATGATATATTTGAAGAGCTGGAAAAAAATCAAAAGCCAACCAAGAATACTATATCCAGCAATGATGCTGTCCTTCAAAATAAAGAAGAGATAAAAAAATATTACCAGACAAGCAAAAGTTGAAGGAATTCATCACAACAAGACCTGCCTTAAAAGAATGTAAAGGAAATTCTATGAGTGGAAACTAAAGGGTGCTAAGCAACAACATGAAAACTTATAAAAGTGTAAAACCCACTGGTAAAGATAAATAGATGGTCAAATTCAGAATACTGATATTGCAATGGTAGTATATAAATCACTTTTAACTCTAGACAACAAAGTAACTAAAAAAATAACTTAGGCCACAAGTTGTTAATAAACACATAAGAAGATGGGCCAAAAGTAAAAGTGTGAAACTTGTGTGATTGAAATTAAATTTTTAGGAGTTTAGAAGAGAATCTTATAACTGTAAGATGTTTTATATACTATCCATGTTTTATATACTAACCACGAAGAAAACATCTCTGGTAGATACACAAAACACAAACACACAAAAAATCAAAGCATACCACTGCCCTCCCCACCGCCCACCCCCCCCCCAAAAAAAAAACCAGAAGGGAAAACAGTGAGAAAAAAAGAAACAAAGGAACCACAAAAGAGAATAATTAATAAAATGGCAATACTGAGTCCTTACCTGCCAACAATTAGTTTCAATGTAAATGCATTAAATTCTCCAGTCAAAGAGAGGGACTAAACAGATTAAACAAAACAACAGAATACAATGGTGTGTTACCTAAAGGTGAGTCACTTTAGTTTTAAGGACACACACAGGCTGAAAGAAAGCAAAAGAATGGAAAAGATACTCTATGAAAATGGTAACCAGCAGAGAATAAGGGTAGCTAAACTCATATCAGACAAACTAGCCTTTGAGCCAAGATTTATCCCAAGAGACAAAGAGAATCACTATATGATGATAAAGGAATCAATTCATTGGTAGGATATATCAACTGTAAATATATATGCATTCAGTATTGGAGCATCTAAATATATCAAACAAATATTAGCTTTGAACATAATAGATCTTAAGAAGAAAGAGCATATCATAATAGTAGGCAACTTCACTACTCCACTGTCAACAACAGATTGCTCAATCAGACATAAATTCAAGAAGGAAACTGCAGACTTGAATGGCAGGAGCAACAGCAATAAGGAATATTAGGTGAAAATTCCAGGGAGGTGACTAATAACTTGAGGTGTGTAGACTAAGGTGATTGCGAGTAGCTTGGCATTGCTAGTGGGCAAATTTTTAGCAAAGAAGCAGAAGGAGATAAAAGCTGGGAGGTACAGGGGCTTTTTATGTGATGCCAAGGGGTTTGGGGTTCATTCTACAGCTATGTGGGAAACCATGAAGGTTCTTAAACAGTGGCAGAATGTGATCAGACTTGTGTGTGGAAAAACGACTCAGATGACTGGATAAGTGGCTGAGTGTATGAAGACCTGAAAGAATAAGAAAGCAAAAGCCACAGGCCAGGCAGGCAGTGCTGACTACTGGGACATCAGAGATAAGATAATGGAAAATGGATTTAGGTAAAACTGAATGGCTTACTGAATATGAAGAGTGAATTTGTGTTCTATTTTTTCTATTGTTGCATATCAACTTTGCCACAAACATAGTGACTTAAAATACACACACACACACACACACACACACATATACGCACTTATTATCTTCTTAGTTTTTATAGGTCAGTAACTCATGCCCACCTAAACTAGATCCTCTGCAAAGGTCTTGCAAGGCTTCAATGAAGATGTGGTTCCAGGCTGTGGTCTCATCTGAGGTTCAATTGGTAAAGGAACTTCTTCCAAATTCACTTAGGTTGTTGGAAGAATCCACTTCCTTTTAGCTGTAAGATCAAGAGCTTCAGGTTCTTGCTCATCAGCCAGAGGCTGCCTTTAGTTCTATACCACATGGGGTTCCCCAGCATGCCCTCTTGCTTTCTCCAAGCCCACAAAGGAGACAGAGACTCAAGCCAGACAGGAACTACACATAAACTCAGGCAGCCCATCACTTTTGCAATATTCTATTGCTTGGAAGTAAGTTTTCATCCTGTTCACATTCAAGGAGACAGGAGAGGTGGACATATGGGGGTGTGAACACCAGGATGGGGATGGTGGCAGCCCTTTGAAGAGTGTGTTGGGCACAAAGAACAGACTGTGCAGGTTTCCAGCTGGGGAGGATAGGGTGTGGGTGGGGTTATAATGCTTCCAAGTTGAGACTACGTGAGAGAAAGGGCAGAGTTAAGGGAGAAGATCTTTGAGTCACGATGAGTTTGGGCCAATGATGAATTTGGCATGACATATTTTATCATCTTATTTCAGAGACTTTAACTTTTTGCAGTATCATCTGTTTTCTTTCTCACTCTCTTTTCAACCTGAAGCCTCATTTGGGCCATTAAGATTGATCCAAGGAAGTGAATTCTTAACCATCTGGGGCCAAGCATGCCCATCCATTTCATAAGAAGAGTTCAGAAAATTTAATCCCTGCTAAACACCGGGATGTTAGTATTCCATTGCATATTTGGACTTTTTGCTTTTAAACTTAAGTAGCAATGATTTAGCACCAAGACAACATTTACTGTTAAAATTTTAAATGGATGACTGATACGTTTGTGTTCTCATTAGGAAAGGTTTTTCATCAGTGAATCCACAAGAGGCAGAAGAAAATAAGCAACAAATTGAGAGTTCTATTACAAGAATAATTATTTTCGCACTTCAAAGACTTTTAAAAACAATTTCAACATTTCAACACACACATTTTTAACAGGACAATTTTGAAACTGATTCAGGTAACTCTGCATTGAATATTCATCTATATTTAAGAATGTAAAGAAAAGGACAAATAAGAAATACTTTCCTTGAAATAAATACTAGTAATAAAGAAGCTATAGTCCCTACAAAAAATAAATAAACAAAACAAAACAAAAAAACTGGAATTGCTCATAACAAAGTTACCAAAGAAGAGGTGTGATTATTTGATGATGTAAATGTCATATGAAAGTATTTGAAGTTAACTTACAACTATTTCCCCTTCTTCCAAAAACTGAAAGGAAGTCTTTGTAGCAAGTAGAAAATTTTGTACAAAGACATTCTCTGATTTAATGATACAAATTGACATCTGTTGTTTTTCAACATCACACATTTTTGAAAGATCAAATATAATGATCAAACTTTTGTAACTACATTTTCTGTCTTATAGCCATAGTTCTTATAGCAATAGTTCTTGTAGCAATATTTTCTTTCTCTGCTAACAATTTATATTAAGACAATGAATTCAACATTTGCATTTGTACACATTTATGTTTTTATGTTGTTTCATTTGCGTTAATAAAATCTGTGATTGAAATAGAGTATCTAGGTTACTATTTTCTAAAAAAATCTATGAATCTTGAATACTTAAAAATTAAATGTTATTGTTCATAGCATATTGTCTTATGAGAAACAAAGACTGGGAGTGCATGTCTATAGTCCCAGCTACATGGGAGGCTGAGGTAGGAGGATAATTTGAGCCCAGGGGTTCTAGGCCAGCGTAGGCAACATGGCAAGACCTGTCTCAGAAGACAAACACAGCTAGAGATTCAGACAGCCTTCTCTTGCTTCCTCATGGCCTGTAACCAGAAAAAGGAGGACTAACTTGATTTTGCTGCCAGGGTTTGAGTTTCCTTAAAGTTATTAGGAAGACACTGAAATAAATAAGTTTGGTTATGTATTTATCCCATTTAAGAGGACTAGCCAGATGAGGTTTTAAGAAGGCCAGAAGGATGCTGAGAAGTCTGGAATTCTCTTCATATAAGGAACAATTAAGGAATTGGCGGCTTATCCAGCAAAGGAGAAGACACAGGAGCAGCAGAGTTTTCTGCAAATATCTGCCTGATAACGTGGGAAGAGAGGTGTCAGTCACCATTTTTACCAAATGCCAGTTGTAGTTGCACCAAAAAAGAAAGGCATGGAGATTGAAACTTAGATTGAAAAATTGCATTCTTTTGGTAATCTGTCCGAATAATGCTCTTATCTTTTGTGTCTTTCTGCAAAAAATAGTAAATATAATGATGTATGGGGAACACTCTGCACTCTACCTGGGTCATAGTAAAATAATTCAATATATGATGACTGCATTTATTATCACTTATTATCTGCTAAGAGAAGAGCAGCAAGTTTACCGAAGTGTCACCAGCATCACCTAATGTAAAAGAACAACTGAAGTCACAAGCTTTTGTTAGGTTCCAACAGTGCACGGCCATACAAAACAGAGGACAGTGTTTCTCTCAGATTCTCCCTACATCTCTGAATTCTTTTTGTCAATTTCGTATCTATCCATCTCCTTCTCTTCTAAACTTACCCCAACAGAGTTCCATGAAGGCCCTTTGGCTATTCTGGATTTTTCTCACAGAAAAAAGAAAAACAAGGTAAAACAATACACACTAAGAAGGCAATGACTTCATTCATGAGCTCTCTAAGGAGCATTTGGTAAAGGTAAGGGTGGTTCTTTGATTCTTTAATTTAAGGGGATAAAATTCTGATGGATCAGACCCTTCAGTTTTCTTTCTTTTTTTTAAATTAATTGATTTTATTTTTAAATACATGACAGCGGAATGCATTATAATTCTTATTACATGTATACAGTACAATTTTTCATATCTCTGTTTGTATATAAAGTATGTTAACACCAATTCATATCTTCATATATGTAACTTGGATAATAATGTCCATGACATTTAACCATCACCCCCTGCCCCCTCCTTTTCCCTACCACCCCCAGACCCTTCAGTTTTCTAAAGCCACAGGCCTCTCCTCTTGTCTAGAAGCTATATTCATCACACAGAGTGTGAGGCTAGTTATTGGCTTTCCTGATGTACCAGTGTCAAAGATATCAGCAAACAAGGGTGCACGCCCACCTCGATTCTGCTCCCTCCTTAGGAGGATGCATTAGTCTCTTCCACTTAAAAGCAAGAAAATACCTACAAGTGGACCCTGATAGGTGAAAGTTTCCTTTTGCAGTGATGAAAATGTTCTAAAATTAGATTATGGTGATTGTTGCACAATTCTGTAAACATACTATAAACCATTAAGTTGTACACTTTTAGTGGGTGGATTTTATGCTATATAAAATATATTTCAATGAAGCACTAAGAATTCAATGGTTTCAATATACACTAATGATAGACTTTAAAAATATGGCAGAAAATATTACATTTCTAAAGCTATAAAATATAATGCTTAGAAATAACTTAGTTGTGTGAAAAATGCAGACAACCTACATAAATAAAACTCTGAAACTTTATTAAAATACATAAAACAACACATAAATAAATTGAGAAGAATTCAAGATAATATTCTTGGTTAGGAAAATTGAACATTATACATGATATTTTTTATTTCTTCCTAAATTCATGAATAAATTTCTAAACAATTGAATTTCAATAAAAGTACAAGAAAGCTTTTTTTGAAGTGGAAATAAACAAAATTACTTGAAGGTTAATCTGAAAGAATAAAAAAGTAAAGATATTTAATAAAAGAAGACCTAAATTCACTAGATATTAAACATTTGGGGCTGAGTGTGTACCTCAGATCAAGTATAAGATCCCAAGTTCAATTGAAAAAAAGTAAAAGTTCTAATGCTAAAAATATTTAATACAAAAATCAATATACAGTCGCAATACAGCATAAATAGTCTTAATATATAGCCACAAAAGAGCTAGATAGCCATAAAATGTATCTTAGGGTTATATGATGAGAGAAACATCACAAATCAATAGAAAAGGAAGATATTCAGTGAATGATACCCCAACAATTATTTATAAGGTTAAAAGTTAGTGATGGTATTCCTGACTTTCACTCTTCTATTCTTTTTCTGGGGAGTGGCGTGGGGTGGAGGTGGGAATTAGGTTTCATTTCTTTTCTTTCTTTCTTTTTTTTTTGGGGGGGGGGGAACTGGGGATTGAACCCAGGACTTCATACATGTGAGGTGAGTGCTCTACCACTGAGCTACATCCCAGCTCACTCACTAGTCTTTGTATAAGTGCCTAAATTAAATCCTATCTGTTTGAAATACCTAGAGAAGTTTGTTTCATCTGAATATTTGCTAATTTATTTCCAAAACAAAAAAATATCTAAGATATATTTTTGAAAAAGTATGCTTGTCTCTAACACACAAAATTGCCTCTAATATCACATGAAAGTGTTTAAAAGTTAAACAGATTTAGAAAGTTACTCTAAGCCTGAAAAAAAAAAACCTGTATCTTTATTGGTCTCCAGAGGGCAGCATAGAGTCACTTACCTTCTCTCTGCCAAAAATGTACACCTCCCATTTTCAACTCTTTTGTTCTTTCTTATGACTAAGCTTGAACAAACCCGGGCGGCCAGGATTAGGAAGGCTTTATGAGGTCAT
Organism: Marmota marmota marmota; assembly: GCF_001458135.2. Lineage (NCBI taxonomy): Eukaryota > Metazoa > Chordata > Mammalia > Rodentia > Sciuridae > Marmota > Marmota marmota. The sequence continues at coordinate 15,495,295 of NW_026000048.1, read as the reverse complement.
GCAAGGATTAGGAAGGCTTTGTGAGGTCATGCATCAAAGTTATGCCAAAAAACCCCCAAAAAACAAAGATTCAAATAATGACTTTTTAATTTAATTTAATTTAATTTTTTATACTAGGTATGGAACCCAAGAGAGTGCTCTACCACTAAGCTACACCCCCAGCCC
>NW_026000048.1:15470315-15495105 GCF_001458135.2 Marmota marmota marmota | reverse complement strand
CCCCCCCCCCTTTTTTTTAATTGGGGAATGAACCCAGAGGAGTTTTACCACTGAGTTACATTCCCAGCTCTTCTATATTTTTATTTTGAGACAAGGTCTCACTAAATTGCTTAAGACCTCACTATGTTGCTGAAGCTCTCCAGGAGCTTGGGATCCTCCTGCCTCATCCTCCCAAGTTGCTCAAATTACAGGCATGTGCCACCATGCCCAGCCTCATTACCAGTCTTTTTTATTTTTAATTTTAAGATGGGGACTCAATAAGTTGACCAGGCTGGCCTCAAACTTGTGATCCTCCTGCTTGAGTCTCCTGAGTGGCTGGAATCACAGATGTGCACCACCAAGCTGGCTCAAATAATGACTTTTCTTTAATTTAAGGTGAACAAACATTTAATCAGATAAGGCAACTAACCACAATTAATCTACTTCCAGTTAGGAATATTTAACTAGCCATTTATAAAAAAACTGATGAATATAAAGAATCTAATTATTTCAGAGCCTTCCACTCCTAGAAAGTAGAAATAGTATATATATATATATATATATATATATATATATAGAGAGAGAGAGAGAGAGAGAGAGAGAGAGAGAGATACTGATTATTCAGACATATTTTTGAACATTTCAAAAACATTAGAAATATGCTAGTGTTCCAGAAGTCATTAAAGACACCAAGGACTATAAATCAATAATTTAAAAAAAAAAACTAAAAAAAAGCATGTTTTGTGTTGTTGTTATTGTTGTTTTAGATTTTATAATTATACATAAAACAGACCAAAATTAAGTGAATTTAGAATCCCAGAGAAGTACACAGAATACTCAAGCTGGCCTTTACTTCTAAGGCATTGTTAAACCAGGTAAATCTGAGCTTTGATTTCCGACTCTTTTCAGGACACACAGGAGAGACAACTAGGTCCTCTTCAGAGTGCCAGTTCTAAATAATAGAATACCATCCCTTTAAAGGGGGCAGGTCCAGTCTTTCAGTGTAAGAATGAACCAGAGGTGACCATCTTGAACCTTGTACCCATGCCCAATACTCCACGCTGGAGTTGGTTCCTGCCTAGAAACTGGCTCTAGGTATAATAGGAGGATGGAAACCAAACAAAATTCTCCTAAGAATTTACAACCACAACGTGGCCCACACAGCTTCATGCCCAAATTCATACATCTGAGTGGTCTGAAAAATACCTCAAGCTGAGAATTAAGTTACAGTGGTCATAGATTCAGGAGTCTCACAGACGCAAACACAAATGTTCCCTGAAGAAACTTACCTGTATGTCAGGACTCAAAAAGAATTCTCACAGAAATATGAGCTCATGGTCAAAATATCATGAAACTCAAAGCAAATGACGCATGGTGAGAGTCAGCCCTTAGGAGACCCCCGAAAATGGGAGATATGGGAATTATGAAACACACAATATAAATCAACTATATTTAAATGTGGTAATACAAAAAAGGGGGGTTAAAAAGTTAATTTGCATTTTCAAACATGTCTATTTTTTTATGATGAATTTTTTTTTTTTTTTAAGACAGGTCTCACAAAGCTGATCTCAAACTCCTGGGTTCAAGAGATCCTCCTGCCTCTGCCTCTCAAATAGCTGGGATTATAGGAATGTCTCTCCAAATGCCAAGCTTCTGATGGAAAATTCTAAACATAAACCAAAATAGAGCAAAATGAAGAAAATAATAATAGTTTGCCATACACTTATCTACTCATTTGTGCTTAAGTATTTTTGAGAAAATCTTAGACATCATGTCATTGAAACATATCAAGGTACATCTCTAAGACCTGGGGACTTTTTTTTTTTTTTTTACATAATTCCAATGCCAGCATCACACCTAACAAATTTAACAAATAGTTTATTAATATCATTTAATATACAACCCATAATAAAATTCCTCCAATTGTCTCAACCTCCTTTTCCCTTTTCTTTAAAGTTGGTTTGTTCAAATCGGGACCCTAACATGCTGCATCTGGTGAGCCATCTCTACTTAATCTAGAACAGAACTTCTTTCCTGTGTCCATCTTTCTCCTTGCCTCTTTTCCTTTCTTCTTTCTGTCTTCCTCCACTAAATATTAAAAACCTTTGTGTCTCAAGCACTGTTACTAGCTATTGCAGGGACTTTGATGAACAAAACCTGTATGGTGCTTAGTTTTATAGACTGCATCTTTGTCTCCGTTTTTCCAACATGTATTTAACACTTTATAGGACTCATCATTCTAAAGGACATTCAAGCTCCTCCCTTTCTCCCATTTAGAATTCAAGCACACGCACACCCCCATTATCTACAGAATAACTTTAGAGACATAGCGGAGCACTCCGCTCCCAACTCCACCACTGGCTGGCCCTGTGACCTTGAACATCCTTCCTCCTGCTTAACATTGCCCTGACTTATTTTTCTCACCTATAAAGTGAAGATCTTGGAGCCTACTTTGAAGGCTTACTCCACAGGATAAAACCAGGCAAAAGAGACTTATACTTCATTTCTTGGCACCACATTTGGACAAGCCAGCTCACTCAGGTTCTGCTCTAGATGCACAGATACAACTGGGCTCAACTTCAAATTAGCAAGAACACTAACTTAGAATATAAGGGTATGAGATGGTTCCTGTTATTCATAACACCACATCAGGAATTGAAGAGTTGTAACCAAGGATCTGAATTGTTAATGGCTCATGGCTACCATATGGGGTAATGCCATATCTAGCAACACTGACCGTGTTCAGTTTTCAGACAAGGTCCGACTTTCCCTCTCACATGCTATTGCAAGTGGAAAGCTATTTTACCTAACCAGTTCTGCCTAACCAGCATCCTTCCTTCAGATAACAACCTCTCATTTTAATTTGGGTAACCCTTCTCCTTGATATCATCTCCTGGGATGGGTGTATGACTCTGAATCCCCTTGGGGAGGGGAACACAATATTCAGGGCAGGTCATTCAAAGTCAGTTTTGTGACTCTTGTAGGACCTAGGTGGAAAGAGATGCTCTAAGATTGCAGAATCTTTTTGGAAATTAAATCATTAGAGTATAAGGCAGAAACAGGGATGGACAATTCCTTGATGGACATTATTTAAACCTCTAGACACAGATTTTCCTGAAGTCATTATGATCTCTACACCTTTCAGTTACATGAGCCAATAAAATCCCCTTTTTTAAAATTTATTTTTTAGTTGTAGTTGGTCACAATATCTTTATTTTATTTTTATGTGGTGCTGAGGATCGAACCCAGAGCCTTGCACGTGCTAGGTGAGCGCTGTACCTACTGCTGAGCCACAACCCCAGCCCCTAAAATCCCCTTTTAACTAATGCCAGTGTGAGCTAGATTTCTATCACTTGCCACCCAAAATATTCTAATATACACTAAATGGCCTGCCTAGAATCCCCTTTGATTATATGATCACCTACCGAGTACTTAACATTAAACCCTGCACAAATATTATCACCTACGAAGTCTTCCCAACACACACCAGCAGAAAAAACTGCTCCTTTGGGATGTTCCCTAAGGCCTGGTATCTCTCTTTACCTCTGCACTTGCCAACCTATGATTTGTTAACAGTCCTGTTCCCCTCCACTCATCCCCACCTCATCTCCCCAGTGCCAATGCCCAGCCTATCTCAGCTCACAGCATTCGTTCAGCAAGTGTTGGTCAAGCTGAAAATGAATATGTCTTTCTTAAACATACTAGAGCCTAATATTTCGTGCAGACTGTACTGTCCTTTATTTGTTATAATAACTATGTTTTTTGAAAACTATGTGTCTTAGGTCGAACCATATGAAATTATTAATATTTGACCTTCTTTGAGCTCCAAAAATGGCTTTTCATTAGGTTCAATATGATAAATATTGATATAATAAACATTATATATAATATAATATATATTTAATAGTATATAATATATAGTATAATAAATATCAACATAATAAATATTGATAATATATTTGAAATATATCAATGTGGTCAGTGGACAAAAGCGATAAGCCTGAATACTAAGGTAAGATAATAAAGGAGCAGAAAAAGACACTGACATGAAGGAACATCATGACTATGGGCAGGTGTTTTTTTTTTTAACAAACAGATTTCACTAATAACAAGATCAATCCATTTTACCTTTAGATTTTACGAGGTGAGTATTATTGCGATTCCCATTTAACAGCTGAGAAAACCAAGTCAGAGCAATTCAGTACTTTGTCTGAGGTCACACAGAAATAAAGTAGCAGAGTCAGGATTCAAACCCAGGTAGTTTTACTCCAGTGTTCCTGCCCTAAATCATATCTGTGCCAACCCTTAACTATGATGTTGCTCTGCGCTAGTCAAAAAAATAAAAAAACAAAAAAACATTAAAAACAAATTTAACTAAAAAAATTATTGTTCTCTCTTGAAAAAAAAAGAAATTATTGTTGATGTGAGTGTAAAGATACTGTTCCAGCTATTTCACGTAGCAATACAAAACACAAACTGCTTATTAGGATGACAACTCTGAATCAGGGATTCGGGACAGGAACAGCAGGGATTGCTTGATCTCTGCTCCATAAAGTCATTTCAGGTGGAAAGATTCTAACTGGCTGGTGGCTGGAGCGATCTGAGGGTTTTACCACTCATATTTTTTTGATACCTGAACAGAGATGACTTAGAGGCTAGGTTCAGATGAGCCTGAAGATCCAGCACTTACAAGTCATCCCTTCCTTGAGCTTGGGCTTCTCTCAGCAGGGCAGCTGGATTCAGAGAGGGAGAATCCAGAGAGCAAATGTTTTGAGAATATCAGGATAAAACTGCAAGGCATCTCTGGACCCAGTCTTAGAAGTCATGCAACTTTATTTCCTCACATTCTTGCTTATAAGCAAGTCTCTAAGGCCAGCCTCAACTAAAGGGAAGGGAATTAGACCCCCACTTCTTGATGGGAGAGAAGCAAGGTGATGTTACAGAAGAGCAGGAGAGTGGGACCTAGTGTTGCAGCCACCTCTGGTGACAATGTGGCACAGAGTCACAAAGATTGGTGAAGGAGTTCTCCCATGAGTTCCTTTTAATTAGGAAGAACCACGTCTCTCTAGACCCTCACAGCCTACTTATCTTCAGGTTCCATGGGTAAAGGACCTTGCCCATGCCCTTGCCATAGCTAAAAAGGAAGCTGGGAAGGAAAGTACATAGTATGTTGACTCCTGTAAGATTTGAAGTGCTTCTGTTAGTTAAAAAAAAAAAAGGTGTGGAGAGAAAGTGCAATTGGAGAAAATGACTGATGAGCAGACTCTATGAATGTTGGCCACAGGTACAGCTATCAGTCATTCATTCACTTAGCAATTATTACCTGATGGACAATTATGTACAAAGCAAAGTGCTAAAAGGCAGGGCCACATCAGTAATACAGACAATATTCCTGCCCTCATAAAGCTTACAGTCTGGAACAGAACAGAGACATTTAACAAGTAATTACATAATTAAGTGCAAATATGTTAATCGTTCTGAAAAGATATATACAATCAGTGGGCAATTACCTATAAATATAAAATATTTATTTATGGAAGCATATTGAAGTGAAAGATGAGATTATAGTTATAAATGCTAATAGAACCCCAAGGTCCTTAGTAAGTCTAAAAAATATGAAAGTTTGAATTTTCCCATTGTGTAATAGAGTGAAGCACCATGTCTGGTAGATATAAGTGTCCCTGTCATTAGACAATCCATAGAGGATCAGAGACCATTTGCTGCCATTTACTACAGGTCCCATGAACTATTGCTTAGGCCTACCTGAAATTCATCCAAGTACATTTTTTTTTTCTTTTTGGTACTAGGGATTGAACCAGGGGGAACTTAACCACTGAGCCACATCCTCAGCCCCCTTTTTATTTTTTTTTTGTTTTGGATAGGGTCTTGTTAAGTTGCTTAGGACTTACTAAGCTGGTGAGGCTGGCTTTGAACTCGCAATCCTCCTGCCTCAGCCTCCCGACTGCTGAGATTACAGGTGATCGCTACCACGCTCTCCAATGGCACTATCCACCTGCATCTTTACCAGACACACTTCGGGTTACTCTAGCAACTTTCCCAGATATCCTAGATACAAGTTTGGAATTTTCCAGTTTCTGGAAGTGTATGTCTGTCATACTAAAGCGTTAGTTTGGTAAATTTAATGACAGTATGAACAATCTTGGGCCCAAACCCCCTGAGGTGATCTGAAAATTGGAGAAATGGGCCTTCAAAAGTAACAACTCAGACTGGAGACTCAAGATGAGTCCACTCCTTATAGGAATAGGAACTAAAGCCAGCTTTGCCCTTGACAACACCAAAAACCCACCTTATACATTCCTTTGATATCTGCAATGGCATCAGCTAACTGCTGGTTAAAGCATTTTCTCATGGTATCCTCATTCTGTAAATAAAAGAATACAGTTAGCACTACAATGTATATCCAAATATAACTCACACCTACTAAGGGGAGCTCATCATTAAAAGCCACCATCCAAATCATCACAGTCTCTTGAGATCTCCATTTTATACTTATTTCTCTCCCATTATAGCTATGATAACAAATTTAATTTTTACTTATATAAAACCCAGAACAATAGAGAGATCTTCTTATGAATAAAATACACAGATAATTTGAACACTTCATTTAATTTTACACATCAATTAAAGTCTTTTAGTGCTTTCCTTGTAAAAAATAGTAAAATCTACTTATGATTTGTATCTTCTTCTGACCTTATACTTTTTGATGGGTTTTGTTCATGAAGACTGATTGGCTAACCCCAAACAAATCAGAGTCATTTTCTGATTGAGCAAATAATTTGATAAAAATCAGACAGTAATTCAAAAAAACCAAAGGCTAAATGTTCTCTCTGATAAGTGGATGCTGATTTCTAATGGGGGCCAGGCGGTGGGGGGGTGCATTGGGAATGGAGAAACTTTGATTGGGCAAAGGGGAGGGAAAGATGGGGAGGGGGCATGGGGGCAGGAAAGATGGTGGAATGAGATGGACATCATTACCCTAGTATCATCATTACCATAGGTGCATGTATGACTGCACATATGGTGTGACACTACATTGTATACAACCAGAGAAATGAAGGGTTGTGCTCCATTTGTATACAATGAATTGAAATGCATTCTGCTATTATGTATAACTAATTAGGACAAATTAAAAAATGGTACAGTAAATTTTGTAAAAATGCTCTTGATTTTGACATCAGTTCTGATTCCAGAATGGAGTATAAACAACAAATAGGATTTAGAGTCAGAAAGGACAGAATTTCAATATTGGGCCCCTAACCATCTGTTGGGCCTTATACAAGTTATCTAACCTTGGCAAGCTCAGTCTTAATGAGTAACTGAAGTACAACAGGACTTCCACTTTAGGATTTTGAGAGACTTAAAGGGTAAATGCAATTAAAAGGCTTAGCATAGTATTTAATATAGTATGGTCAACAAAATATGAGTTTTCTTGTTAGCACAGAAATATTAGTGTTGTCTGTTCTTAATGACAGATAATTATGTTACCCTGACCAAAACTTTTATGAAATTCCCTGAAGCAGTCATTGTTATATCTTTGGCTAACAACAGGGCCATTAAAACACAAATAAGGTCACATAAAATTGTAACTCTGAACAAAAACTCCAGCGTCAAACTGCCTGGCCTGAAACCTGAAGCTCTGCTGTTTAATGGGTGACCTTGAACAAGTTAATTGACCTTTCTGTGCCAAAGTGTTCTTATCTGTAAGGGAGGAAAAGTAATCATACCTACTTTATAAGGTAAATGGGTTAGTGAGCTCATATACAACTTACTAAGGAAAGTTCCTAAAACACAGTGAAGCTCTTTGTACAATCTACTCTATGAGTTACAACCTATACGAATTAAGTGGTCCTCATAAATCACTAAATTCAAAACTGCAGAATACAGACATCTAAGAGCAAGATCAATCCCCATTTAAAACAGAGAAAACGAGAGAACATTTACCTGATGATAATGTTTTTCCATTTCAAGGATCCTGTCATGTAGAACTTTGAAGATACTGGAAGACTCCTCTTGAAGCCGGTCCTCAAATTTCAATTGAAGAAATTGTTTGACGAACCTATAATCCTGCTCAAGGGATGAAACAATCTTAAAAAAAAAATTAAAGCATTCATTATTGTAGAGAATAAGGCTCTCCGTGTAAATATTCCTGCACATTCCCTGGTTCTAGGCTTATAATCGGGTACCTGGTCAGGGGCCTGTGATGCCTTTTAAGATTATTTCTCACAGATGGTGAATTACAATAACTCTATCTCATGGTGGCTAGGGTTCCAAAATGACTCTCTCTGCCAAATGAAGATAGTTAATTCATGTTGGCGTTTAATCCCCATTGTGAGAAATTAAGGTGGGACAAACAATTTGTGATTAGGATTACCTAAAGCCATCAGAAAGGGGGAGGTAGGGAGGTGGAGAGAGGGGATGTAAGGAAGGATACGGGAAAAGGAGATTAGAGGGAAGGGAGCAAGACATGGCAGTGAGATCACATGAACTGTGTCTTAAAGGAGGTACCCAAAAGCTGCCAGACACCATTTCCATTTAAATCCTACTGACCACAATTTAGTCATTTGGACACAGCTAATTTACAAAGAGAATAAAGTTAAAATCTTTTCTGAAAGTTGTCTTTATAAAAGAAGACAATAAAATTGCAAGTATATAGGGAAGAGACATCCTCAAAAGCTACTAGTGGGAGTATAAATTGGTATAATCTTTATGCAGGGCAATTTGGCAATATCCTTCAAAATGACTAATGCATACACCCTCTGACTCAGAAATTCCACTTTTAAGAATTTACACCACAGATTTACTGACACACAAGTATGCACAGGATTATTCATCACAGTAAAAGATTAGAAACTACCAGAAAGAGTGTCTATCAATAGAGGAATAGCTAAATAGATGATGTATACTTTGTAACATGATGTACTTGTAAAGCAAATAAGGAAACTATATGCCAATATGGAATGATTTCCAATTATATTAAATGAAAAATAAAAATAAGGTTTATGAGAGTATTTACAGAATTATGCTACCTCATGTGATAGTTTTATTGATTAGGATCTTTAATAACAACTCTTAAAATCTGATGTGTATGAAATTCTCCATCCTTTTTCAATCAAAAAAGATTCAAAAATATGATTTTATAATTTTTGAAGGATCATAAACAGGAAATGTGCACAGATGTCAAAAAATAGAGAGTAACAAGTATTTCAATAAATAAGTTGGCATATATAAGCATGATGTAAATATAAATCATAGCTTGCATTAATAAATTTTTTGAACTTGGGAATAAACCCAGGGGCACTTAAACACTGAACCACATCCCCTGACCTTTTTTAAATTATTATTATTATTATTTTTGAGACAGAGTCTTGCTAAGTTGCTGAGGTTGGCTCTGAACTTGCAATCCTCCTGCCTTACCCTCCCAAGCCACAGGGATTACAGGTGTGAGCCATTGTACTTGGCTTGCATTAATAATTTTTAAAAATACAATGGTCATTCAGCTCAGTTTGCCAAAATGCTAATGATTTATTTGGGCAATACTGTGGAAAATTAATCAGATTATATTGCTGTATTCTGTGCATGTACAAAATTTAACAATGAATTCTACTATTACATATAATTATACCAATAAAAAGGATGCATGCTAGCAAAAAAAGATTATACTATCTAAGAAATTTTAATCATTTTGAGTCTCTCCATGAAAGATACATGAAGACAAATGCCTAAAATCATCTTTGAAGTTTCAAAATAAATCCAGATTTACCTTCACTAACTTTTTTGTACAGGAACTCAACTCCTTTAGTGGCAAAATTTCACTAGAATCTGTTTGAGTAGCGTGGTCTGTGGTGAAAAAGCCGACCTTCAAATCATCTGAAATGTTAAATCTGAAAAAAAAAATTAAACGTGCTTTATGTCATGGATATTTCCTTTGAAATGTTTCTGCATTTATTTTGGGGGTAAATCATATTATATATCCTATGTGTTATTATTGCCTGTGCTACTCCTGGGAACAATTATAAATATATACACGGACATATTCCACAGAAAACCTTAAGATAATAGTTCTCAAAATGTGGTCTGTGGAACCTCTAGGGTTCTGGGGCACTATGAGGGAATCCATGAGATCAGAACTATTTTCATAATAATATTAAGACTGATTCTCTCATAAATGTTCAATGGAGTTTTCCAGTGGCTACAAATTACATAACAGTCTGACAGACAGAATACAGAAACAGCCATAATAATTCAGCCATTTTCTATTAAGCTAGGCAGGAGAAAGATATGCAAAAATATAAAACGGTGACACTTTTCTCATTGCAGTTTTTTTTTTGAAAAAATGGTTACTTTTTCTTTAAAATGTGTTATTGATATTAGCACATAGTTTATCATTATCTTAAGTGAACTAATATAAATATATATTTAATGTCTTTAAATTTTTTCTAATTTATTTTATTTATTCTAATTAGTTACATATGACAGCAGAATGCAATTCAATTCATATTACACAAATAGAGCACAATTTTTCATATCTCTGGTTGTATACAAAGTATATTCACACCAATTCGTGTCTTTGTACATGTACTTAGGATAATGATGTCCATCTCATTCCATTGCCTTTCCTACCCCCATAATCCCCCTTCTTCCTCCTCCCCTTTGCCCTATCTAAAGTTTGTCTATTCCTCCCATGCTCCCAACCCCCATCCCCAATATGAATCAGCATCCTTATATTAGAGAAGACATTCAGCATTTGGATTTTTAGGATTGGCTTACTTCACTTACCATTATATTCTCCAATCCCATCCATTTACCTCAAATACCATGATTTTATTCTCTTTTAATGTGGAGTAATATTCCAATGTGTATATATACCACAGTTTCGTTATCCATTCATCTACTGAAGGGTATCTAGGTTGGATCCACAGTTTAGCTGTTGTGAATTGTGCTGCTGCTATAAACATTGATGTGGCTGTGTCCCTGTAGTATGATGTTTTTAAGTCCTTTGGGTATAAACTGAGGAGTGGGATAGCTGGGTCATCACATGCACATCAGATAGAGCACTAATCTCTAGGATATATAAAGAACTCAAAAATCTTAACACCAAAAAAACAAATAACCCAGTTAATAAATGGGCCAAGAAACTGAGCAGAAACTTCTCAGAAGATATACAATCAATCAATAAATGTATGAAAAAATACTCAACATCTCTAGCAATGAAAATGAAAATCAAAACTACTCTAAGATTTCATCTCACTCCAGTCAGAATGGCAGATATATTTGTATTAAGAATACAAATAACAATAAGTATTGGCGAGAATGTGGGGAAAGGGCACACTCTTATATTGCTGGTGGGATTGCAAATTGGTGCAACCAATCTGGAAAGCAGTATGGAGATTTCTTCTTTTAAAATTTGAATATGGCAATTACCAGTAGATATGACCAACATAAACTAAATCTTTCAGTTTGACAGTAACTTTTAAGAATATTGAGGATCCCAAACCAAAAAGTTTGAGACCTACTTCTTTAAGATAATCTCCACACCATCATGTATTTGATTGTCAAACTCCATTGCTGAAAAATTGGAATCACCTAGGAACAAGTCCTTACAGCCCTCTAATGACAGGCATCTCAAACAGTAATATGAAGGTCAATTTTCTGGATGCACTCTCCCTGACAATTTGATTAAAGTTACTATAACACCATTTGTGTCTTAATACATGTACTTGGGGTAATGATGTCCATCTCATTCCACCATCTTTTTTACCCAGAGATAAGAAAAATTGTGCTCTATATGTGCAATATGAATTGTAATGCATTCTGCTGTCATATATAACAAATTAGAATAAAAAATTTAAAAACAAAATTTAGTACAACACTCTCTAAAATGTCAGCTACAATAAATAAATAAATAAATAAATAAATAAATAAATAAAATAAAACATGAAAGCCCAAATAGAATCATCAGCTCTAAAGACAGAGTATCTGTGCTTCTTTCCTCCCTCATCTAATGGCCAACTGGAGCAGCCTCTGATAAGGCCACCCTCTCTTTTTACTTGCTGATAGAACCTCAAATGTGACCACCCCCCATAGAACTCAGGGGAGATCTACCATGTTCCCAGTGCCAAGAGTAACTCCTGTGGGGACTAAGCCCACCTTGGTAATCCCATTTTTTTTTTACAGTGAAAGGCCAGAACTGTGTGTAGAACATTAGGAATGGACTGCTGGGGGATTGGGAAGGTTTTTTAGATTCCTTTAGAGAAATCAACAGAGGAGAGCTTTCTTCTGTGACTCTAGACATGGTCAAGTGTAAAAGTAATACCAAGCAGTATGGAGATTCCTCAGAAAACTTGGAAAGGCACCACCATTTGACTCAGCTATCCCACTCCTTGGTTTATACCCAAAGGACTTAAAATCAGTATACTACAGTGATGCGGCCACAACAATGTTTATAGCAGCACAATTCACCATAGCTAAATTATGGAACCAACCTAGACGTCCTTCAACAAATGAACTGATAAAGAAAATGTGGTACATATACACAATGGAATATTACTCAGCATTAAAGAAAAATGAATTTATGGTATTTGCAGGTAAATGGATAGAACTAGAGAATATCATGCTAAGTGAAATAAGCCAATCCTAAAGAAACCAAAAGTCAAATGTTTTCTCTGATAAGAGGTTGCTGATCCATGGGGTAGGGGGGTGGGGTAGGGAAGAATTAAGGAACTTTGCATTATGCAGAGGGGAGTGAGGAGAGGGAAAGGGCTGTGGGGATGCGAAGGACGATGCAATGACATTATTACCCTATATACATGTATGATTACATTACTGGTACAAGAGGAATGAGAAGTTGTTCTCTATTCATGTACAATGTGTCAAAATGCATTCTACTGTCATGTATACCTAATTAGAATGAATTTTAAAAATTAATTAATTGGAGTTGGGTTTGTGGCTCAGCAGGAGAGCACTCACCTAGCACATGCAAGGTGCTGAGTTCAATCATCAGCATCACATAAAAATAAATAACTAAAATAAAGGTGTTGTGTCCAACTACAACTAAATAATAATAATAAATTAATTTTTAAAAGTAATGCCAAGAACTGTCAGAGCCATCCTGTGACCACAAAAGAGACAAGCCAGAGAACAAATTCAATACCTAGACAATAAGCTTTCAAAAAAGATGAGAGATAAATTTGACTGATTACTTTTACTATTGACTCAACTAGTTCTGAAACCTGTCATGAATCTGGCCTTCTTATAATGTCATGTAATAAGTACATCGGCTGTAAGCAGTTATTGTCAACTGTAGCTGAAAGCATCCTAACTGATACTCTACCTATGTGACATTAGGAAAATTACTTCATCTTTCTGTGCCTTGGTTAAACAAGGTTATTGTGAGGATTAAGCATGTTAACACTTAGAAGGTACCTTGGTGTTGATATGTAGTAAGCACTCAATAAGTATTACCACTATTGGTGTCATGGTAGTGGTTACTACCTGATGCTTTAAAACATTTTTTTTTCAGAATGAAGAAAACTGTGAAAGCATATCTATATTCAACTAAGGCTAAGTTGAAATAAACACTTCTTAATATTAAAAATAGTAATTTCTAATTAAATCCCACTAAATTCTTGACTAACCTTTCATACATTCTTTATTATTACAATAACAGACCTTGTCCATGGCCTTAATCTGGGTGGGGAGGGAGCATCTGAATTTCAATTAAAATTTCTAGTGTTTTCCCACAGTAAATTATATTTTAGATGTAGTTCAATTTGTTTTAGGAACCTATATATAATTTTCTCAGGGACACAGTTGGGGGAGGCAATCTTCATGGGCCCTGAGTATCCCTGCACATTCTTTTTGGATATCACACGAATACAAAGCCATGACCAATCTTTCCGTATGCCATTCCCAGAGTTGTTTATAGTGAGCACCTTTGACAGGTGAGGTAATGCTTCCCCCTGCCAAGAAGGAGATTTGCTACAAAAATGGAACATGCCCCAGTTCAGAGCTCCTCTCCCTTGATTATATAGGCATCTATAAGGGGTCTTTTGTGTCACCCCCATGCGAAGTTGGGGGTCCTAGGGTATCAACACAAATCAACATGAAGCTCTGGCTACTGTTTTTCTGATAAAGTCCTTTGTCTTTGACCCAGGAATCTTGTGTCTTCTGTCAAGGTCTGTGAAACAGTAATAGAAAAATTTGTTAGCTTCTATATAGGGTAAGATCTTAAACACCACACAGTCCTTGACAAGCATCTGACCCCAAATCCTCTCAAAAATGCTTTGCATATTGAATATCTTTTTTTAAGATCAAGATACAGTGATTAGCTGAAAATATCATCAATACTTAAGGCTCAGTGTGCCTAAAATTTATAACCACCTTTGAAAATCAATTATGAAAACCATTACTAAATTATAATGATTGTATTAAAATTAACTATGATATTATAATGCACTAAAATAATGCATGACTCATATGATCAAGATTAAACACATTTTTCAAAGTAGTTTATAGCAAATTAGAAGAAAAGCAATTTTTAAGTGATGATAATATTAAATTTCAGGAAAATGTTCTTGGTACCTTTCAAGATAACAACCATTAATGGTGACAAATTGTACACATGGCATTTTTCCCAGAAAATATGTTTTGAGAAATTTTACTTCTCTTTTATGTTATTTTTGAGACTCTTTTAGGACACAAAACAAAAATAAGATCATTATACTTTCTAACACGTGTCCCACAGAATTTAGGATATAATATAGAGGTTCCCTAATGTTACTGTAAGTCTCTAAACTCTGGTTTTTGTTTGTTTGTTTTAGTCTATAACTCCCATTGTTTCTTACAGTGTCTCACTAAAATATAGTTTATGTTTCTACTCTGTTATAAGGATGTTGATAGCCTTCTTTTCCTAAAAAGAACTAAATTCAATCTTCTTTCTATACTTCAAATCTATATCTAAGCTAATTGTTTGAGCTTCATACATTTAACACATAAAAACTGAGCACCTACTGTTTACCAAGTACTCTTCTTGGCACCTTAGATAATAAAAGTGGACAAGGAAAAAAGTCTTTGTTCTTGTGAAATTTACATTCTAATGGGCTAGACACCCAGGAAACATGAACAAAAATCTGATATCTATTCAGAGGTAGTCTGAACTCTCAACTCTCATTGCATATACCCCAAGTACCATATTCATCTATCACACATCTGCCAATTAAACATTCCCAAAATACATCCCTACCTCAACAGCATCCTCAGCCTGAGATTAAGTCTCCCCACAGTTCTACCTGTCAAAAGCATTTGTAATTAATTTATCTTTACTCTTACTTTTATTGTCACATGGGGACATGTGAAAAAGATGAAGAAACTAGATTAAAGAGACTCCTCTGACCATATGCAAGACAATTTGACCCTTCAAATAAAAGATGAAACTATCACATTATAACCCAAGGAATCCAGCAATTCCTGCTAATATGAATGAATTTAAAATGAATATATTATAATGGGGGGCTCTAATAAGTGTATAAAATGATGAATTCAGAGAATAGCCATTTATCAACTACCATGAAGGTGACTGATTAAGACAGAAATCAAGGGCTGGGGATGTGGCTCAAGCAGTAGCACGCTCGCCTGGCATGTGTGCGGCCTGGGTTCGATCCTCAGCACCACATACAAACAAAGATGTTGTGTCCGCCAAAAACTAAAAAATAAATATTAAAAAATTCTCTCTCTCACTCTCTCTTTAAAAAAAAAAAGACAGAAGTCACCAACGATGGCTAAGACTGGCCAGTATAAATTTGATTAGGAAAAGAAAATTTTGTGATAATTTTCAACAAATAGTAACTTATTATAAAAGAAAGAGTAGTAAATTTAAGATAGAGAAACTTGGAAGACCCAAGAAGGTCAAGGTTAGTGGGGAGAAAATCTAAACCACAGTGCACACTAACACTGAAGCCCTGAGAAGAGTACAGATCATCTCTGTGTCATTCCTGCCATGAATGCATGACGTGGTTATGAAGAAACATCACATAAACCCAGCTACAGCTGGTCTTTCCACAGAATGTAAAGTCTGGGAGAGTTTCTCAACCTTTCCTTGTCTTTTATGTTCTTGACACTCTCCCAGACTGAATGTGTCCTATACCCTCATGGAAAGTTACGATCAGTTGACCAAAGATGAAAAAACTCAAGCCTGATTAACAGATGAATCCATCAACAGATGGCAAATATCTATAGAATTATATCTTCACTCAGAGGTGATCCTGAAGGATGGCTATGGAGGAAAATTCTCCCACTGAACAGAACTTGAAGTATTACATTTGGGTATCTACTTTTTTGGGAGGATGAGAAGTGACCAGAAGTACACATCTATGTTAATTTATGGGCAGTTACTAAAACATTAGCTGGATGGCCAGGAAGTTGGAAAGAACAAGTTGGAAACACTGATGATAAGAAAATCTGGGGAAGAGTTATGTGTATGGACCATTTTGAATAGGTACAGAAAATGCTCCCAATATGAATGTTCACCAAAGAGCATCCACTGCAGAAAATGTGGTCAATCTTCAGGTAAGCAGAATGAGGCTTCTCTCTGCTTTCTTTCTGCAGCCAGTGCTTGCTCAGGGGCTCTTGAACAAAATGCTCATGATGGCAGGGGTGGAGTTCAACAGCACAGACTTTCCTTACTGAGGCAGGTCTGGCTAACCAACAAAAATGCCGAGTGCCTCATCTGTCAACAGAAGAGATCAATACTGAGTACCCAACATAGCAGTATTAACCAGAGATGATTGCCAGTCACTTAGTAGCAGGTTAATAATATGGAACCTTTTCCGTCATCCTTACTGGGATAGACATACATGAACTATATGAGTCGTTGTGGGGCAGGTCGCTCAGAAAACACACAAAGTCCCAGTTTTATCCAAATTGAAGAGTCTTTATTTAGCCAGGTGGCCAGGACTGCTCCCCACAGGACCCATTTAACTGTTTCTGCAAGGATCAGCCCCCAGCCTGAGCATTTTAGGATATTTAAAGGCAAAAACCACATTTGGGTTGACCTAACTGCAAGCAAGCAGGTACAGTAGCTGAATTTGGCAGTTAGCGAGACAATGCAGTCGGTACATTGGTATTTCTCATGGGACTTTCCAGGTTGACATAGCAGCAAGCAAGCAGAGGGAAGGGAGTCAAAATGACCCTAGTTCAATACATGCTAAAGATTGGTTACTAACGCCTAGACAATCAATCTCTGACAGGTACATTGTCCAAGAAAAATGGAAACCAAAGATAACAATTTTACATTATATAACAATTTCTATTTTGAGTTGCCAAGTATGTTATGCTAGGTAACTATTAATGTGTACAGAGGCGGGGATTTCCCATGGGAGAAGCATTTCTTACATGATGTGGAGTCTCAGGGTAAAATGGAGTCTGTTTGGTCATTGCCCAGATAGCCTGGCCCATAACAAGTTGGCATTCCCTGACCATAAAGCATCTGCCAGAACCATCACATGTGAACTTACAGAATATCTTATTTTTACCTCCTGATATTCTGCACAGCATCAGTTCTGACCAAGAAACTTATTTCAGAGCAAAAGAAGTGCATCAATGGTTTCATGCCCATGGAATTAACTGGTATCCTCACATAACTCACCATAAGTGGTTGGCCTAAAGGAAAAGTGGAATAATTTCTTGAAGGTTTGGTTATGACAGCTGAGAGCCAAATCCATGAAGGAAGTAATTCTGCCTTATAAAATGAAGTACATACTGATCAGTATATGGTTCTCTCTCTCCTATAGTCCATCAAGGGGTGGAAGTAGAAGAGGTTCCTCTCACTATTACACCTAAACACACACTCCCATAACTATTGCTTCCTGTCTCAGTAGCTTTATGAATTGCTGGTTTGGAGGCCTTGGCTCTCAAGGTTAGATTGCTTCCACAGGAAAAAAACAATGATTGCAATGAAACAGATGAGACTGATGCCTGGCCACTTTGGAATCCTTATGCCACTGAAGCAAACAGAGAAAAGGGCTCACTCCACTGGCTGACATGATTGATTCTAATTGCCAAGGGACAACTGGGTTATTGGTGCACAGTGGAGTCAAGGAAGACTATGTCTAGAACACGGAAGATTCTCCAAAGGGCCTGTTAGTGTTCCCATGCCCAATTGTAAAGATTAATGGGAAACACACACACACACACACACACACACACACACACGTAGAACTTTTGAGAACTTGGGACCTTCAGGAATGAAGGTTTTTTTTTTTTTAATATTTATTTATTTATTTTTAGTTTTCAACAGACACAGCATCTTTGTTTGTATGTGGTGCTGAGGATCGAACCTGGGCCGCACGCATCCCAGGCAAGGCGTGCTACCACTTGAGTCACCCCCCAGCCCCAGGAATGAAGTTTTGGATCTCCCAGCTGGGTAAAGAACTTTGGCATGTCTACACCTTTCAGTAGTTTCTTAGCCAGTGGGCAAGCCATCCCAGCAGATCAGCTCTGGTTGCACCTTCTGGCAAGTTTCTTTGCCACCAGCAAGCTGCTGAGTTTCAATGGCAGCTGTGTCCTCTCTAAAGGTCTCAATCTCAGCCTTTGGGTGGGGGTGCAGGCATTCTAAATTCTTAGTTCCTTCCTTGTTTACTCTTCTTCCAACCTGAAGAATAGCTACATCTGCTTTGGCTATAGCCCTGCTGCTTAAAGTATTTATTTACTACCATGCCATGCCGCCTTTTATTAATCCATCTTAATATTTAATGAGCAACAGGAAATATTACCTACTCAGATTACTGATGAGGTTCCTGCCTCCTGTCTGGACCCTGAGTGCTTCATCAATATAATAAACACAAGCAGCCCTCTGAACTTCGCTCGGGTCTTTATATTCTACACTGCTGTTCCTCCTTCCAGTCCAGAAATGCAGTCCTTTACTTTCCCCAGTGCTAAGCAGGCTCCTTTTTACTAATCAATTTCATTCTTCATGAAGCTTGAACATGGATGTCCTTTCATTCCATTCTATTTTAAGCAAAAGACCTATTTTGGGTGGTAGGTGAAGGAATATGGATAGTTTTTCTTATTAAATATATATTTTTAGGATCTGACTTAGAAACTTGGAATAATATTTTTAGTTATTTCTTCTGTTGCCATAATATGATAATAATACACTCTGATATTTTAAAATGAAGTCTGATAATTTTATAGATACCTCCTCTGGGTGTCTAAAAATAATATTAGTACCTATTGATGGAATGCTTCACTTGTCCTAAGTGCTTTGTTAAAGATGCCCATTTTCTCCTCCAGTAATTCTTCTAACAATCTGATAAAAGATATAATGTTAGAGTCTGTAAACAAGTCAAAATAACACCTGGCATTTTGTCAGGGGAATGTTAGAGTTCGTAAACAAGTCTGGATGGTGCCTGAAAAAATGCCAGAGGGAGTGGTTTGAGAAGTAACACCAGCAAGCCATTAAGTGTGGAGATTCCTGATTGGTTGACTGATGTATCTAGTTTATGTTAATTAGATAAGCTGTGTGGAATGTATAAATACTGCTCCTGTCCTGCAATAAATGGCTCCTACTCCTGCTGTATCAACGTACACAAGTTATTCGTCACCCCCCCTGATTATTCTGCTGCAGCCATACTCCGGCAATATAACAACTTTCTTATTTTGAAAATGTGGAAACTGATGTTCAAAGAGAGAAAATAACTCACTGAATATCAAGAGCCTAGATTCTCATGGGATTCCTCTTGAGTCCCTGGGTGGACAGACCCAGACTCTAAGGTCTCTCCAGTCCTAACTTCCTGTGTGACTGATTCAGAAAGATCTGGTTCATTCAGAACTAAGTAAAATAGCAGGTTCACTGCTTCCCCTCAACAAATTCCAAATGTCTCTAATTTTAGATGACAACCCCACTGCCTGGAATGGAAACCCACATCATAACAAATCAGCTAAGTGGTTCCTACACAGTCCTTATTTATAGTCTCAACAATTCTATCTTTGAATAATAGGTTGGCTGTTTTGCATAAAAACAGGAAGATAACAATCATGTTTTTAATAAAATAGATACAAAATTAACATGTTAGCATATTATAGAAAATGGATCCATGGATATTTATTAACACCACTTCCCACTGAATCCTAGAATACTCCACCTCACAAATGCTCATCCATCAATCAGTAAATAAAAATGGCATTAGATGTGCTCAGCTTCCACTCTGGTGTACTGCCCAGTGTTAAATAAGGAAAATACCATTTCCTTTTTTCCTCCTTGTGTCATCAGACTGATGCACACCCCCACCACCACCCCCAGCTTATAGACTTCTATATGCGTGCTCACTTCCTGGCTGATCTCACCAAATCTCACAGCTAAACGTGCCATCTCTGTGCTAATTATTCCCAGACTGATAGCAAGTAGGACCACTCTCCTGAACTTCAGACTCATAACCGACTTTCTACTTAACAATTCAACTGGTTATCTGATGTCACTGCTGACATGTCATGTCCCAAAGTAAGCTTATGAGATTTCCCCCCAAACCTTTCTTCCTATTATGTTCTTCTGCCTAGTTAATGACAGCTCCGTTTTTCCAATTAACGGGGTCAAAAGCCTTGGAGCCTTTCCTCTGCCATGGTGGCTCCTGTACCTAGAATCAGACCACAGGATCATCCTTCTGGTGGGATATTGTAACAGCGCCCCCAACGGGTTCTTCTGTTTCTGTCCTTGTCCTCATAGTCTATTATAAAAAGTTGTCAGAGTCATTCTTTTGAAAGATAATCAGATAACATCATGCCTCTGGCTTCCTAAAAAACTGAAGTTCTCCTTACAGTGATCTAAGGCCCCGCACTATGTCTCTGAGCCCCTTCTCCAGCCTTGCCTCACTTCCACTACTCCCTGTCCCCTTTCCTGCCACACTGGCCTCCTGCTTTTCCTAGGGTACAGAGGCACTACCATCCACTTCCTGCTCTCTACCTGGATCAATTTGTCTCCTGACACGTCCCCCTTGAGCCTGTAGGTCTTCATCCCAGAGTCATTTCAGAGACACCTTCCCTGGCCACCATATCTAAAATCACAACGCCTCTCTCCACTTGCCACACACACTTTGCTCTCTCCCTGCTTCTGTCTCGTCCTTAGCACTTAATCGCTATATAATTTATTGTATAGTTCACTTATTTATCTAGTTTATCATTAGTTCCTGACTGGAATGTGGACTTCACCAAGGCCAGACTTTTGTCTGGGGTAGAGGCTGCCATCTCTCCGGTGCCTAACCCTGCTACCCTAAGCCTCAGACCCCCGGATTCAGTCAGAACCTGAGCCTCTCCCACTCATATTGGGGTACCAGCCTGCTCTCCCAAGCCCTTTGAATGAAGAGAAATTAATCTGGGCATCAGCATCTCCTTGGCTCAGTTAAGAGGAAGTTCATTGGGCACCTAGCAGGTCTATCTGCCCCTTGAGTCTGGCTGGTGTGTTTTGTAGGGGAACTACGGTGACATGGAATGCCAAGGATCCAAGGCAGGAAGCAAGCCACTGGAGCAGGTTAGACCCCAGTGCCTCTGGTGTTTGCCCTGAGCTACCTCCAATATGTGCTTTTCTCAGCCACCCCTAAATCAGGCCAGTGAGTACACCGATCCGTTTTAACAAACATACCCATTTAATATAGATGACCCAGGGAGCCCCAGCTCAGCAGGACTGAGTCAGTCCTGCTTCTTGGGTCAGTCCAGCTCTGGTCCTTCCTTTTCACTCTGGAGCTGTCTCAATGTGCTCAGTGTGAGGGGCTTGCCTCTAAGACCTGGCCCCATGAGGCCTCTGACTAGTGGAGTTCTGAGGACTCTTTCTTACAGCAGCTAACCTAGTGCCATAGTGGCTTAATGATTTGAAAAGGTTTTTGTGAAGAAAAATACATTTTCTCAGAAACATTAGTTCTACATTATCCAAATGAACAACAAAACGAGGGCAGAGGGAGCCAAGAAAGATTATGAAAGGGAAGAACTATAAACAGAATCCTGGAATAACAAGTAATTATACTGTCAAATGCATATGGTGCTGCTTTGTTCTGAGTGTTTCCCTGGAAAAATCATATTGAACTCCTGACTTCCATGGTAATGACATTAGGAGTTGAGGTCTGTGGAGGTGATTAGGTCAGGAGGGTGGAGGACTTATGAATGGGATTGTGCCTGTATAAAAGTCAGGTGGGGGGAGGTATGGGTGGAGAGTAGGGAGTTGGGGGACAGCTTCCCTGCCCTTTCTACCATGATAGGACACAGCAGGAAGGTGCTTTTATGAGGAAGGGGCCCTTACCAGACACCAAATCTGCCAGTTTCTTGATCTAGAACAATGAGGAAGACATTTCTGTGATTCAGAAATCATCTAGTCTATAATATTTTGTTAGGGCAGCCTAAAAAAACTACTGACCTGCATACCTTCTATGTATGGCCCTTTTGTAAAGGTTTCCAGGATTAGCTCATTAAACCTTCCCTAAGACCTGATACCACTGGTTATCCGTGACAGTTCTGCTTCCTCACATGTTGAAGTTTGAACATCAGAAAAACACGCTGAGGCAGCATTTAAAGCAGGGTTCATTAAAAAGTGGTAACATAGACTTCTCCCAGGAGGGAGAAGGGGGCCACAGCTGGTATCCTGGTATGCCAAAATCGAGGTGTTCTGCCCTTTTTAATATGTCCTAGGTGTCCCTTGTTCTCCTGCCCTCTTCCCCTTATTTTCCCCTTCCTGCTTATGTGACTAGGCCCAGGAAATGCTAGTGGAATGGCCAAAAGGTGGTACATAGGTGGGCTGAAGGGGGAAGGGCAGGATGGAGCAGCCCAGGACACATTAATTAACAACTTATAGCTCCCTGTGGGGAAGGGCAATTCCTGGGACAGGTTACCTTATCAACAGGTTGGAGCAGGGGCAGGTTCTTGATAAGGGTGGAGGAAGGGCTCTGAAGGAATTTCAGTCCCTCAGGGGACGGTGTCCAACTTCCTGGCCTCACTCAAAATTGGCCTCCTGGATCCAACCTGACTGATGTACCTACCTATACTGACTGCATGCCTAATTCTGGCTTGAGATCTTTGGAGTAGACACTATTCATCATCCTAATCGCTGTTTTCCAGCCGAGGTAACTGAGCGAAGTACAGAAGCTAAGTAGCTCTCCTAACCCACAGGCCCTATGAGAACAGGGTGACCCACAGGCCCTATGAGAACAGGGTGGGCAGGATTCGAGCCCCAGCAGTCGGGCTCCGGAGTCGTGCGCTCAGTAGTGGTACAGAAAGAAAGCTAAGCCCAGGAGGTTGTGCAGCGCCGCTGCGAGTCCCCAAGGCAGGGATGCCGGGACCGCGGGTCACCTGGGGTTGAACTGAAATTGTTGAATCGCGAAGTCAAGGTTCTGGATGAGCTTCCAGCAGCCGTGCGCCCGGGGCCACTCCTCCGGGGTATCTGTCGGAGCCTCTGCCATAGCCGCTGGCCATGCGCCTCCCGCTGAGTTGCTAACCGCGCGTCTGTTGCCATAGCGACTCCCCGGGAAACGGAAAGCGCGGGAATCGTGGGCGGGGGAGGGGGCTGGCAGGGAGCGCTGCGCACCGGGAGTGGGGCGCAGGGCTGGCGCTGGAGTCCTCCTCTGCCGCTTCCAGTGCCCCACCTGACTCAGGGCTTGGCGACGAGCGGAGGCTGCAGCTGAAACGTCTCCAAGCAAAGCTGCACCCCTGTAAATAACACTGTCGCACCCCATCCCGCCCCCGGTCCTCCGTTGCTTCCTCCCTTCGCAGGGCTCTGAGCTCAGCCTCGCTCCTGGACCCCACAGGAGACGGAGGTTTGGGTTTCTGAGCTCCTCTTCCTTCGCCAACACTCCTCTCAACACTATTGTGAGACCCTGGGCGTGGTGGCTCTTCCTTATAGAACCTCCCACGTTGTGCTAATGGGAGGGTGAAAAATAGTGAATCCCTGTAATGAGGACGCTCATGACATGAGCCACGGACTCATCGCCTTGAGAAGCAAGCTGGTGGCCTCATAAATTGCCCACACCTGCTACTTGGCCGCCCGCGTAGGCAGGCCTGGATTTAAAAATTTCTTTGCAGAGATTAAGCAGGCCTGTATTTCTATTTAATATGAAAGTCAGAATATAAGGCGTTAAGTATACTGTGTAGCGTGGGATTCAATTTTCTTAAGTTTCTACCAATAAGAGAAGTTTATTATGGTGGGGAGGGGCAGGCACCAGGAATTGAATTCAGGGGCACTAAACCACTGAGCCACATCCCCAGCCATATTTTTGTACTTTATTTACAGACAGGGTCTCACTGAGTTGCTTAGCGCCTCACTTTTGCTGAGGCTGGCTTTGAACTCGTGATCCTCCTGCCTCAGCCTCAGAGTAGCTGGGATTACAATATGTGCCACCATGCCCGGTGGAAGTTTATTTTTAATGGTGAAATTTTTGCTTATTCTTTGTTTTCAATTCTCTCTTACACATTGACAACTGATAGGAGACACCTATTCTAATATCAACATGTCGTTCCCTGGTTTTAGAACGTATTCTACACCTTCATGTCACTAGATTGTTTATAGGAAAATACAAGTTTTTCTTTTCTCTCTTGTAATAACTACATAAGAAGGGGTTAGTTTGATATTAGAAGCTCAAAATAGGAAAAGAAAGTGAAAATCACTGTAGCATTATCACTATTTTCATGTTTAAAGGCAAAGATTAAAAACCCAAAGTGCCAGGGGCTGGGGTTGTGGCTCAGCAGTAGAGTGCTAGCCTAGCACGTGTGAGGCCCTGGGTTCAATTCTCAGCACCACATAAAAATAAGTAAAATAAAGGCA
>NW_026000048.1:15464451-15469256 GCF_001458135.2 Marmota marmota marmota | reverse complement strand
ATATATATATATATATATATATATATATATATATATATATATATATGATTTAATTTTAAAGCCCAAAGTGCCAAACAGAAATCTTAACCAATGCCAAAATCATCTTCTTTGAACACTTATTTGCTTTAGTGGAGATGAAGAAAGAGGAGGCCAGGGAAGAGTTACTTTTACTGTATGAAGGTTTCTAATTTCTAAATCTAACTTCAAGTTTTATTTAGAAAAATTCTATTCCATAGTCAAAAAATGTTACGAAAGAAAGAAATGTCTAATACTTACAACAAATTGTCTTTTTTTTTGGCCATATTGCATATAAATTTTTAAAAGTAAAGATTAAAATTCCAAGTTAAAATTTAAAAACTGGTCTGTTTAGAACAGAGCCGAGATGGTGAAAAGAATGCGATAAGCCATTAGCTATTTTGCTCATGTAATTATAAATGAATATTTTGGAAGTGAAGAAAGAGATCTCACATTCGAGTTTGTGAGTCATTGGTCAACTCTGTAGAGCGTTTGTTGACTAATACCTACTGCCTAGTTAGACCATCCCACTAGAAAGCGTACTGAACAAAAGCGTCTTTATCTGAAACCTTGTTATAACTTATCAAAGAGCTTCAGATTTTACTGTCTAGGAGGCCTAGTTACAAGATGTGATTGTGTGTGAAACTATGAACTACGTAACACTTCTTGTCAGTTACCTGTGTGTTATCTTTCAGGTACTCTGGCTTATAAAATTGTTGATTTCAAATCATATTATCAACTACACTAACTAGGGTTGGATCTATGGAAGCATTTGCTATATTAAATTCAGACTTCCTTTATCACATGCTGAATTTATTGACAGCTTTTAGTAGAAAGCTCACAATCTCTGGGTATACAAAAAAGAAATACACATGGGTTATAAAATGGGTTTAACATTTCTGAGCCTCTGTTTTCTCACAAGTAATGGGCCTTCTTCAAAGGACAGTTGGAAGTAATGTCTAAGGTAGGACAAGTCTGCAGCCCATGTAGCACATGACAGAATAAATACCAGCCCACACTTCCAAAGGAGTGTGCTTATTCTTCCTAATCTACCAAGAGTTACAACTTTATGTTTCAAGTTTTCAATTTTTTTAAACTTGATAATTTCACAAGCTCAAACAATTTTTCACGTTTTCAGCTAATAGGACTTAGGGCAAAACTTAAAAAAATTTAAATGCCTCTCTGAAACACACACATGTATAAGTATAATGTGTATTTATATAAAAATATTACCTACCAATTATTAAAAGTGATAACATCTCAGATTAAGCAGCATGAGGATTTGATTGAGAGTCAAGTGCTGACTCAAAACATAGTAATTTATATATTCCAGTTGGATATTATCAGTTCTATAGTCCAGTAAAAGCCAAGAGGTTTCAGTTTAGGTTTGTAATTTAAATTCTTTCTAGAGAGTCATCATATGTAGAGTGCTTATTTTTCTTTTATCGCCGGCTATAATGTGTGATTATGTGGTATGGGCTCTGTTATGTAAACTTGTTTTATGTCATGCTTCATCCATAACCAAAGTTCTTAAGTAAAGGGTTGGTAAAGGAAATAGCAAGGCCCTCAGCCAGGACATTATGCTACTAAATCCTTTATGGAAAAATCCTTAGACTAGATCATTTTAAGGTCTTAAATTTTGTTGCAGTGAGACAACTTATCCACTGTTAAAGTCCACTAGTGTGATTGTGTGTCACTGACTAAAAGATCATGCATGACTGTTTAAAAGGGAAATTGGTAAAAATGTGAAGAAAATGGCAGCTAGCTATAAGGGAAACTTAGGGGAATCGCTGGATTTGTTCAAACAATTGGAGTGGAGCCTCATTCCTGGCATATAATCTCAGGAAACTGTTATGTGCCTATGTTGAGAAAAGAGCAAGGCATTCGGGACAAGTAGAAATCTGAATGGAAAGTAATACAAGAGCAATTATCATATTCCGTGTCATCTAAAAGATCATCTTCTGTAAGATGCATCTTTATTTTATGTGACATCAAGAAAGAAAAAAAAACATTGTCAACTACGATTACATTTTGACACAGGGTCAATGGAATAAAGTAGGTTTAGGAATGTTTTAGGCAGAGACCCCTCTGTTTCATCAGACCCCAGCCAGGGGAGCTACTCCCTGCAGAAACAAACAAGGCTTTTCCCTAACTTGGACAAAGTGCCCCATAGGTTCATCTCATTCTTTTTGTTCTTTTCTGGGTTTCACAAGGCAGCCTGCCAATAACTAATTCATATTCTCAGGGACATAAAATCCAAGACAGTCTCGATCTTGACAGCAAACATGTGATTTTGGCTACTGGGAGTACAGCAACCCCCTCCCCCCAGCCCTTTTCACTTTCTGCAGTTTCAGTATCTGCGGGCTATAGTGGGATAGTACCAGACCCCACATATATAGTACAAAAGGTATTTTGAAGGCAAGAGAGACCACATTCACACAACTTTTATTACAATATATTGTTAAAATTGTCCTATTTTGTTATGTTATTATTATTGATCTCTTACCATGCCCAATTATAAATTAAACATTGTCATAGTTATGTATGTATAGGGAAAAATACTATATAGTTTTTGGTACTATCTGTGGTTTCGGGCATCCTCTTGGGGTCTTGGAACTTTTCCCCCATGGATAATGCAGGACTACTATATTCCCTGGTAGCCTGATCTAAATGAACTGATAAGGAACAGCATTTAGATCTCCCATATGAGGAATATAGTACACCCTTCATTATCCTTCAGCTTTGAACTCTTATTTCATAAATATAGGGCCAAAAATTTGAATGTAGTAATTTTAAGGACGAGAGGGAAATGTTACACATAGGAGAATACGGTACTGTGAAACCCTGGTGTGTTATTGTTGTGCTGTCAGTTTATTTACTTGGATGCCCTTCAATCTACACTAAGATATTCTGTGGATATTACATAAGTGACCAAGGTGTTGACTGGGAGCATGCAGTCTGGGGATGGATCAGTCTCTGTTGCTCAAATCAAGAGGCTCACACTATAGAAAAAACTGTTCCAAGCTCGGCTGTTAAGTGTATCTTGATCAACAACCCCCACTGTGCTAATTAATATACTTTGATAATTAATGTAGTTAATTATTATCAAAAATGGACTTCTTGGGACTGGGATATGGTTCAGTGGTAGAGTGCTTGCCTAGCATGCTTGAGGCACTGAATTCAATCCTCAGTACCACATAAATATAAAATAAAGATATTGTGTCTACTTAAGACTAAAAAGTAAATATATATATATATATATATATATATATATATATATATATATCCGATGAAAATAGAGGGGAGATCATCGGAGTAGAGGAAATGAATTGAGGGCGAGTAAGGAGGGAGGGGAAAAGGGAGAAACTGTGGAATAAACATGATCAAATTATTCTAGGTGCTGGGTGCCTATATGAACACGCCACAGTGAATTTCACCTTTATGCATGTCTATTAAACATCAATCAAAAGTGCAATAAATAAATGAAAGGAGGACAGTCGAAAAAGGGTTAAAGGGGAAGAGAGAGGGGGAGGGAAAGAAGAGGCACTGGGGACTGAAGTGGAGCAAACTGTATTCCATGTGTGCACAATTAGGTCAAAATTTAACCCCAATATCATTTTATCTATGATGTACTAATAAAAACATCAAAAATAGAATTTTTGTTACAATCAGTAAAAAGCATGATCTATAATTGGCTTATTGATCTCAAGTGATTTTACTTTAATTTTATGCTTTCCATAATGATCAGCCATCCAATTTTGAAAGAAATACAGTGATTTAAGAACATCTAAACTAGCTACACAATTAATAGGAATTTATTTTGCTGATTTAATCATATTTAGCATCAGAGTATTATTCAAGAACATCTGAAAAAACTATATTAAATTTTTACAATGCTCACTAAAAATGTGGTGAAACAGTGTGGGATGCCTGTGCAGTGTATATTAAAATAAGGCACGGTGTGGCGCTTTTGGTAATCTCAGCGAGTCTGGAGGCTGAGACCAAGTTTAAGGCCAGCCACATCAATATAACAAGAACCTATCTCAAAATTAAAAATAAAAAGGCCTGGGAATGTAGGTCCATGGTAGAGCACCCCTGAGTTCAATTCCCAATACTGGAAAAATTAATTAATTAATTAAAAAAATACAACTTTACTGACCCTTGGCACTGCTGCCATGCTGGTCTGGAAGGCTTTGTGCTGTGGGGGACATCTGTGTACTGTAGAAAATTCAATAGCATTCATGGTCTCTGCTCACTGGGTACCAGTGGCTCCCTTCCTTTCCTGGTTGTGACAGTCAAAAGCCTCTCTATTTAAATATTGCTAGAAACTTCCTAGGAGGCCATTCAGACCAGCTTAGAAGTATTTCTTCAAACAGAAGAAACAAATACACTCAGAACCAAATTGTAAGAAACACAAAGGTGGCAGGTGCAGACAGACAAAGGACATGAGCAGACAACAAAAAAGCAAATATTGTCTTTCAAAGAACAGGCCATTAAGATTGGGAGAATCGGAACATTCTTTTCAAGATTTGTGGGATGAATGAAGGGACAAGGCCAGCTCATCATGTTATGAACAAATGATGTAAGATAAAAATCAGTGTTGAAGTTGAAAATAATCTTAATTTCAGCTATATTACTGTCACAATGCTATTGATATCAACACATCATTTTAAATATATGTGAGACATTTAACATTTCACATTTGAAAAGAGTTCATTATTAAATTTATTTATTAGACATGCTTAACAATATTATTTCCATGGCATTTAAGAAAGAAAAAAAAAAAAAAA
>NW_026000048.1:15411099-15463173 GCF_001458135.2 Marmota marmota marmota | reverse complement strand
GTGTCTCTGATTTGATATCAAGCTCCTTGATCCATTTTGAATTAACTTTTGTGCATGGCGAGAGAAAGGGATTCAGTTTCATTTTGTTGCATATGGATTTCCAGTTTTCCCAGCACCATTTGTTGAAGATGCTATCCTTCCTACATTGCATGCTTTTAGCCCCTTTATCAAATATAAGATAGTTATCAAATATAAGATAGTTGAATCAAAGTGTGAAATATGATATATCAAGAACTATGTAATGTTTTGAACAACCAACAATAAAAAATCAAAAGCTTTCACAAATAAAAAAAAATTTTTAAATAAAATGAAGATATTGTGTCCATCTACAAATAAAAATATATTAAAAAAAAAAAAACAAAGATGAATGATTACATTGAGGAAGTGGAATGATGAATGAATTTGTTCTTTCTCTAAATTTTCTCCTAAGAGACCAGGTACTCAAATACCTTTTAGACTTCTGGATCTTTCTTTCCTTTTACATCTAAATAAAATAGCTTAATTATCCATCCCAGTATTATACTATGGTTAATAATAATGTTCTTGTAGGTCTGGGGGTACAGCCCAGTAGTACAGTGCTTGCCTAACATGGGCCAGGCCCTGGGTTCAATCCTCAGCATGGCAAAATCAGGAAACTAGTTAATTTGTGGCATTCTCAGCACGAAGGGGCCAGAGACTTTATTCTCCTGCCCTTTG
This sequence comes from Marmota marmota marmota, assembly GCF_001458135.2. NCBI lineage: Eukaryota > Metazoa > Chordata > Mammalia > Rodentia > Sciuridae > Marmota > Marmota marmota. The sequence goes on along the minus strand of NW_026000048.1, from coordinate 15,462,477 downwards.
TCCGTCTGTCTGTGGCTGCAGTTGGCTCTCCATACAGCTTCTCCTGAGATAAAAATCAGGTCTCCTCTCTTTCTATGTGAAGTGCCCATAAGCTCTGCATTCCTCATTCCCTCGACTCTTGCTGACCCTTTAGAGGAAAAGAGGAGGCATCCGGAGCAACACAAAAGAATGTGAAGTTAGGCATCATTGTTCTTTCGGCCCACAGTTATGCCCTCTCCAGGGAATTTCTCATTGGTGTTTCTTTCTTTATTTATTTTCCTGAAGGTCTCAGAGAGCCAAGGCCTCTCGTGAAAGTGACTGTATAAACAGGCCAGTTATGTCGGCTGCATTGTGCAACCTCCAACTCAAGCCATGGTAGAGGGTGTGCAAAAGACACAGACGTGCCAAGAGCCAGGAGGAGTCCACAGCAGTCAGAAGCCCTGGAAGCAGCAGCTGGATGGTAATCAACGCCACAGACATAAGGAGGCCAAGTCCCAAACTAGGTGTGAGGAAAACCCAAGAAGTAAAAATATTTGCACTGCAGAGCCTTCTCAAGGCCCAGGAATTAATTGTCCAAAAGAGGTGCTTCTGGAGGTGTGAGTGGGAAGGTAAAAGGGGACAATATGGAAAGTTCATTTCAGAAGCAGTTGGACCTCAGGTTCCCTCCTCTGGTCCATACGCATGGGATGTTGGCACTTCCACACTTTGTTAGCAACTAGAGATTTAGCTAGGCTCAGTGGCACATGCTTCTAATCCCAGCGGCTTGGGAGGCGAGGCAGGAGGACTGCGAGTTCAAAGCCAGCCTCAGCAAAAGTGAGGCACTAAGCAATTCAGTGAGACCCCATCTCTAAATAAAATACAAAATAGGGCTGGGGATGTGGCTCAGTGGTCGAGTGCCCCTGAGTTCAATCCCTGATACCAAAAAAAAAAAAAAAAAAAAAGGAAAGAAAGAAAAAGAAAAGAAACTAGAGATTTGTTCTTGGTGAGGGTGAAAAAAGAGGGTGTCTGGACATGGGACTTCAGCATTGTCTAGGGAGGCATCTGTACTGGAAACAGAAAGTGAAAGTCTCCACCATAGATGTTGGAATCTCCAGTTCTGCTCCCTGCTGGGCTCTGAGAATTTTGGCAGCCAGACTTGTACCACGCAGGAAAATGAAAAGACCCTAAATGCGCATGCGGCAGGTTTTCCAGTGAAATGGCCCAGCAGGTCAGCAGGTCAGCAGGTCACTGCCCGGGGAGACTCCAGGTGGCTCTCCTCATCTCCAGCCCAGAGCACAAAACACCTTTAAGGATGAGATGACTGCCAAGAATTGCCAAATATTTGAGGAAAGCCTCAAACCTGAAAGAGAAGTTACCCAGAAGAAAAAATATGGAAAGAGACAGGGGATATGCACAAAATGAAAACGTGAAAAAAAAAATCATGAATCATCATAGATACTCTCAGCCCTTTAAGAGAAGACAGATCACTGGCCTGTGCTTTGGGAATCAGAGATGACACTTAGCACCCTGCTTTACCCACCCCTCCGCCCCAGCACAGACGGCCAGTGGCACAGGTATAGTGTGAGATCAATACCTTTATTAATGTAACCAATACCTATGGAGAGCTACTCCATGCCTGCTCCTGTGGTGCCCACCAGGGATCCGGCAGTGACATGGCAGTCAGGGAACTCTCCATCTAGACCAAATGTTAGGGTCCCTCTTCCCACAGCACAGAGCATATTCCTCACACCCTCCGGAACCCCACAGTTCTATTCTCCCTCTTACAAATTCATTTTGAATGTTCCATATTAAAGGACCTGAGAAATCCTGCAGTTGAAAAAGCATCATTATATATATTTTCCAGTGCTTCATTTTTTTTTAAAAGCAAACAAAACATTTTCCCTCCACTACAGGATGCCCAGAGTATCCATAGAACACAGCTCGGAATGTTCTACTTCAGTGAAAAAATAAAAGTTGGGGACAGCAGCAGAGCACTGTGGAAAGGCACAAAGGTAGATGCTCCCATGCCTCCATCAGTGGCATTGCGGTGACTCAACACCACTGGAGCCTGCAGGCTTATAGATGAATGATCAGAAGAGACCAAGGAGTTAGCTGAAATGAAGGAACTGTGGGAGAGTAGATGGACTCCTCTGGGAATCACAAAGCTTTAGCTGATGTAAGAGGTGAGCATTCCAGAGACCCACCAAAGAGAGAGTCTTGCATAAAAGTAGAAGAACTGGTATTTTCAAATAAGGACTCTTTTCCGGAAATAAGTTCTGGAAGCCCCCTTTGCTTCTGCTATAACCTCCAGCTCAGATCTGGCCCTGGTGCTTCTAAGCTCTGGGAGCTGGCCAGCGGCCTACATGTTCTTAGAATGTGCCCACAAACTCTAAGTAAATACCAAGGGGCCAGGTGATAAGAGTGACTTATCATCAGTGCAACCAGCTGGCCTGAAGTCCCATTCCTGTCTCCACAGTTGCTCACATGGAATGCACACGATGACATTCTGCAGTGGACAATCCCCAGGGCCAAGTGTCTGGTACTTGGGGCCCCTGGGAATGTGCAATTCTAAGTTTCTCCCTCCGTGGTTTCTGTTGGGTAACCTCGTTCTCCTCTAGGCCCAGTATCCCTCTGAGCTCTCCTTCTCCTGGGAAACTGCTAAGCATGAACAACTATCTCCACGTGAACCACTCCCCTCTAGCCTTAGCTGATGACTTATCTTTCTGGAATCTTCCCTCCAGGAATCCTTACTTCAGCATCCGGCATATCACTTCTGATGGCTCGCTCTTTCTTTCTGTGTGTCCTTCTGGAGTACCATCATCTTTCGTCTTTTTTGGGAATGAAGTCCAGTCCCCTTGAGTTCATGTCTAAAGTCCTCCTAGGACAACCCCCTACTAACTCCTTGTGTAGAAAAGGTTTAACCCCGCGGGTCTGCAATTGCTATCCTGGAGAGGCCTGCTTGAAAGCTTGGCTGGCATAAGAGAAGTTGGACTCAACATAAGTCTCCACCATTCCCTAACTGAGGAGTTGCTCAATGTTCTTGAAGTCTTTGTGCAAACAGTGTTTTCTGCCGGACACCTGCTTTCCTTCCTGAAGTCTGGAATTTCATACTTGCTAGGGAGAGGGCACTTATGTGACAAGTCGTCAATAAAACTCTGGGCACTGAGTGTCTAATGGGACTCTGGCTCTACCAAGCAACATTTGACCTGGTTGTCATAGTTTGGAGGTGGAGGAGTTAAGAACATTCGGCTAATTTCCAGGAGGATTCCCGGAAACTCCTGTTTGTCTTCCTTCAGACATCTCCCCATGCCCACTTTGTTCTGCATCCTTTTGTGCCAGTAAATCATTGCTGTGACTTTGACCCTTTGCTGAGTCTTGTGAGTCATCCTCATAGATCCTAGAGATGGCCTTGGGAACCTCGGACACACCTCTCCATTTTTCTTCTTCTGTGTCTCTCTGGTGAATCTAGTTCACTCCAAATACTCCTTTGGGCACGTCTGATCCTGTCTCCTGGATCAACCTTCCAGTCTGAAGGATCAAACTCCAACTCTCATGTTTTTAGGCTCCCTTTTCCCACAGCCTTTAAGGGACTTTCCCCCTCCACCAAATCCTTCAGGATGGGCCTGCCTTGGGGGTGGGGGTGCTTCCTCCCCTGAACATCTTTTTATAGTTTGTCCTATTATTTTGGCACTTTGTAGGTTCTTGGTCATTGTTTAAGTTTGGAAATGTATGATCTTCTTCTCAGTTCAACTGGTAAGTCCTCCACATGTCTTGCCTCTTTGACTTTCCCAGGCACAGTCCCCTATCCATTGTTAGCTTTCCTGGGGACATTTAAAAGCCCTAAGTGGCCTCAGGTGCTGTCTGACCTGCCAAGAGTTCACCAATTCAGGTATGTCACCCCCTCAGCCTCCAACTTGCAGGTTCGTCTCCTCCTACCCAGTTCATGACCCCTGCCCTTTGACCCATCAGAGCCCCCATTAAGGCAACTCTCTGCCATCTCCCTGATCCTCTGCCATATCCTTTCTTCACTTCTCCCATCTCCACCCTACATCCCTTGGGCCACCATTTTGATATTTGTGTCCCATTTGGTAGCTGATGTGACTTTTCATGGTGTGTACATTCTGGCAGAACTCTGACTTATTTTCGTGATAGAACTGGGGAGAGTCATCCTTGGAGTCCCATTGATTTCACCAGAGTGAGATCACCAATCTCAGAAGGGCTTGTAGCAGTCAGGGGCTGTCCCCCTAGAATGACAAAGGCGGACCAGGTCCTAGACACCTGTCTACAATTTTAACCTCAAGGGTTATAATTCCTGCAAGAGGGGCAGGCTCTGTATTCTCCCATCAAATGACATGCCAAGCAAAACATAGTTCCTGAATCAATCAGTTGATGGCAATGTATGCAAAAGCAGAATGAGCAAAAGCAAACAAAGGAGATAAATGAAAATATAGGCAAAAAATAAGTAAAAGAAAATCAATCAAGTGAACAATGTTGATAATGAACAAAACACCTGTGTCTACGGGGGAAAAAATTTTGTCTAAATGGTCCAGAAGACCAATCTCTCCAAGGTGTCACTCCAACAGGTCTGAAGGCCATAAAGTCATCAGCAGTGAAGCAAAGGACTGTGCACCCAGGCAGAGCCCCTGGGGGCCAATGCCATTTCAGAGTGAATACTCTCAATGGGTGGAGTCACACTGACATAGGTCTCAAATGGCAGTCGGAAGGCACTGGTATTCATAGTCCCAGAAGGTACATTATCTCAGCTTCCACATGTCGACCTTGGAGGGAAAAGTCCCAGGCAGCAGCTATCTTACTTGCATCCTGGCATGTGGCCCTCAAGGTGGCTATCAGTCAGCCCCTGAGCTCAGCCTCAGCTTGTGTTACCAGGAAAAGCTCCACACGGAGTTAGTGCTGTTAAAGCATAGTCACATCAATCAAAATGCCAATGCCAATGTCCTTAGATTCCCAAGAGTCACAGCACTGCAAAATGCATTTCAGTGGTGGGCCCAGCAGGAAATGGGTGACTCAATAGAAGGGGCAACTAAGGAGGGCTCTGCGGAGGGAAGATTGGCCAAGGTGTTGTCAGGGTTAAGGAAATCAGACAAGAGCCCACCTGAGACCCACAGGGGCAAAGCTATGTGTGTTTCTAGAATGTAGCTGGTGGCTGGGGCCTTGGTCTTCCGTGGAGAAGTGGATTCACTGACAAGTGGGAACCTGCCTAGCTCTCACCCTCCAGCTGGGGTTCCAGCCAATCAAACCCAAGAGCCCTCTAGATAAGGGAGCCTGGGAGGCAATGCACAGAATCAGCTCTTGGATCCAGAGCAGCACAGCATGGAGACTCAGTCTGGAGACCAGAGACTACACAGCACAGCCCTCATGACCAGCCCACTTACTGTTGAATCTATATGCATAGCTGTTTCTTTTTTTAAAAATTTTTTAGTTGTAGATAAAGATAATACCTTTATTTATTTTTATGTGGTGCTGAGGATTGAACCCAGTGCCTCACACGTGCTAGGCAAGCACTCTACCACTGAGCCACAACCCCAGCCCCTAATGCATAGCTATTTCCAAATCTCTTCTACTTACACCTCTGACCTCCCTTGCTAACCTTTCACTCTCATCCTATAATCTCACCTCCTACTTCACAAAGCAAATAAAACCATCAGAGAGAAACTTCCTCAGCTTCCCACCACCAAAACCACAGACTCACTATACGAACTAGAATTAAGTTTGGCTGTGAATAGCAGACATCCAAATAACCATGGTCTAAACAGAATGGGAGTTTCTTTCTTTTGGATGTAGAAGTTGGCAGTGCAGGGCTGGTGGGTTGGCCCTGCTCCACCAAGACGCAAGGCTCAGCTTGCATCTGTGTTGCCACTCCTTGTGTGTGGTCACCTTGTTGCTTAAATAGTCATTCCAGATCCAGCCATCACATCTGCATTCCAGTCAGAGGCAAGAGGAAAAAATGAAAAAGTGGCAGAGACAGAAAAGCTCTTTCAGGGATGTACTAGAAGATGGTACAAATCACCTTCACTTCAACTTCCTTAGAACTTAGTCTAATAGCTACCCCTACCTACTAGAGAGTAACCGTGGTATATTCTGGTGCCTAGTTAAAGGTCAGGAGGCCCTAACACTATAGAAATGGAGGAGATTGGACAGGGGAAGGAGGAAACTAGCAGTCCTCGCCACACCTATATGTGCACAGTACCTCTGTCCCTTAGCTTTATTCTGTCTTTAAGCATGTGCAAATCTTTTTCTTGTAAAAAAACTGAGTCCACAAATTTTTCAGTTATCATCTCACTTGATCTTTATAGAAGTCCTTTCGACCACTCTCTTCTTCTGGAAACTTCTGGGTTATGCCGTTCCTGGATTCCCTGTGGCTGTTCCTCCATCCTCTGTCTTATTAGCTTCCCTTCTTCCTAACCATTAATGCTTCATTCTGGCTGCTTGAGCCCAAGTCTTCTTTCTTCCCCTGCAACTTCCGTGCATCAGTGGTCCCCAGGTTGTGGTCCCAGTCCTGGGGATCCTCCAGCCTGTGTCCAGGGAACCATGAGGCTCCCTCGTCTCTCGGCCCACAACTGCATGAGGTCAGATTTTCTTCATGTTTCAGCTCAAGAGCATCTCACAACGGATTGAACGGGCAGTAGAGAAGGGAATCCAGATCTCTTCCATTAATGGATATGAAACGGATTTACAAAAGTGTCAGATGATAGATACTCACTACTCCTGTTGCAAAACATTCTGCGTTTGGCAAACTTCTGTATTGTTTCATTAAAATATTTTATTCATATTAGCATGCAATGGGTTTGTTGTAATTTTAAGTTGATGTATACAAAATATACATTATGAATATATAATATAAATCTTTTTAAAAAATTTTAATTTCTTCTCCTGTTTTCTTTTGACACGGGGGATTGAATCCAGGGACGCTGAACCACCTTGCAGTATCCCCAGTCCTCTTTTTTTTTTTAATTATTTTTTTGAGACAGGGTCTTGCTAAATTGTTGAGGCTGGCTTTGAACTTGGGATCCTCTGCCTTAGCTTCCAGAGGTGCTGGGAGTTATTAAAACCACTGTACCTGGCTGCTTTTAATCTCTAATACCATAAACATAGATGTATAACTCACGTAAGCAAAAGTTCTTTGGGCTTCTCAGTGATCTTTAAGAGTGTGAAGGGGCCCTGAAGTGGGGGGTCTGGGTGCTGCCGTGCTGGGTTCCTCTCCCGTCTTGTCGGGGTGGTGATGGTGACTCAGGCCTTCTGCGTCTGGACTTGTCAATACATCCACCCACCAGTGTCTCTGTGTAAATGAATCAGAAGCAGCCCAAGCTCAGCATGTGCAAATCATGGTGCCCTCATTATTGCATGGCCCTCTCCATGTCATGAGTGATACCACCCCCTTCAGCTCCACAGCTGAAGGACATCGAGAGGTCACCTCGATGCCTGCTTCTCCCACACCTGCCGTTTCCAAACTATCACCAAGTTCTCTCTGCCTTCCCGAATATGCCTTGCCGCCGTCCATTACTTTTAGCTCTGCTTAGCCCAGTCCCAGCTACCTGGTCAAAAGTAAATAATAAATATTTGTTGAATGAATGAGTGATAACTCTTCACATTTATTGAGCACATGAGATTTTATAGGCACTGCACTTATGTGCTACGCATGTTCCAGGTTTTTGTTTCCAGTTCTTCATGTAGAATATTTTAGTTGATATTCATAGTAACATTAAAAGATTAAAAAAATTTTTTTCCTATTACATTAATGACAGGGTACAGAGAAGTTATAAGGCTTCCCAAGAGGGCACAGCTTGAAGAACTGGGATCCAAACAATCTGTAGTCAGAACCCATACTCTTAACCTGTATGCACACTATTTTAAGTGGGCAACTCCGGGAGTAAAAGTGCAGATTTGTTACATTATTAATTTTACAAAAATTTTATTGCTCATGTACTATTTGCAAAGTACTTTCTGGACATTTGGAATAAGGAATGGATGAACTAATCCCCTTCACTCTTGGATCATATATTTGTGGGTGTGTATTCCACACCTGAGATAAACAAGAAACAAATATAAACTGGGCCTGGTGGTATACACCTATAAACCTAGCTCCTCGGAAGGATGGAGGCAGGAGGATCACAAGTTCAAGGGCAACCTCAACAACTTAACAAGACCCTATTACAAAATTAAAAATTAAAAGGGCTGAAAATGTAGCTCAGTGGTAGATCACCCCTGGGTTTATTCCCCAGTACTGAAAACCACAAAACAACAAAAAATATATATAATATGTTGGGTGGTGACAAGTAACATAAGAAGAAGAAAGCAGGAAGGGCCAGTTGTGGCTGTTTCTGCCAGTGTCATCGGGAGAGAACTCTCTGAAAAAGGCATTTCTAATATCTGAGTATGAAATCTAACAGAAGGTATGCAGATGATATAAGAAATGGTTTCCTATTGATTCATGGTTTCATTAAAAGGATCTGAGCAGATAAAAATTCCACAGCCAGCACTTATTAAACTTCTTATAAGCCCAGGCCTCGAGAGAGGCAGCTCAAAGCCCTGGGAGGTCACGCCCCAGGAAGAGTGATGTCCACTCCAAACTCATGGCAATCAAGGTCAGTCGGTACTGAAGCCACAGTCCTGGCTGGTTTTCTGGGGATGTCCCTGTCATGTGGTCCTCAGGAAGCTCCTGGTCTAAGATGTGTTGTTAACTCAGCAAAATGGCTGGGAGCAGCGCTGCCCAGAGCACCCACCATCACCAGTTGAATGACACCTCCGATTCATTCATAAATAAGTCAACCAGGAAATGAATACTTCCACGTGTCCCAGATCTAGGCTTGCTACCCAGGCCTTTACATAGGGAATGGACTTGAGTCGTGTGTGTGTATGTGTGTGGTGTGTGTGTGTGTGTGTGTGTCTAGGTCACACCCACCGAGCAACACCATCTGTGAAGGATCCACATACTTCCCTGGGATTTTCCACTGACGCCCAGGTGTAGCTAAGCCCTTAGACAATGTGGCTCAATATCATCCAAGAGGAAAGTCTTGAGAATGTGATATGTAGCCCTTGTTATTAAATCCTTATGAGAAAATGGGCTGGGAGAGAGCTACTATCGGTGAGAAGGATGCGGTATCTTGATTCCTGAAGCAAAAGAGTTCTCTTTTAAGGGGAAAAAAAAAATGAAGTAGGTGTTGAGTGGCCTCTACTATCACTAGCATTTCTAAACGAGAATGAAATTCACCCATGTGTGCTTGGGATCTCTTTACAACAATCGCTTCTGTCCACGTCGTTCATTCTTTCATAATTCATTCAGTAATGTCACACAAACCAGCCAAGCCACATTCAGGACACCTGGGTAACTGATACACCTGGAGGTTTCTAAAAAAAAAAAAACAGCTAAATATCTCCTTTGTGCCAAAGAAGAGGAAGTGGAGTTTTTCCAGAATACCATGCTTGATTAAGAAACCTATTTAGTCAGAATGATTTCCTGACTGGGGAGGTCACTATCTATTCAGTCTTTGCCCTATTGATCTGCCCAAAGACCTGAACATATAGATCCTATCACAGAAAAAAAAAAAAAGATTGATGCAGAAATAATAGTTGGTGAAACTAACATTTAATTAGCAGTACAGCCATGACTTCTATGAACAACCACCTCTGACAGGTCATCTTCTATCTGCCTCCCCATTGCTGAGTTGATACAAATCGTGACTTTCTTAGGATCAATTCCAAGGTATTGCTGTTCTTGAAGATTTGTTCTAGAACTCTATGGTTGTGTTTGGAGAGAAGGAAAGGTCAAGACTTCTACTTCCTCAGGCTTCATTTGGTACTTTTATTATTCAGGATACCTCCAGCAAGAGGAAAATGAACATCATAACTGAACAGTAAGTAAATAGGAACCTGGCCCATGAACCTGGGGATCCATGAGATGAAAAGTTCTCCCCAAGACTGGCTCAACCCAGTGGTACCAATTCCATGTCTCTGCAACCCTCCTGGGTCATTCTTAGGCCTCAGTCATATCAGCATCCAGAGAGAAAGGGGAGTCATTTCCTAAAGTGCTCTCAAAGGCTGAGGCAGGAAGAGTGAGAGTTCAAAGCCACCCTCAGCCACAGCTAAGCAACTCAGACCCTGTCTCTAAATAAAATACATAACAGGGCTGAGGATGTGGCTCAGGGCTCAAGTGCCCCTGAGTTCAATCCCAGATACCAAAAAAAAAAAAAAAAAAAAAAGAAGAATGTAGGGGAGAAAATGATTATAATGCCCTTTCCTCGTCTGGTACAAGGGTCATGGCTGGCAGCCTAGAACAAAAAAGATTAACAAGAGAAAAAGTTTAACAAAGTTGTTCAACGAAGTCCTATGTGACATGGAGCTTTCAGAAATGAAGACCCAGACTCAAAGGAAAGTGTATTTGTATGCTCAGTCTAGTGGGTAGAGATGGAGAAACATGATTGGACAAGAAGGGGTATGATGTAATGGTTACAGGCTGACCAGGGGGCAGGGACTCCGCAAGGCCTGTTTGTTCAGATTCCTTTCTGTGTCCCTGTAAGACATTCCTTTCCCTAGGGTATGGAGCCAGACACCTGTCACACAGGACTTTGAAGGAGGCAGAGGCAGAGGTCAACAGTGACTTTCCTAGGTTTTATGGCTTGCTTTAGGGAGAATTCTAATCTGTATGACCAGACTTGGGGTTGAAAAAGAGGGCAGGAGAAGGTCAGAGAGACATTGTTTCTGAGGACCTTCAACAGTTCTTCAGTTCAAAGTAGTCAACCAGCAAGGTGCCAGACTTGGGGTATTTTGTTCTGAGTATAGCAAGAAAGAGCAAAGACTGTCAACTGCAGAGTGGGGTGGGGGGGGGATATTTACAAATCATATAGCTGATCAAAGTCTGGTATCCAGAATATATGAGGAACTATTACCACTCAAGTAACCCAATTTAAAAATGAAAAAGTAAAGGGGATAGGAATAAACATTTCTCCAAAGAAGATTTACACACGGGCTGAAAGCCCATAAAAAGATGTTCATAATCATTAACCATTTGGGAAATGTCAATTAACACCATAGGAGATGCCACTTCACACACAGGAGACTAGCCATACTCAAAATACAGGCAGTGACAAGAGCTGTTTGTGGATCTGGGGAAATTATTCAACCTGCACATTGCTGGTGGGGATGAAAAATGGTACAGTCACTTTAGGAAACCAGGCTGCAATTCCTCAAATATTTAAATACAAATTTATCAAATGATCCAGCAATTCCACTCATAAGTTTATACCCGAGAGAACTGATAAGATATGTACACACAAAAGTTTATACATAAATGTTCATTGCAACATCATTCATTATAGCCCCAAAGTGAAAACAACCTAAATATTTATTGACTAATGACTGGATGAACAGGATGTGGTCTATCTATAGAATGGAATATTACTCCACCAAATCAAGAAATGACATATTGAAATATCCTGCAATTACACTATTGGTGGGACTGCAAATTGGTGCAGCCAATATGGAAAGAGTATAGAGATGTCTTGGAAAACTGGGAATGGAACCACCATTTGACCCAGCTATCCCTCTCCTCGGTCTATACTCAAAGAAATTAAAAACAGCATACTACAGGGACACAATCACATTAATGTTTATAGCAGCACAATACACAATAGCTAAACTGTGGAACCAACCTAGATGCCCTTTAATAGATGAATGGATTAAAAAATGTGTCATATATACACAATGGAATATTACTCAGCAATAAAAGAGAATAAAATCAATTTGCAGGTAAATAGATGGAGTTAGAGAAGATAATGTTAAGTGAAGTTAGCCAATCCCCAAAACCCAAATGCCAAATGTTTTCTCTGATATAAGGAGGCTGCTTCATAGTGGGGTAGGGAGTGGGAGCATGGGAGGAATAGATGAATTATAGATAGGGCAGAGGGGTGGGAGGGGAGGGAGGGGATGTCGGTTAGAAATGATGATGGAATGGACATCATTACCCTAAGTACATGTATGAAGACATGAATTGGTGAGAATATACTTTGTATACAACCAGAGATATGAAAAATGGTGCTCAATATGTATAATATGAATTGTAATGCATTCTGTTGTCATACATAAATAAAAAATTAATAAGAACAAAAAATAAATATCATGCAATAAGGATGAAGCTTAGATGTGTTATGCCCATGGGAAGAAGCCAGCCAGAGGAAAACCCTGTACCCTGTATAATTCCATATACATGAAATGTCCAGTAGAGGCTAAGTGTATACCTACACACATGTATATGCACACACAAACACATGTATACACACGTGTGTGTGTGCAGTGTGTAGTTTGTGCGCTGAGGATGAACACAGGAGCTTTCAGCCCTGCTGCTGAACTACTTTTCCAGCTCTGAATTATATTTCACTTAAAGAAAAATTGATGCATAACAGTGGTTCACTTTATGCTTTGAGTGTAGCCCTTGCTGTTCTGCCACTGGAACTTATTTTTTAAATGGACATATTTCTTTCTCTTCTTCTCTCTCTGCTCCTCCCTAATCTCTCCCTCTCCCTAATCCCAGGGGAAATAGGATTACCTTTCTTCCCCATCCTAGGCAGAGCTATCAACCCCTGAGTACACACCCATCATAGGAACAAAGTCGTCCAAATTTTGGGGATGGCACCAGAAGACCTCAGAAATGACTGTCTCCCAAATTAACAAGTAAATGACAATCCACAGAGAACACATGGAATGTAGCCTTTGAGTCACTTCTTTAAAAGCCCCCTCTTCCTGAGGATGGGCAGAATCACAGCTTTTGGGACAGGGGTGCCTGTGTTTCTCCTCTGCTTAAAAACCTTCTTTTTCCTTTTTCTCAAAACATGTCCTTGTTACTGGATTGGCATCAGGGACAAGGACCGAGCTTTCGGCAACAGAAAGAAGAATATTTTATTTCCCTAAATTCTCAGAGATCCTCTCCTCCTCTGTCAAAGAACCAAGACCAGTGGCCTGGGGGCTGCTCTGTGTCCCGAGTCAGGTTAGGCTTCCTGGGAGCCCACCCTCACCTGGGAACAGGCCCATCACCCTCGGCCCACAGCACAAGAGGAAGTGGAATAAATTGTGGACAAACAACCGCAGTTTCTATTGGCATCAGATCAATATTGGCATCAGATTCACCATTTTAGGTTGGGAGCCATTTTATCTAGAGGTTCCAAAGTTTGGATTCTGAGGCAAAGCTGCTTAACTTCCTGTAAGAACTTGAGCCTGCTGAAAAAAAATGATCAACCCCACCCCAGCCTAAACTCCCAAGCAATTTATGAGACTCCTCTGGCAGGCTATAAAGCTGCTCTATGAGTGCTGACAGGATGCTGCTGTCCTCAGAGGGACGACCTTGTCCCTATGTCTCCTGTTACTGACAATAAATCCCTTGTGTGACATTCCAGTGTGTGGCGGGATGGTCCTTGGACTTTGTGTGGACTCTGCAAGTGTCCTTCCTATTTCCATTCTTGTGCTCCTCCTCTCTGGACATCCCATATCATGGGGCCTGTTCCCTCCTCTTATTCTTATCAGAATGTAAGACGGTTACCTGGTTTTGGGTTACTAAATCACAAACTCCTTGAAAGTGAGGGCTTCTGGGTATGCCTAACAGCCAGCACTGGTGTCCAGTCATGCAGGATAATCAATAAATGCTTATTAAAGAGATGACTAATGTGAAACATGTAAATATCTCATTCTGGCAGATGGTCAAAATCCCAATATCAGCAATTCATTGTCTGTGTGAAGTCATGCCTCCCAAAGCATCCTCCCGACAGGGACAATATTGACTCATCAGAGCTTTGTGAGTTAGTTTATCAGCAACTTCAGACCCAGGGGACAGGGCTAGCCTGGGCTCCCCAGAAGTACAAACACCCAAGAGGAACTTGTCTACCTGATTAGTCTGGGGCCAGTGACCAGGCATATGACAAGCTCCCTCTCTCTCTCTTTTTTGGGGGAGGGGTGGGAGATGGGTACCGGGGATTGAACTCAGGGACCCTCAGCCACTGAGCCACATCCCCAGCCCTATTTTGTATTTTATTTAGAGACAGGGTCTCACTGAGTTACTTAGTGCCTCGATGATGCTGAGGCTGGCTTTGAATTTGCAATCCTCCTGTCTCAGCCTCCTGAGCAGCTGGGATTACAGGCCAGCGCCCTTCCTCTTATTTATTTATTTGGGGGCTGGGTGGTGCTGGGGATTGAAATCAGGGGCACTTGACCACTGAGCTACATCCCCAGCCCTATTTTGTATTTTATTAGAGACAGCATCTCCCTGAGTTGCTTAGCTCTTCACTAAATTGCTAAGGCTGGCTTTCCTTCCTCTTATATTTTAAAGTAGGGATTTACAATTATTTAAGCACTACAAATGTTTTGCCCAACTTGTTAGATCAAATATATACCTACAGACATCCTCTTCCCATCACAGACCACATACACACAAGCACAGTCACAGCCTCAGAGATTCTTCTCAGATTTCTGAAAGGGAAAAGAGGCATTTGACCTCTTGAAGGGAAGATAAGTGAAAATCAGCTTTTACTAATTTAAAGCGGGGCTTTGAGATGGTAAAATTAAATGTGAACAAAAGATAGAGATAATTTATCTATTGTTTGAAGCCCTGGGGCCTCTGGTAAGGAGCTTTTGATAAGATCTTTTAGATCCCTATAGCTTTAATGACTTATTGTTGAAGGATTCCTCTTCAGCCTAGTTTGTTCTGCAAAACATTTAAGGAGGGCCACAGAAAATAATATAGAGCTTCAATTCTTTTGTTAGAAAACTTTAGTAGTTTGGTAATTGATTTGGAAGAGCAAGTACACCATATAAGGCCCTTGCTTAGCATATGGATGGCCATCTTAAGTGACAGCCCGGATTTTACAGAAAAAGTTTTGCTTTCCAGCCCAGGGGCATTTCTGAGAAAGGCTCACCACTCGCTCATTACCAATCCAACCCTTCACGCCTGCCTTAGGACCTGCTGGGCTCTGAGCCTCCCCAATAAAAGTCCCAGAACTCAAGACTGTTTTGCCTCTCTCTCTCCTATATAGAGATGGCCTTTATTTGTCAGCTCTGACAACTAAACTCTCATGTGTGTCTCTGCCTGGTCTCCGTCTTTCATTTCTCGCTTACTCGTCTGTCATTCGTTGCTTTCCCTTCATACCATGAGCTCTGAAGTTTGTGCACATGGTAATTCACTACATAGAGAGTTAACAAATCAATTGAGGGAGCAAATGTTCAAGGACAAATCATGGGCAAAGAAGTGACACAGCTTTATTAAGGGCAAATGTCAAATAAAGCAGTTAGAGAAAAATAATCCAGCCTAACCCTATAAATGGACATATTTTGAGCTCTCAAATATTCCTAAGAGATAGAAAGATGAAACATCATAAAACACACACACACACACACACACACACACACATATACACGAAACATTCTGTAGGTATATGTACCAAAATGAATGTTTATATCAGTATTGTCTACAGTATTTAAAAACAACAACAACAAAAAACCCCATGTTTTCAAAATAAAATTTCTTTAATAAATTATTGTACATCTATGCCAGGAAATAAAACACAGACATTAAAATGATTTTGTATCAGTGCAAAAATATTCATATAGTTAGCATATAGTTAAATGAGACTACAAAGATTTATGTATATTTAATCCCAATTTGGGAAAAAAGAAAATGAACATATGCATGCGTAGGAAAGAAAAAAATAATGAAAAGATTTATATTAAAAGTTAGCAATTACCATCTCTGGAATTATGAGTGATTTTTTTTTCTTGACAATGTTTTTAAGTAAAAATCTTTTACTTAGCATGTGTTTGATTTTTGTTATAATAGGAATAAAGATCTTTATATTTGAGGATAAAGTAAAAATAGCAAACATCTACAGCAGTAATATTATCACATGAAATTCGAAGCTCTCTATATAATGACTTGTTAAATCCTCACAACAACCCTAGATGGGAAAGACTATTAGTATTCCCATTTTACAGATGAGAAAATTGAGGCCTGTCGATGTGTAAGCAAATAGTATAAGCGGGAGTCAAATCGACCGTTGGCAATAGAGCTCCAGCGCTTATATTTTATAATTCTTGAAAGTAGGATGCAAGGTATGAAGACACTTTCCAAAAGAGGAGTAAACGAAATAGTACAGAGAACATCCGTTTTTGTCTCTGCACTTAAACTAGATGCCCCTGGCCTACTACAGAGTGTGCTCCTAAGTTCACAGCCCCTGGTGGAGAAGAAGGTGGAACAAGGGACCACAAGAAGGCATCAGAAGGGACTTCCTGCTTTCCACTCTTACAGACTGACAGTATTCAGACTCTTCAAAGCAGGAACAGCAAGGCCTCGTGAGTGAGCATTAACTTCATTAAGAATGAATGCAAAAAAGCCAGATCACTCAGCCTTGAGCCTAACCTTGACAAGAAGGTCCCCAGGAACTGATGGGAAGAAATGTGTGTGCCAGCCTCCAGGCAAGGCCTTGGCACCAGGGTTCAGTAGCTATCATTATCTCTTTCCCTGTCCCCACCCTGGGCATGTTCCTGGAATTGTGTTTTGGAAGTGAAATGTGATAGCCTGAGATAAGGGATTGGGATGGAGAGAGGGAGAGGGAGAGAGGGAGGGAGGGAGAGAAGAAGACTTACTCTGACTCAAAGGAAATACCCGTGAGCCATTAAAATGCAGAAAGCACCCTGGAACAATTGCAACTACTAAGCAGCACCCCTTGGCTCCACCTGTGCTTGAAGGCAATGCACAGGCGCAAGAAAACTGCTATGGAAATTCCTAAGTAACAGTCTCTGCCTTTGACAGGCGCATCCTGAAATTCTTTTCTGTCATGTATACCAAGAGCCCTGCTGGTCCTGAATCAAGTTCCTCCTTCACTCTGAGAACCCCTTGAACTCTTCTTTGGAGGTGTCTCTTCTCCTATGACAGGATCCTAGGACATGTGTGTGAAGTAGGGGGTACATGCTTCATGCGTGTCCACTGTGGGTTTCTGTCCACACCCCATTCTCATGTGCTGTTTGTGGTATCCCAGGAAGGCAGGATTTTTCCAGGTCTTCATGGGAGCTGAAAGCACAAATAACCCCCCCCCCATCAAGATCCAGTTCTCAGAAGTTTCTCTCTGCTTCTGCCTGCCTTATGTCCTGTAGATTTTTTTCCTATTTTTTAAATTTGTTTTTGAATTAGTTATACATGATAATAGAATGCATTTTGACCCTTTATGCATAAATGGAGTATAACTTCTCATTCTTCTGGTTGTACATGATGTAGAGTCACACTGGTTGAGTGATCATATATGCACATAGGGTAATATGTCCTTCAGATTTAATGCAAGCTGAAGTTATCCAGAAATGCACATCCTTCCAAATACTTTATGGTCTTCAGTTTGGGGAGAAGGTCACACCTGGAAAGGTGCCTACCGGAAACGCTGACCACAACAACCCACACAAGCCACTCTAGTCAACACAGAGACCTTGAGCATTGAGCTTTTCCTTGAGTTACTAGACAGCAGCTCTCACTGACCCATGGGAAGGAGATAAGATGTCCACAGCCCAGGGTCCAGAAGAGGCTGCTTTTAGAAACACTGGAGAACTGAGGTACCCACCTGTCTGGGGGCCACATACCTTGCCTTGAGAAATAATGTAAATATTCTCTCTTAGGGTGGGAGCATAAGATGGGTTGAAAGGTGAGAGCCAGTCTTCCAACACACAGGCTTGTGGCCAATGAAGCTCACTCTCTCGGTCACACTGCCTCTTGACTCATTGACTTGGTGGGATGAACTAAACCTTGTGCCATCACAGTGACTCAAAGCACGTTATATCTAGGGCTGAGTAGGCAGAGTGCTGGATACAGTGACTCTAAACACGTTATGTCTAAGGTTTCATAGACAGAGAAACTGACAACCTCAAGAGGCCACACTTTCTTAGAACCTGGACTTGACTCCAGCACAGACAGAGGCCACAGCGTTGACCAGGTCCAGTCAGTGTTATCACCAAATACAACTACTTCAACACATTGAGTTAAAAGCAGACGCAAGAAAAGATGCTGACAGTGCTTTTTCTTCCTGACAGGTGCCTTCTGTACCTGTGTGACCAGGAAGAAAAAGTACCAGGAAGAAGGAAGGCACTGTCATGAGCAGAGGTGGGGACCTGATGCCCAGAGGAATCTGAACTAACTTCAAACCTCCCAATCACTTTTCAGCAATTAACTGCCCTGATCCAAGCCCTTGGTCCTTCCCATTTTTGCAGTTCACTAATGTACAACCAGTATATATGCTTTTTTTTTTTTTTTTTTTTGNTGAGGAATACATTTTGAATTTTTTTTTCGAGAGAGAGAGAGAGAGAGAGAGAGAGAGAGAGAGAGAGAGAATATTTTAATATTTATTTTTCAGTTTTCGGTGGACACAACATCTTTATTTTATTTGTATGTGGTGCAGAGGATGGAACCCAGCTCTCCACGCATGCCAGGCCAGCGCGTTACCGCTTGAGCCACACCCCCAGCCCCAGTATATATGCTTTTAAGTGCCTCTGAGGGCTCTCTCATGTACACGTAAAATTTACTAAATGAAATTTTGTATGCATTTCTCCTGTTAATCTGTCTCCTGTCAGTTTAGTTCTTAGGCCCAGCCAGGGGCCAGAAAGGGGAAGAGAAGTTTTACTTCCCCTATTGCATTCTAAGAACCATGAATGACCAAAAAACCTCCAGCACACTTTTTTTTATTCAGAGCACTTGCCCATATTAGCCAACCATTTGCACAGAAAATGAGAGCCAAAAAAGAAAGGGAAAGAGAGGGCAGCCAACGGCTCCTTCTCCTTTCAGTCCTTCCTTACTAATCAGTGAGCTGAAGGCAGAGTATTGACAGAAGGTGCACATACCACAAACTTAAATGAAAATGTTTGGGTTGGTTTTATGCATCAGCATTTACACTGTTCTGGTAAGAACAAAATATGTAATCATGTATGAGCTACAAAATATGAACTGTGTCATCTCAACGGTACTACGTACAAGATAATGTTTATGTGGTTTCATTCAACACTGGCATTGTGTTCTGGTATATGAATTATCTTAATTTTAAAAAAGGAAGAGAAAAACAGGCAGTTTAGATAACTACGAAGCAAGAGTCCTGAGGAAGGGCTTTTCTGCTATTGTTTTCTCAATGAAAAAAACAAATAAAATATTGTTTCTATTTTTAAAAAAATCAAATCAGATGCATAATGATTACTTATTGTAAAATATCAAGAAAACACAGAGAAGTATTAAATGAGAACCTTTAAAAGCAATATCTTACCTGATAATTATTACTTTATGACTTTTTTTTAGAGCTAAAAACAAGAAAGAAATAATAATGGGTTATAAAATGCAAAGGAAGATACCTTAATCCACTATGAATCATTAAAACAATTTAAGCCTTCCTCCCCAAAAAGAAAGAAGTCTGACATTGCAAAAAAATAAATTGTAAAGTTCATGCTAATAATTTAAATTTTTAATTTTTAAAAAATTTAGAATGGCATCAAATAGCAAATAAAACACAAGTTGCGAGAAAGAGGTGCTTTATAGTTCAGTTTCTCATAGGTAATTTTTTCCTAATTTATTCTCTCAAACTGAGAGCCTTGCCTTTTCCTTCCTTTCTTTCTCTCTCTCTCTCTCTCTCTCTCTCTCTCTCTCTCTCTCTCTCTCTCTCTCTCTCTCTCTCTCTCTCTCTCTCTCTCTCTCTTTCTTTCTTTCTCCTTCTTTTTCTTTCTTTCCTTTTCCCCCACCCAGGGCAGCTTATCTGCTGAGCCACATTCCCCAGCCCCCTATTTAAAGACCTTGCTAAGGTGCTGAGGCTGGCTTTGAACTTGTGATCCTCCTACCTCAGCCTCCTGATCCGCTGGGATTACAGGCCTGAGCCACTGCTCCGGCCCTGCCTTTCATTTTTCACTGAGCCTAACAAATTATGTCACTGGCTCACCACTCTTCTTTGCTTCTTTCTGAACATCTGCTTCATTCTTGTCATCCTGGGCATCTATGTCACTCCTTCTCAAGTCTACGCAAAAGAATGGGCCCCTGCACATTTGCGGGTTATCAGGTAAAGACTAACATTCTCAAATTCTCTTCCAAATTCCCAGGAGAAAAAATATCTGATGGTCCACTTTGTATCATGTGATTGGTCTGGTCGGGTAACAAGCCTGGCTTCAGGAGCACATCCTGTGGATAGAAGGGCTGGCAGGCCCCAGACAAATGGGGGTGCTAAGACCTGGGAAAGCTCTCCAAACATGGGATGGCCCTTCAGAGTAGTCCTGAATTGGGCTGAGGCGGGATGAAGTTTTGAAAGTGGAATCTTTTTATAGGAACTGAATGGTCCTAGTAATTAGGTAAAGAAACACAGTTATAATATTTATTTGGAGGCACTGTGGGAACTTGATGTAGTCTTTTTAGCTAAAATGTTGGCCGGTGACTCCATGAAATTAGTCCAAGTGGTAGGTATTATTAAAAAAATCATAAAGACTTTAAAACATGTTCAGTTATACCAGAAGGTGTTAATGAATTGTTTAATTACTTGTCAGTCATTGTCCCCATATAATGGTGCTCAGGGATTCTTTGGGGACTCAGAAATGCAAATTCACATGGAGATGTAGAGGAATAGGTGTGAAGAGAAGGAAGAAGCTCTCTGGTAATTTACATCTTCTTTCAAGAAATGTCCTTACCTCTCTAAGGAAACAAGGCAGAGAGGTCAAACCTGACACCAGTGAAAACCCCTCAGGACCAGGGGACACAGACTTGGGGCAGTGTGTTTTGCAGGTTGTTGTTCTCTTAGAAATGTAGCCCGGAATTTCCCAAAGTACCATTTAGAAGTCATGATTAAACAGAAAATAACCCATTTTAAAAATACATAGATAAAAACCTTTCCTTCCACAGGCCTCTGGCGCACTTGGATTACGGTCCAGTCTCTTGGGAGCATTTCCTGCATTCATGGAAATTCAGTAGCCAGTAGCTGCCACAGAGTGCAAAGTTCAAAGGTGAAGGAAACAAGAAAGGGAAGAGTTCAAGGGCATCGAAGGGTCATTTTCACTTGCTCCTAAGCAATCCAAATGAAATTAAAGCTGCTCTAATGGCACCAGCACACACATATCTGCTTCATCTTTCCCCAGCTGTCAAGGAAAACTTCTGCTTGAAATTTAATCATTGATTACTCTTTCATATCTTTCTCCATCCAATCAGCTAATAATTCAATCAATATATATTGAGCCATTTCCATCTACAACGTAGTGTACAACAGCCTCTAATGGAGACAATATTAAATAAAACACTGTACCCTGTTTCAGTGAACATCTGATCCTGATGGGGGAGTGACAGGTATATAACTTTTATTTATTTATTTATTTGGCACCGTTGATTGAACCCAGGGGCACTTGACCACTGAGCCACGTCCCCAGCCCCTTTTCTTTCTTTTTTGAAAATTTTAATTTTGAGACGGGGTCCTGCTGAGTTGCTTAGGACCTTGATAAATTGCTGAGGCTGGCTTTGCACTTATGATCCTCCAACCTTAGCCTCCCGAGCGGTGGGGAATACAGGCATGCACCACTGCGCCTGGCTCACATATATAGCTTTTAACAAAACCTGCACAGTTCCATAATAATAGAGGACAAAGAACCATAGAAGCAGAGACAAGGGAGTGAAAATTCCATTTGGAAGAGTGTGTTTACTGATTCATTTTGAGTTGTTCTTGATCCATTAAAGTCAAACGATCCATGGGGAAAAGTGATGTTCCGCTAATGAGCCGATTCCCAGAACCCTTTCAGCAGGACACCAAAGCTTATGCACCCCACAGTGGAAATTTATGAACATAGTTCCATGCAAAATTTTTATGCCCCAATCTGATCTATATCATATTACATAACAAATAATTGGCTTCAAGTGTATCCATGGCTCAAGACTTGTAGCTTTTATTCCCAGAAGAAACCTCACCATAATTACCAGGTATCTCTCCTGTGATTATTCAGAGCCCTTCACAATTCAGAGGGCCACTCCTGTGCCGTTGTACCATGTTTTGTTTTTTATTGCAAGTTTGCATTGCATGCTCCCTGAAATATTTTAACAGTCCCAACTCTCCCAATTCATCAAATTCCTATAGGACAGGGCACAGAAATTTGAATATTGTTTTAATAATGAATGTTTCCAAAGAAATCTTGTAACACAAGGAAAAAAGCCACAAAGCATGTACTTGACTCTATTTGAAAAGAATATGCCAGACACAGTTGCTCTGACACCTCAAGCCTGTTCTACTCAAGCAGGTTCTCAAGACCTGACAAGTCATCTGGTGACTCATGTAACTCCCAGCAGAAACAAAATGCTCCTTCAACTTGTGTCTGAAGCATTTACTGGGTGTATCCCTTTGAGATCCAGCTGAATTCTTTTTGCAAAACATCCAACAAAGAATTTAATCAGCAAAGCAAAACAAGTTTGCAGCATTCCAGAAGGATTCTCTAATCTGAACATAAAAATATACAAGTTGCAACCAATCTGGCAAATCAAAAATGAATATGGGAAGGATTGTGATGGATTGATTTAAAAAAAAATGAATGTTGGCAAAGTAGAACTAAAATTGGTACAGTTTCATTACTTATTTACACTTGATAAAATCAGAACATTAAAAGTATTTTAAAATCATGACAGGTGTATTAATGGGATCTACTCAAAAAGCAATCTGCTTAAATAAGTTTTATGCACTATTAAAATAATTAAGGAAATTGTAGCTTTTGCTTATGGTCTGAGACCTTAAAGAAGAGAAATTCAAAGCATTTTTATAATGATGCCTCTAACTTTTACTCACTTTTTACAATTAGATGTGATTATACAGGCAAGTGGGATTTCTGAAAACTCAGGGTTAAAGAGGATTGGGAATTATGACACGTGGCTATAAATTTTAATTTCTATAGTACAGGCCCAGTATTCCTTATCTGAAATTCTTAAGACCAAAAGCTTTCCAGATTTCATCCCCCACTTTCTGAATTTTGGAAGATTTGCATTACACATAATGAGATAGCTTAGAGACAGGACCCAAGTCTAAACACGAAATTCATTTTCGTTTCATCTACATCTTCTACACACATCGCCTGAAGGCAAATTTATACAATATTTTTAGTGTGCCTGTGTTTTGACTGAGACCCATTGCATGAAATTAGATGTGGAATTTTCCACTTGTGACAACATGTTAGTGCTCAAAAAGTTTCAGATTTTGGAGCATTTACAATTTTAGATTTTAGGCTTAGGTGTCAGCTTGTGATTATTTCTTTGTATTTGATTCCTGTAGCACTTAATTTCCTAATTGAAATTTTGAATATTTAAAATAGACACTTCTTGAGTAGTAATTATTAAATCAAAAATAAGACAGGCTACAAGAAAATATGACTACAAAATAAATTTATTTTTATTGTTAATTCAAATACTGTATAGATATTCAATTATTATTGGAGTTTTGTTAACTGGTACTGTTTTGAAGCAATTTTATGTGACCCCCCCCCCCATTCTCATTTTGAAAGTTTGAAGAACTGTGAAAAAGTTAAAGAACAGTACAATGAGCACACATATTTTTTACTCAAATTCACCACTTTTAAATATTTTACATTTTATCTACCTATGTACACAATCATAGATACATGCATACTCACACATATTTATAATGCATATGCACATATATGGAATATTCCTCACTTGTTTTGTTGATTAAAATCTTTATTCTGTGTTTTGCCTAAAAGAATTCAGCTGGCCAGTCACACGTATACATGCATAAGGAGAGGATACAGGAAGAAAGAATTTTCAAAGACTGAGGCTAAACTTTATATAACCAATTGCAATCCAATTATCCTGTTAAGAAAATTAATATTAGTTGAATAATATCATCTGATACATAATTTATATTGAGTTTCTTCAATTGTTTAAAAAAAAAGTCTTATGGCTGGATTTTATTTTCCTAAGCCAGGTTCCAATCATGATTTGTACCTTGCATTTGGTTATTATTTATCTTAAATTCTTAATTTTGAACAATTTCCCTGCCTTAAAAATATATATCTAGGTGTTGTGGCGTTTGCCTAGCATGTGTGAGGCCCTGGGTTTGATTTTCAGCACCACATATAAATAAATAAAATAAGGTCAATTGACAACTAAAAAAAAAAAACACTTAAAAATGTAATTTTTTCCCAAAGAGTTTTGAACCATTGTTCCATATTTTGGATTTCTCTACTTGTCTCTTCATTATTAGGCTTGGGTTTAATCAAGTTTCGCAAATATACTTGTGCTACTGTCATAGTAGTATTTAAAATGAAATCTCGAATTTTCTTTCTTGCTATTATTGCTTCCCTAGAATCCTTAGTGTATAAAAAATTTGATTAAAATTTTACTCAATAAACTGTATAGTTCTACTAGCAAGTAAAATTTGAATTTCTTTAGTATGTTTTTTGGTTTTGTGAGGACAGGGGATACTATTTACAGACTCTCATTTGAAACCTTCCCAATACCAAGCAGAGGCTCAGAATACAGAGTTCTTTCCTTTTGCTCACACAGTGCATGGACACTTGTGGCACGTTTACACAGCTTATCATCTGTACCCTGGTGAGTCTACAAAGTCACTGAGAGCACACATGCTCAAAATAAATATCAAGAAAAGGACTCTAAAGGAACATGTTAGCTATGACACTATAATTGTAATTACTTTTTCTTCATTAGTTTAAAATTGCCATAATAGTGTTTTAGACTTGCTATTCTTCATAATTGCTTTAGTCCATTTGGGCTATTTTATCAAAATACTGCACTGTGGGTGGCTTATCAACAATAGAAGTTTATTTCTTAAAGTTTTTTTGAAGCTGCTAAGTCCATGATCAAGGCACTAACAGATTTGATGTCTGGCAAGGACTGACTTCTAGGTTCATAGATGGTATCTCTTCACTGACTCCTCACATGGCCAAATGGGCAAGGGGGGGATACCTTTTTAAAGACAAAGGGGGAAAATAAACTCATATTTTTCTCCCTAATCTCATATTCAAGATGGCACACTTCTGTGACCAGATGTGTGGATTTCTATCCCCACTGCCAAGTAATTCTCCAGTGGATACCAACTGGATATCCTACAATTCAATAAAATCCTGACACTCTATCTGGAAATAATGTTAGATACACAGGTTGAGAGCTCAATCACAAGACTGGGCCCACTTCAGAGGACAACCTTAAGTTTAGGCCTCTGGTACTTTCCATGGGCAGGTTCTAAATTGGAATATCCCATGACTCTGCCTCAGGTTGGATTAGTTTGCTAGGATGGCTCAGAATTCATTGTGATATTTTGCTTTTGTTTCCTAGTTTATTACAGAGGGTTTTTGAAGGATAGAGATGAAGAGTCAGATGAAGAAATGCACAGTGAAGGTATAGAAGGAGGGAGGCTGAGCTTCCATGCCTGCCCTCTCTGGGTGCACCACCGTCCCAGCACCTTCACATCATCTGCAACCTGGAAGCTCATCAGATCTGATTGTCTGAGTATATTTATAAAACCTCCCCTGGTCTTCCATCCACTCTCTCTTCCTGGAAGTTGCCTTGAAGTTGAAAATTCTGGCCCTCTTATCTTTTAACTATGTAGTCTTTCTGAGAGCAGTTCCATCCTGAGGCTATTTAGGATCTAAGCCTGAGTGGGCAAAGATACTCCTATCAACTCAGGGAGTTCTTAAGGTTTTAGGTTCTGTAGCAGGAACCAGAGAGAAGCACCAAACATATCTCCTGTTACCCCACAGTCACTAAATCCCATTGGTGACTCGGCCCTGATTACCCTATCACTTCCCAAGGGCACCATCTCCCAGTACCATCACTCTACGGTTAGAATTTCAACATACAAATTTGGGGAAGAGGGATATAAACATTGTCTCTAGCAATAATTTAAATTTTTTTTAAAAATTTTTTTTAGTTGTAGATAGACATAATATCTATTTATTTTTTTTATGTGGTGCTGAGGATTGAACCCAGTGTCTCACACGTGCTAGGCAAGCACTCTACCACTGAGCCACAACCCCAGCCCTAATTAAATTTTTAATAAGCATAATTCCCTATGATTTTCCCAAAGTCTTTATTTATTTATTTATTTATTCATTTTGGTACCAAGGATTGAACCCAGAGGCACTTAACCACTAAGCCACATTCCCGACCCTTTAAAAAAGTATTTTACTTAGAGACAAGTTCTCACTGAGTTGCTTAGGGCCTAACTAAGTTGCTGAGTCTAGTCTTGAACTTGCAATCCTCCTGCCTTACCCGCTGCACTGGGCCTCAAGCCTTATAGAGATATCAATGAAGCCAAGCTGCAACTGGGGACTTGATATTTTCTAATACTAAATTGGCCTAAACATGAACAGAACTGGATGGACTCTTTCTTACCTTCATCAATATTATCATTATCATTATTGAATCACTTTTACTAGATCACCATCACAGTTATTACTCATCTGTATTCCCAGAGCTTAACTGAGATCTTAAACAGTATTTTGAGGTTGGAATTTGTAGCATAGAATTAACAAGTCACTTATACAAATGGAAATGATTCTAGGATCATGAGAAAAAAGAAATTTCAAAAAGACATTGACTGTATATTCTAACTGTCAGGTAAGTCAAACCTCTATCTACCTGGCAGTTGAAAATCAACCCTATGTTTTTCCGGCTTGCTTCTTCAACTTGTATTAATCGTACCTATTAATGGGGTTTAGCATGGTATTTCCATATATGTGTGTGGCATGCACTGATCAAATGCAGCCCCCCTTAATGCACCCTCCTTCCTGCCCCTACCTTTTCCAATTTCTAGTAATAACTCTTCTCTTCAGGTCAGCTTTTCATGAGCTCTCACATAGGAGAGTGAACATACGTGGTTTATTTCATCATGTAACATAAAGTCTTCCAGTTGCATCCATTTGGATGGAAGTGACAGGATTCATTGTTCTTCATGGCTGAATAATACTCCATTATTTATATGTACCACACTTTCTTAATCTATTCATCTGTGGATGGGCATCTAGGTTGATTGCATATCTTAACTATTGTGAATAAACATGAGCATATAGGTATTTCTTCAGGATGTTGATTTTGATTCAAATATATACTCAGGAGTGGGAGAGTTGGATCATATGGTAGATCTGTTTTTTAAATTGACCCTATTTCTTTCCTCCTCCTCCTCCTCCTCCTCCTCCTCCTCCTCCTCCTCCTCCTTCTTCTTCTTCTTCTTCTTCTTCTTTTTGTACTGGGAATTGAAAACGGGGGTGCTTAACTACTGAGCCACATCCCTGGCCCTTTTTTTATACTTTATTTAGAGAAAGGGTCTCATTGAGTTGCTTAGGGCCTTGCGAAATTGCTGAGGTTGGCTTTGAACTTGCATTCTTCCTGCCTCAGCCTCACAAGCCGCTGGGATTATAGGCATGCACCAACACACCTGGCAAAATCTACCCTATCTCTAATTGTCCTTTACAAAAGTCTTGTTTATGGGGCTTTTGGGTAAGTCATTGCATTTTCAGGGAATTTCATATTTAACTTCATTTTTCTTCACAATGTAGCGAAGACAGTAGCTGCCCTTCAGTTGAAAACTTTCATCAAATTTAAGCAGCAGGAATAAGGAAAACCTCTTTAAGCTTTCCTCATGAGGCTTGTTGCCCAAACCTTTAATCATTTTTATGGCTTTTCTTTAAACTCTCTCCAAGTTTTCCGTCTTCTTTTAGATGCAAAGCCCAGAATTAAATATAGTATTTGAAAGGATATGATTAGAACCAAATTTAGGGGACAATTACTGCACAGCTCTAAGAGTTGTGGATACCTCTTAGAATTTGTAAGACTTTCCAAACAACAATGAAGATGCCAAGTCTTGAATATTATAGGGTCATGGTTTAAACCGTTTTTGGACCATGTTTCATGTAGTGGGACAAAAGGTCTCAAAACTCACCTACCCACTGAGTGTCATTTTTGACAGAGAAACTGTTCAAAACTGCAGAAACTGATCTTAGAAAGAAGTATAAGGATGATTCATATGTGACCCACTGCGCATTCACGTCTTAAGGTCTAGTTATTGCAAAATTGCAGGCCCAAAATAGCTGATGCAAATATATATTACCGCTGACTCTAGAATTAGCCAAACAACCCACAACAGCAACACTATCCTGATGAAGCC
The DNA here is from genome assembly GCF_001458135.2 of Marmota marmota marmota. Taxonomy (NCBI): domain Eukaryota; kingdom Metazoa; phylum Chordata; class Mammalia; order Rodentia; family Sciuridae; genus Marmota; species Marmota marmota. The sequence goes on along the minus strand of NW_026000048.1, from coordinate 15,434,362 downwards.
AAAGTACTTTGTACTTAAAAGTACTGAAAAACGTTGCCTTTGGCTTCATTTTACAGGAACCTGATATCCTCTTTCTAGCAGTTTCCTAAGAAACCTACAACAGATACACAAGCTTTCCCTCAGAATGCAGGTTAAAGACTTAAAACACGGCAGAGGTTCCTTATTAATTGGAATTAAAATATTCTTAAAGTTTTATCCACCAATCATATGCTTATTGATCAATCCTTATTTTCTGAATATCATTCAAAATCAAATTCCAGAATTGTTTCCTGGAAGAAAAAAAATAGCTCAGTAGGAGAGCAAACTCACTTATTAAAACACCAACCTCTGACAGCTCATATCTTAAGAACAATGCTATTATTATTTAAAATATTAACTTATGTAAACTAGGTGCCAATGTAATCAAAATCTGGTATTTTTATATTTGGGAAAATGTTCAAAATTCAAAAGAAAACCATGAATCACTTGAACTTAAGACACACAGACGTTTCTCTCAATGTTGTATAGCTAGTAATATTGCTTTGGATTGCCCCAGCTGTGCATTCTACAGTGTTAAAGGTTTATCTGCCTTTTAAGAATGATTTTTTTGTTCTCATTTAAAAATATAAAACATTCAAAAGCACACAGTGGGTGAGAAATCCAACAGAGCAGCAAAAATACATACTTTTCTTGCAAGTCAACATATACATTTAAAATTATTTCCCTGAGTTTCAATTCTACAAGTTAAAATTTCAGTGTACCCTTTGCCCCCACAAAAAAAGAAAATATATTTAATTTATTTTGAACCTACCCGAGTCTTATTTTGGGATTTCTTTTAGGTTCCTGAAAAAAAAAATTGCTCTTTCTTTCCTTATCAAGTCTCTATGCCCCAACCTCCCACAACATCCTACCCCAGAGAGTGTGCCTTTTGTCCCCTGACCTCCTCTTCATGTCCCTCCACTCCTAAGTAGGCCTCTCTTCCTTGGTTAGAAGAAACTGTGATGTGGAGTCTGAAGGTGAGGAGAGCCTGAGCTGGAAGAAGAGGGGATTTTTCTTAAGGAAGAAAAAGAGAAGTGAGGGGGAAGAAAAGAAGCAAGAATGAGGGGAGTGGGGTAGGAAAGCGAGGAATGAAGCCAAGGTTTGGGGGAGAATAGTCTTCCATTATTGGGAAGAGGGTGGTAAGAGACTGGAGCAGTGTGCTCTGAAAGATAATTGTGAAGAGACAGAGAGAGAAAATAAAAAGGATTAAAGAATCATTGCTAGGATTTAAGCACTGGGTAAATTTTAATGTTTTGGAAACTAAGCAAAGTTAAAAGACTGGAGTTTATTTTTAAAAGGAACATTATTCAAGGCCAGCCTCAGCAACCTAGTGAGACCCTAAGCCACTCAGTGAGACCCTATCTGAAAATAAAAAAAAATAAAAAGAGCTGAGGATGTGGCTTGGTGGTTAAACATCCCTGGATTCAATCCCTGGCACCAAATAAAATAAAATAACATTGGCTGTCCAAAGAATACTTTGAATTCAGCTTTGAGATCACAAGTGGTAGTACCTTCTGTCCATGGTTCTCAGCAGGAGAGGCCCTACACACAGGTGGATATTGCTCTGATTGTCCTCCAACTGTAGCCTCTGGTAAGAAAATGGGACCAAAAGATGTGCCCACCCAGAACCCTTACTTTACCTTTCTAGACCATGATCCAGTCTTCCCCTCTGCCCACCAATTTCCTGACCAAATGCCTCAATATGGTTTACAAAATTTGCTCCAACTTCTTTGGGTCCCTCTTCTCAGAAGCAGGGCCCTGGTGGGTGATGCTTAACAGAGTGCTCTGACAGACTGAGATCCTTCATGCCATGGGAAGAGGAGGGCCAGTGTGGGCCTGTGCTGTCAGTCCCTGTGGCATGTAATGCCAAGAAGTTGGAGAATTAGATATCAAAACCTGACCTTCCAGATCATCATAAAGATATTTCACCGAGGTAGGAAGACAGAACATCACCTGTGTAACCAGGTGTTTGCTTGGTTTATATTTAAATATTTAATCATACGGCATGCATGCCTCCATTTACACTCATGCCTTGATCCCACAAGTAACATGGGCTGCTGCATGCTGCAGAAAAGAACTTTGTGATTCCAAGGTCCCCAAAGATTGAACTTACAACAGGGGAACAAAATCTAGTGCTATAATTTGAATGTTCCCACCAAAACTCTATCCCCCAAATCATGTGCTAATGCTATTTTGAGGTGGAGCCTTTGGAAGTTAATTAGGATTAGATAAGGTCCCGAGGACTGAGCCTTCATGGTGGCATTAATGGCTTTATAAGAAAAGAGAGAACCAAGTTAGCACACCTGTTCTGTCTTGCCCCATGATGTCTTGTCCTCTTCTCTCTTTGCAGAGTCCCTGTCAACAAGAAGGACCTCAGCAGATACAGACTTTCAACCTTTAACCCCCAATCTCTACAACTTATGCTGAAGAAGATTTTATTCCTTATAAATTACCCAGTCGTGCATTTAGTTATAGCAACAGAAAACATATTGAAACAGCAGGAATGTCACTTTTCTGATGTACTTCATCTGTATAAAAATCCACTTGGGAAAGTCAGATTGACTGACCTGTATTCAAACCCCACCTCTCTACCTCTTACATTTGACCTCTGGTACACTTCTGGGAAACTGGTTGCTGCAGGATTCAATGAGGACATCTGAGGCACATTTGGCAGTATGCCCGAACCTAACAGGTACTACCAATTTTTGACTTTGACCTGTTTTCATATTACCATTCACATTTTCAGCCAAAGGTTGTAGGATAATTGAGCTGAAAGAATATATAGTTATTTTGTAGAACACGCTATTTAAAAGAACAACCTTTGGAGTCAAATAGACTTGAATTCTGAGTTCTTTTATCTCCCACCAGATGTGTGCCTGAGATTGATAAACTTAACTCAATGTCCTTGGTTATTAAATAATAACAGTAACTAATGTACTCCATTATCATAAGCATAAAATGAGAAAAATATGCAAAAATGTCACTCAAGTAGTTGATTTTTTATTTTCCTTAAGTATTGTTATGTTTCAGGTTTATGTTGAACTTCACTCTATCTTAGCCTATTTCATTTACCAGCACTTTGAATGTTGCCAAAGTCTGACAAAAGAAAGTCAAATTTGTAATTATTTGGTACATTTAGAACTATTGCTTTTTAAAGTGCTTTTTGTTTGAGTTAAGGGAAAAACAAACTGTTATTTTCCTTTCTACTCACATGCTCAATGCAACACAGAAGGCTTCTAAGACCAGGTGTGTGGGAGTTTCCCACACAGATCAAGCAATTACCCAGCAGACAACAAGTGGGTGTCCTGGCATTCAATTCTGTTGCTCTCTATCTGGAGACCCACAGGTGGCAGGCTCAGTCTCACAAGACTGTGCCCACTTCGGATGCTAATTGCCAAGTCTGGACACCAGCATTCCTGACTGACTGGCTGTAACCTGGGATTCCTGCAACCTCTTCCTTGGGTTTGATTAATTTGCTAAGATGGCTCACAGAACTCATTATAAAGGATATTATAAAAGATACAGATGAATAGTTAGATGCAGAGATGGGTAGGGTTAGGTATGCAGAAGGCATGAAGCTTCCCTGCTTTCTCTGGGTGCACGTTCATCAAATCTGATTGGCCAAGGGTTTTTGTAGAGTTTAATCTCCAGTGTGGCCCACTTTCCTGAAAGCTAAAGAATACGATGCTAAAGCTTCTGAGCCTCTAATGCTCTAGCCACTTGGACTTTCTGGTGATGGACCCATCCTGAGTCTACCAAGGGCCCCTTGTTAAGTCAGCTGTTCATATAAACTTGATCCAAAGGACTTGAAACAAAGACACTGCTATCACTCAGGAAATTCTAAGGGTTTTAGCAACTTTGTATGAGAACCACATATTATGGCAAAAAAAAAAAAAAAATGCTTCTATCACCCTGGTCACTCAGGGACTTAGGAGCTCTGTGTTGGGAAATGGAGCAAAGACTGGTCATATTTCAAATTGTACTACAGTAGATTTGTTATGTGCTTGATATCTTTTTTGTTTCCCTGGAGAGTTGTGTTAGCGTCTGCCTTTGATTCCATTTATACTGCTGACAGATGCTTGTCTTTCAGACTTGGGTCTTCAAATATGAGATGTTAACTATCACCCAAACAAAATCCTGAAAGTGCTGTGTCATTTCTGACACTCTTTAAAAAATCTAATAATATAGCAATTGCATTTGAAGCCAAAGTAAAATGTGACAAAATATCTGAGAAAAAAGAGGGGCATGTGCTTACCGAAGTCTCTGGAACTTTCCTGGGAGTACATGCATGTCTCCTTTCTTCCTCATGGAGCACTTTGTAAGAGGAGTGAATTGGGTTCACTCCTAGACACACAGCCACTGGCAGCTTGACTGTCCAGGAAGCCAACAGTGGAGTCCAAAACCCAGAGCAACTTGAACATGGACTGACCCTCGATTTGGACTCTGACTAGTACAGTTTGGAGAGATGAAGTGCCAGCCACTCATATTCACTTTTCCTATTCTCCTTCAGTGTCCAAGGGGATTATTTAATAGTCTGTTTACACATCTAGCACACGCTCATTCTAATAATAGCCCATGGCCCTGGATCATCTTCGTCATTGACTGTTACACAGAGTCCTCAGCTGTTTCGGTGACTTGCGTGGCTGGCCTTTGACACTATCTAAAAACCTCAGAGAATGTGCAGGGTAATCAGTGATTTTAATTTTAGCTATCCATGACGTGAGGGATCTTCTATTTATCTCTATCAATCTATCTTAAAATACATAATGGTGAAGGAAATTTAAGAGGAAACTGCAATTAGGATCCCTATACAACACTGCATGTAGGTACACACAAATGTGGCTTAAATATATTCATATAAGATGTACATTATGACGAGAGGTGCAGCTCAGGGCTAGTAGAGTATGTTCATAGCATGTTCATAGGAACCATGCTAACACCACACACACACACAAATATCACTATTATCACCAAAGATCCATTTGCTGATACAACTGAGATAAATAATTGCATAAATGAAAATTTAGGCTTCGAGGTTCTGATAGGCTGATAGAGTATAGTTTCTGGATCTGAGACTAGTTATGTAAGTGTAGTGAGTCATGGAAATTCCTTGAACCAAAGACTTGCAGTATGTGCTTTTTTCTTTATGTTCCCTTTTCTTTATGTGCCTTTTTCTTTATGTACCCTTTATTACTTTATAAATTCATTTAAAACATTTACTGTTTAATTTTAGGGGTATGTGTGTGTGTGTGTGCGCGCGCGTGCACGCATGTGCTAGGGCTGAACTTAACACCTCACACCACACTAAGCATGCACTCCATCTACCACTAAGCTACGCTCCTATACCCAATCTTGTTTTTTGTTTTGTTTTTGAGACCAAAAAAAAAAAAGAGTAATTGAACCAATACACCGTGCATACAAAACCATACATCATTGAACTATGTTGAAGATCAAATAATTGAAAATTTATGAAGTAAAGTCCAATAGGCCTGAATCTCTCATTTAAAGGGAGTTTAGTTTACATTTTCAACTTTCTCCCCAAAATAAAAACTTTTTTTTTTTTTTTGCAATTCTGGAGACTGAACTCAGGGCCTCACACATGGTAAGCAAATACTCTACCACTGAACTATATCCCAACTCCTAACATTTATTATTTCTTCATAGAGATGTATTAAATGAGTTTTAAAATAACTGCTCTTTTTGATCTTAGGTATTTTTGTTGAAAAACAAATCTACACTTCTTTAAAAAAATATGGAAAACAGGTCCTTTCATTCACTATTTAGAGGAATGCATATTGATACAAACTTTGCAGGTCAATTTGGCAACATATATACAAATAAAAAATTTTCATGAACTTGAACAGGCAATTCTAATTTAAGAACAGAAATACACTGAGAAGCCTGAAATGTTTTTGATCTTTAGTGATTTATGCACTCAACATCACACAGACTAATTTACAGAGTACTACTACCACATAGTATGTACAACACTGGGCTCTGGGGACATATTGGTGAACAAGATTAGGTACAGACCTAACTTTTTTTTTTTAAGAGAGAGAGAGAGAGAGAGAGAGAATTTTTTTTAAATATTTAATTTTTAATTTTCGGCAGACACAACATCTTTGTTTATATGTGGTGCTGAGGATCAAACCCCGGCCTCAGGCATGCCAGGCTTGCGCGCTACTGCTTGAGCCACATCCCCAGCCCCCAGACCTAACTTTGATGGAGGAGTCTCACCAAGTCCATATCACAATAGGAAACATAGACATCAAATGACAAATTACACAACTCATTATTTTATTGCACATCTAATCAAAAATTAAAAATGAAATCAATAAGCTAGGCATGGTGGTATATACCTGTAATCCCAGCTACTTTGGGGGCTGAGATAGGAGGACAGCTTGAACCCAGGAGTTCAAGACAAGCTTGGGCATCATAGCAAGAATCTGTTTAAAAAACAAAACAAAACAAAACCACACACACACACACACACACAGAGAAAATCAATGATGAATTATTCCAATTATTGCCGGGTACAGTGGCATATGCCTGTAATATCAGTGGCTCAGGAGGCTGAGGCAGGAGGATTGCAAGTTCAAAGCCAGTCTCAGAAACATCAAGGCACTAAGCAACACAGTGAGACCCTGTCTCTAAATAAAATACAAAATAGGGCTGGGGATTGGCTCAGTGGTTAAATGCTCCTGAGTTCAATCCCCAATAGCCCCCCCCCAAAATTATTCCAATTATGTAATTAAATATTATTTATTGTCAATGAAGAAGTACAGGCCACTCTGAAAGCATGCAATTAAAGGATATGGACCAGTCTGGAGATGTTAAATAGATAAATATGAAGCAACATGAAGATTTATGATCAGGGATAGGTTAATACATTGTGGCAAATCTACAAATAGAGTCACCTATAGCTACATAAATATTTAACAAATATGCACAAAATAAGTTGTCAATTTGAAAAAAATATTTTGTGAAATAGTAGGTCCCTATTTTTGTAAATGAAATTATAATGTATAGTTATATATATATATATATATATATATATATATATATATATATATATATATGTGTGTGTGTGTGTGTGTGTGTGTGTGTATACACATATATATACACAAACACATATAGAATATATAAGAAAGTATATTTCATATGAATGTGTGTATATGTGTGTGTGGTTAACCAGTCACCATAACCTATTCTTGCCTTCTTCCTGGGCATCTGTGTAGACATTTCGCAACCTTCCTTGTAGTTAGGTCAAGTGACTGAATTCTCAAACTAGAATATTGCTGGGAGTTGTCGGTAAGGTTAGATCCAGGGGGACTGTGGATTTACTTCCTTCACTTTTTCCCCTTCCTTCCCTCCATCTGAAACCAGAACTTCATGGTGACCCTTCTCTAACAATGTGCACAATGATAATACCTGGAGATGGCAAGTCAATGACTTGGAAGGGACCTGGACCCTTGAATGACTGCAAGGAACAGAATTTTCCTAACAACCTACACTTCTCACCTTAGCATTAAAAAAATAATAAACTTTATTTTGTTTGACAGTTTTAGTTTGACTGAAAAGTTAAATATAAAATACAGTTTCCTTAAACTTTCTATCCCCTTCCTAGTTCCCTATCTTGCATTAGTGTGGTACATTGTTGTAATTGTGAGTCAATATTGATACTGTATATTTTTATTAACTAAAGTTCGCTATTTACTTTAGGGTGTATTCTTTGCGTTGTACATTCTATGGGTTTTGATAAGTATATAATTACACATACCAATCATTACAATATCATACAGAATAGTTTCACTGCCCTAAAAAATCAATGCTTTACCAATTTTTCTTTTTTTTTTTAAAGAGAGAGAGAGAGAGAATTTTTAATATTTATTGTTTAGTTCTCGGCGGACACAACATCTTTGTTTGTATGTGGTGCTGAGGATCGAAGCCGGGCCGCACGCATGCCAGGCGAGCGCACTACCGCTTGAGCCACATCTCCAGCCCAGCTTTACCAATTTTTCCCTACCTCCCTTTCCTTCCCCAAACCCCAGGCAACCATTGATCTCTTACTGTCTCTATAGTTTTGCCTTTTCAAACACTTTGTGCAAACTTTTCTCATCTTAGCACTTATTGTTTATTTAAAGCCACTTAGTCTCTTTGTCCTGATCAAATTTGGATATGCACAGAAAAAACTTAAAGGACATATACTATATTAATAGAGATTTTAACTTCCAATGGAGATCTGAGGGACCATCACATAGGACACTTATTTCTATAATGTTTGAATTTTTAATTGTTACTTCTTATTTCATGGCTGAATAAATAATATGTTCATAGTACATTTTATTTTTTATTTTTTATTTTTTAAATTTTTTATTGTTGGTTGTTCAAAACATTACATAGTTCTTGATATATCATATTTCACACTTTGATTCAAGTGGGTTATGAACTCCCATTTTTACCCCGTATACAAATTGCAGAATCACATCAGTTACACATCCATTGATTTACATATTGCCATACTAGTGTCTGTTGTATTCTGCTGCCTTTCCTATCCTCTACTATCCCCCCATAGTACATTTTAAAATGGACTTCTTAAACTATATTCAGAAGTAATCATGATATTTTTTTTTCTCTCGTTTTTTTCCCCTTTTGAACCCAGGGGTTTTTATCTTTTACTTTGAGGCAGGGTCTTGCTAAGTTGCCCAGGCTGGCATCAAATTTGCCATCCTCCTATCTTAAGCCTTCTGATTATCTGGGATTATAGGCATGCCCCGCTGTTCCTGTGATATGGGTTTAATATATAGTGTTATTTTAACTGATTGACAGGCAGTATGAAACTGGACAAAACATATAAATACGGCTCCACCTATGTGTAAAGGTAACTTTGAACAGGAAAGTGACAATAAGAAAAGGCTGCTTATAGAGAAACTAAACAATAGTATGATATAATGTGAAAAGCTGGAGATCTATACAGGTGAATCTTCACTAACCAGATATAAATTACCTCCAAAGGCATAGACCTGGGACCCGATCATTTAGTGGGATTTTTTTTTTAAGGTGGTGCTATAGTTGGAATCTTGAATGTCTCCCAAAGGCTCATGTGTTAAAGATTTGGTGCCTGTTGTGCTATTGGGAGGTGATAGAATATTTCAGAAGTGGGGCCCAGTGGAAGTAAGTTAGAGGATGTGCTGTTGAAGGAGATATTGGAAGCCCCACTATTTTTCTTCCTTTGCTTCTGGTTTCCAAGGGGTGAGCAACTTCTCCACCTTGTGCTCCTGCAGTTATGTCCCATGCTACCACAGGCCCAAAGGCAGCAGGCCAAGCAATTATGAACTGAAACCACTGAGACCCTGCATAAAAAAACCTTTTCCTCTTTAAAAGTTTATTATTTTGGGTATTTTGTCATAGTAATAACATAAAACTAACGCAAGTGACTATGTAAAAAGCCATTATGACTTGGACCTCTGGCCTGAATAATGAGGGTTAGAGGTTTGAATCAGTTAACTTTGGGCAACAGATGTTAAATTGAGGTCAAGAAATGTGCACTATTGCTGCTGGGGTTGTGGCTCAGTGGTAGAGTGCTTGCCTAGCGTGCATGAGGCACTGGGTTCAATACTCATAAAAATAAAATAAAGATGTTATGTCCATCTAAAACTAAAAAATAAGTATTAAAAAAGGAATGTGCACTATTATTTTGAAAATGTCTCTCTTATTTTACATATGGTTATTGTCATTTTGGTTTGTTTTTGATTCTATAAGTTTGGCTAGCTGTGTGACACATTTAAAGTATTCTAATGGGAAAAATGCCTTTTAAGGTTGTCATTGATATTTGTTGATACTTATTGATTGCTTTTGATGAGCCAAGCACAGCACTAGACAAGTTTTATTTTCATTGTCTCATATAATCAACATAACCTATGAGGTAGATACTAATATTAGACTCATGTCCATCCTTCCAACAGTCCTATGAGGTGGTTACTATTATAAGATCCATTTCACAAACGAAGAACCTTTCCAAGGACACATAGTAAGTAAGTGGTCAGAACAAGGGTTTGAAGCCAGGTTTGCTTTCCTTCCAAGCTTCAATTCCAAGCTGCTCTATCTATAAGAAAATAGATGGAAAGACTCTCCAGAACATGGTTGCATGGAGGAGAAGCGCTGATCTCAGAAACAGCAGGATGGACATCTGAGAGCTCTAAACCAACTTCTTCATGTCCAGACAGGGTCCCACTGAGTCCCATGGCTCTTTTTTTTTCCTTAAATATTTTTTTTAGTTATAGATGGACACAATACCTTTATTTCATTTACTTATTTTTATGTGGTGCTGAGGATCAAAACCAGTGCCTCACATGTGATAGGCAAGTGCTCTACCACTGAGCCACAACCCCAGTCCCTAAGTCTCAAAGCTCTTGGCTGCATGCTTTGTAACAGAGTCAGGATATCAGAGCAGGCTTCTAACTCAGCTCGGTTGTTTTCCTGTTGACCTCTATAGTTGGATGGTGGCAGTAGACACTGTACCTGCCAACTAAAGAAGGTCTATAAGCCTCTCATTTTTGGTAAAACAGAGAGCTTTTTTCTCATGAGCATAGTCAATTCTTGACCCCACATCCTGCTGTCACTTAAGTTTAACTTCGCAGGTCTTTGAGCAAGAATTCCAGGCCTCAATGTTAAGTGAAATTTACCCATCTCTTTAAGCATCATGTAATGAATTTCTAAATGTATAATCATGACACAAAACGCTTGATGAAGAACAAGTGGTTGCCATGGCACTCGAGACAGTATCCACAGCACACAAACATCTTCCTAATATAGTTTCTTTCTGGTAAAAATAGTAGGCTGAGAGAGCAGTGCATTTAGGTAGGGTGAGGGGATTGAAGAAATGAGACCTGTTTCATGATGTTGCTGACTTTTTCAAAACCAATATCTAAACTCCTGCCAAGACCATGGCAGGCATCACCTCGACTCACACCACTGGTGTTTATTTGGAGTGTGAGGCCGGTGTTACTGTTTGCTATAAATAGTGATGGTTAGAACTGCTTTTTGATCAGGTACATGGGGAGAATGCTTGGTCACTGAGCCTGCCTGTGTTGTCTTGTCAGGGTCATGGGCTTGAATAATAAGGAGGACTTTATTAAAATCACCTAGTCCATGTCCCTTGGTACCAACACACACACACACACACACACACACACACACACCTCTTGCTACATAGATTGACCAGATACCCAGTTCATCACCAACTAGTTTGTCTTATCAGAGGCCCTTCTATAGATTTCTCAGGATCAAATTCTGGGAAAGATAGTAGCAATCCCTGAACACCCCCAGTGAATATAGGGGGTGTTGTTTGGCGACAAGATTCTTTTATTTATTTCCCTTGAGTAAAGAGGGTGGAGGAATAGGAGCTACTGACTTTTAATAGCTGGGCCTGGCATTTTACAGCTAGGCCACATTTTTCTATTCTTTGACATAAATCATCTTACCAAATATCAAACTCAAGACACAGTTATTCTGAGACCATGACAACAGACAAAAACAAGGGTACCATGTGACCCACTCAATACCAAACTCTACTCCTTCTGGCTGACAGAGTGGGGTGCTTCTTCATCCACAGGTAGGATGGCCTCCACTTTCCGACAACATTCAATTTAGAGCAGACCCCTCCCACTGTCCCCCCAAATCACCCAACCAACTTCTTCCAACACCCTCTTTCTTTCTTTTTTTTTTTAATATTTATTTTTTAGCTTTCAGTGGAATTTTTTAGTTTTCAGTGGACACAACATCTTTATTTTTATTTTTATGTGGTGCTGAGGATCGAACCCAGTGCCCCGCGCATGCCAGGCAAGCTTGCTACCGCTTGAGCCACATCCCCAGCCCCCAACACTCTCTTTCCTAAGACACTCCTCAATTACACATGTGTGTCTTCTCCTGGATGCAATGAGAAATGACCTCTTACTCAGCTATAGCTGTGGTCCTGGTGGTTTTTGGAGGGAACTGACCCCTTCCTACCATGTACTCAATGTTTCAATTTTTTTTTATTAATTATTTACTTTTCTTCCCATCTTTTCTACTAGAACTAGGTAAACTTCCAGAAAACAGAGACCATGCCCATACTGTTCTCTATTATATTCAAAGTACCTCGCCTTTATCTGGAGTATGGTAGATGTTCAATATCTGCTCAATGACTGAATGTGTATGGGAAATTCACAGATACACTGATTTCCTCACACCTCTTATATGGAATCTAGGTAGTAATTTAACTACACACCTCTCATAGCTACTAAAGCACTTTGTAAACTGTACTTAGTCTATCATAATGCTATTCTTAGTAGTAAGGACAACCATGACCTTCTAAGTTTGAGTTTCATCTGTTTCTCAAAACTGCTGTGAAGATGTTTGCTTATTTACCCCTCCTGTATTCTGTTATTTAAAAAAAAAAATCTTATTGGGCTGGGGTTGTGGCTCAATGGTAGAGCATTTGCCCAGCATGAGTGAGGCACTGGGTTCAGTTCTCAGCACTACATATAAATAAATAAATTAAATTAAAGTCCATCAACAACTAAAAGAAAAAAAAATCATTGAAAAAAAAGAGAATCTTCTTGTTTTGATCTCTAGTTATAAAAGGAATATTTACAATATTCAGTACTTGGAAACTTGGTAAAATACAAATATAAAAAAGGAAATAAACCCACATTTATGGGCACCTCCTGGTTTGGAAGCTAAGGCTCAATATTTCAGTATTTAAGGACTTAAAGAGAAGTACAAACTATAAGAAAGGAATTTTGAAGGTATTTAGTGAAAGCAAGTAGGAATGCTTTGCTGATCGACAATCACCATTTTCTGAGTCTTAGGACCCTTCACTTTACATTAAACAATCAACAGGAAACAAAGTTTCTCTTGATTAGTTGTGCCTGAGTCTAGGAGACCTGGACAAAGCTGGATTCAAGTTTGCATCTTGAGGAATATGATGGGTGGGGTGGGGGAAGGATGTGCTGTATTATATGTTGTATATATGGATTTTATATGGCTGTACTACACCAAGATTTTTTTTTTTTAATCATCTTTCATCTTGAAAGGCTTCTTTTCCACATCAGGTGGAAATTTCTTTTACTGTCTCTCTTAGCAGATTGCAGCCTGGCCAAAATGGGTACATAGAGACCACACTTGTTTCGATTGAGTTATCTTTTTTTCCATTTGCAGAATCAAGCCATACATTTTTCATGTAAAAATAATTACCAAAATTTTAACAATATAAAAATTGCACATATCAGTGCTGTGGTTGTAATGCTAATAAGCAAAAATGTTAGTTGCTTCCAACAAGCAAGATGCAAGTAATATACAGATACTTTAACACTGCTCCTTGCCATTAATGCTTACTGAAATTTAAGTCACTCTGTACTTACGGATAATGTTAATTATGTGTTAGGTTGCTAAAACTTTGGTCATTAAAACTCTAGCATGTCATAACACTCTGGTGACCATCTGGTCCATCTAATAAATCCCAGGAATCTATGACGTCGTTGGCAGCCAATCAGAGGGGTTTTTTGACACATAGTCGCTACAGTAAATAACTGTTTGCTTCCTACCATGTGCCAGGCATGTCCTGAGCACTCTTCCAAAAAAGGATGGATGAAATAGTTCCTTTCTAGAATTACCAGTGTGGTAACCACACTCTTCATAGAGTCCAATAAATGCAAATAAACTGATATTTAACTAGTTTGGGTGACCTTATGAAATGATGACTTTATTCATCTTTTAAAAATATTAAAAAGAGCTCTAAATTCCCATTGGAGTCCTGGTAAGAACCAGTGTTAAAATGTCACAAATTCCAGCATTACAGAAAGTGTGACAACAATGTCTTGTAAGTCAGAATCTCTAATCACAGATGTATTATGGATTGCCCACAGTTTTTAAATGTCTTGAATATATAAAGCTCTTAGTTAGCAGTTATAATTGAGAAGAAACACAATAAACAATTTTAAAGTTGTGAAACACATCTGAATGAAGTGGTATTGCGTTTATAGTGGAGTGAAGTGATCCTAAGTTTCCAAAGGCTTAAGTTCTTATGATATTTCTGAGGATGGTTCTGGATGCAAAACTCCAATTATCACCAACATGAACATAAACTCATTCTTGAAGACACTCAGAACTTTATGTATTAAGAACCCATTTTCTATTCCTCACAAATGTCATCACTCCAGCCACTTAGATACCCAAATAACTAGTGGTTGATCCATCTCAGCTACATAAATAAAACCTTAATGGACAATACACTCTCCTTTCAGAACTACAAGGTTTTCAGATGGCCCCTAGAAATGTCACTCAGAAAAAGCAGCAAAGGAGCTTTGGGAGTCAATGCAAATTAGACCCGTCTTCATTGCAAAGATCTATCAATGGGACTGGGTGAAATTTACTTTCTTCCTGGAAAAGACTGGGGACCTAGAAAAGACAAGAGGGAAGAGCAAAAAAGAGAATGTCCTGTTGAATAGGACTTCCTTAGGTACGTTAAGTTCCTGCTCCGCCATTTATTCTGTACTATGCCTCCATTTCCTCATCTGTAAAACGGTGATAGTATTAGTCATAAATAAAATGATTTTATTTTGCCTCATAAAATGATTTTGAGGTTGACCTGAGTAAATACATGTAAAGTTCCTAGAACAAAGTATCATTATATTATGTTATATATATTACCTATTATATATTATAAATAATAGATATTATATACTATATTACATCATATCACATATTATTATATTATGTATTAGATATATTACATTATATATTCTATATTATGTGCTATATAATATAGTATATGCATTATATTCTAATCATTATATAACATATGTTGTATATACATAATATAGATTTATTAGTCATTATTATACAGTTTTATACAAAAGTGTTCTGTTAAAAATTATGTATCCTGCTGAGTGCAGTGGTGCACACCTGTAATCCCAGCAGTCTGGGAGGCTGAGTTCAAAGGATGGCAAGTTCAGCAATTGTGAGGCACCAAGCAACTCAGTGAAACTTTGTCTCTAAATAAAAAATACAAAATAGTGCTGAGGATGTGGCTCAGTGTTCAAATACCCTTGAGTTCAATCCCCAGTATTCTCCCCCAAAAAGATGTATCCTGAGCTAAAGGTAATTAGATAATTTCCCAAATAGTGGCATTCAAAAACATGGGCTTCTCTTCTCAATATTTATTTATTTACCTTTTTTTTTTCCAGTGCTGGGGATGGAACCCAGGGGCACTCTACCACTGAGCTACATCCCCAGCCATTTTTAATTTTTATGTTGAGACAGGGTTTCAAATAAATTGCTGAAGCTGACCTTGCACTTTCGATCCTCCTACCTTAGCCTCCCAAGTTGCTGAGATTATAGGCTTCCAGCATCAGTTTTTTAAATAAAAGTCATTTTTTCTTGGCTTATTATTGAGTAAACTGATTCAATTGACAGTTCCTTCCTTCAAAAAGGGTCTTCAGTAATGGTTTTAACATGGTTAAAATCTTGCTTTCTGAGTCTAATATATTTTTTTCAAAGTATGAAATAATGCTTGAAAGAATTTGATATACTAAGAACATTCTGCCTTTGTCTTCATTATTGTACTCAACAGGAATCCATTAAACTAATCAATATATGCTCATGGTTGCCAAGATGCAAAGAAGTCCAATATCCCGAAGGTTGATATGAACTTAAACACAGTTTTAGCAACACATATTGACTCATCATTTATCTCTGAGTCATTTGTAACCGCCCCAACTCTTCCCCAAGTCAATCCTCTTCTGAGAAGATGTCCAAGTAAATGACATAGCATGGTATTTTTGAGTCTCTGACCTTACTTAGCCAGAGACAGAGAGAAATCTCTTTTGCAAAAAAAGAAAAAGGAAAAGGAAGAGAAAAAGCACGTCAAACAAAGCCCTACAGAAAAAGAGAAGTTGCTATTTTCCACCCACTATTTTAAGATTCTTCATTTCCCTATCCTCATGATCTTTTGTTTTCTAAGCTAAGCTCTGGAGGAGTGTTGAGTGCCTGCAATGGGAAGGAGAGATCACATTCAGATTTTAAAAAGTAATAAAGAGCGAGCGCACGTGCGCGCGCGCACGCGCGCGCGCACACACACACACACACACAATGTCTAAGCAGAAGCTATTTTTCTGAGTGATAAACCCTCACTATAGGGAGATTTATAGGGTTACAACAGAAGTTTAGCAGTGTGAGCAACTTTAGTACAGGGCAGGTTAGGAAGTCTTATGAAACAATATTAAGAATAACTTGACTCTTCCAGGAGGATTACTGCAGATCTCTCTGGAGATTGTTTCAGCTAGACTCCAAATTTTGGAGCAGTAATTCCTGATACTTGGAAAGAGGGAGAAGCAACATGCAAATTTAATTATTTGCTTTTTAGGTGAAAAACAGAAAGGTTTGACTTAATTCACTCATCTACAAGCAACATACACTTGATTTAGGGAATATGGCCCATTAAAGGTATCAGCCATATGTTGAGGGAGAAATTAAAGGAATAAAAAATTGGGGGAGAAAAGAGAGGAAAATATTTCATGTCACAGAGGCAGAAGCTGACAGAGAAAACACCAGAGAAAAAAAAGAAATATAGAGGGTAATGGAGGTCAGAGAACAGAGACCTGTCCAAATAATCACCTCAACTATGTGCTGGTAATATGCCTACTAATTCATTCTTTTTAAATAGTTTTATTGATATACAACTCACATGCCATTATGCTCACCAATTTGAGGCATACATTTAATGTTGCTTAATGTATTTAATGAGTTGTGTAACACCACCCTAATCTAATTTTAGAGCATTCCATCACCCTCAAAACAAACCTTCTGTCCATTAGCGATCACTTCCTTCCTCCTTATTCT
Organism: Marmota marmota marmota; assembly: GCF_001458135.2. Classification (NCBI taxonomy): domain Eukaryota; kingdom Metazoa; phylum Chordata; class Mammalia; order Rodentia; family Sciuridae; genus Marmota; species Marmota marmota. The sequence continues at coordinate 15,417,463 of NW_026000048.1, read as the reverse complement.
CCCTCTAGACTTGGGCTACCCCTTGTATACTTTGTATCTCTGTAGATTTCCCTGTTCCAAATATTTTATATAAATAGGTTCCTACAAATGTAGTTATTTGTTCTGACTTCTTTCACTTACGTTAATGGTTAATGGTTTTGAGGGTCATGTAACATGTAGCACATGTAACATGTTAATAATATTCTACCAGGTCTATATCTCACATTTTATTTAACCATTCATCCATTGATGGTTATTGACTCATCATTCATTTCTGTATATGAATAGTGTTGCTGTGAACATCAGTGTCTTAAGTTTTCATGTAAAGGTATATGTTTTTAATTCTCCTGTGTATATATGACTAGTAGTGGAATTTCTGGGTCATATATAATAACTTTGTATTGATCCCTTTGAGGAATGACCAAATTGTTTCCCATAGTGGCTGTATCACTTGATATTCTTGCCTGCGATGGATAGGGCTTCTAACTTCTCCATATACTGGCCAGCTCTTGTTATTGTCCTTTTAAAACAAAAGAAATCAAAACAAAAACTTTATTGAGACATAATTCACATACAACCCAACCCATCCATTTAAAACATACCCTTCAATGATTTTTAGTTTACTTCACAGAATCATCAACCATCACCAATGCCAGTTTTAGAACATGTTCCTGGCTCTCCAAAAAGAAATCTATACTCATTAGCAATCATGTTTCATTTTCCCCAACATTTTCCTTTCCCAGACAATAGGCAGCCACTAACCTACATTTTATCTCTATCTATTTGTAGGGGTTTTAATTATAGACAGTTCAGTGGGTAAGAAATTGAATCTAGTTGTGGGTTTTGGTTTTGTTTTGATTTTTTTTTTTTTTTTTGGTACCAGGGGTTGAACCCAGGCACCCTAACCACTAAGTCACATACCAAGCCCCTTTTTCATTTTTTTTTAAAGAAATGTTTTTGTAGTTGTAAATGCACAGAATGCCTTTATTTTGTTTATTTTTATGTGGTGCTGAGGATTGAACCCAGTGCCTCACACATGCTAGGCAAGTACTCTGCCACTGAGCTACAGCCCCAGCCCAACTTTTTCTTTTTTTGGTGCCAGGGATTGAACCCAGGGCATTGTGCATGCAAGGCAAGCCCTCTACCAACTGAGCTATATCCCCAGCCCTCAAACTTTCATTTTGAGACAGGGTCTTGCTAAGTAGCTTAGCAAGCCTTGCTAAATGGTTGAGTCTGGCTTCGAACTTTTGATTCTCCTGGAGAGAAGTTGTCTTGAAAGAGATGAGTGCTTCCTGGAAGCTATCACTTCTACATTGGATGAGACACTTTCTCCCTGCCTGAGGCCAGCATCTGGAAAAAATTTATCTTGGGAGAGAAAAAAGTCATCATTGTATGGCTTTTCTTTATATTTCTTTCTCCTAGGCCTCACTATTTTGGAGTTTTTTACTTTTCATAATCAATAGATCTGGTAAATTCATCTGCTATAAAGCCTTGGGTTTCATCAGAAAATATGAATTCAGACTGCAGTGAAGAGGCCTGTAGTCTAAAGTCTCCTTTAGTTGTAACATATAATTTTTCCAAATTTCTGCTTGGAAAAGTTTCAGACATTTGGTCCAAAAATACTTTCAGAAGGCTGAGGTCCCTCTCTCCTTTACAGGCTTTAATTTTAATCTGAATCATTATTGGAAGCTTGTAACATTTTGTATTCATCAAGAAGATTGAGGGACTGGGGTTGTGGCTCAGCAGTAGAGCGCTCGCCTAGCACATGCGAGGCCCTGGGTTTGATCCTCAGCACCACATAAAAATAAATAAATAAAGATGTTGTGTCCAACTAAAAAATAAATATTTTTTAAAAAAAGAAGATTGAATTTTATACAAACCTAGGAGTGGGATTCCTGGATCATATATTAACTCTCTACCCATCTTTTTGAGGAACTGTCAAATCTTGTTGTTGTTTTTTGGGTTTTTTTTTGTTGTTGTTGTTGTTTTGTTTTTTCCAGTTTTCACTACCAAAGATTAGAAATATAATCTGGAATATAGGATGTTTATAAATTAGTTCAAAAAATTTCTAAATTAAATATGACATGGTAGATCATACTAGGTATTAGTATTTATTTGAAGTTTGAGCATCACCTGCCCCCTCTTAGTCCAAAGGATACATATAAATATTTTTCTTCTATAACAATACACATTGGATTAAAGGTTACCTGGGGGCTGGGGATATAGCTCAGTTGGTATAGTGCTTGGCTCACATACACAAGGCCCTGGGTTCAATCCCTAGCACTAAAAAACAAAACAAACAAAAGGCTACCTGCATCTTTTTAAAAAATGTACACAAAAACTACTTAGGCATACTCAAAATACAATGTTTAGAAAAGAGGTAAATTAACTATAAGTTATCTTTTTAAAAAGTAATGTAATACATATTTTGCACATTTTTACATCTCAAATACATTTGTTTAAAGTATGCTCACTAGAGAAAGGATATCACATGTATATAGCTAGATGTCTATTAACTTACTACTAAAATCAATTATAATAGTATATCATATTTACAATCACTTCTTTGTCCCACAGTCCTCAAAGTTCAATGCAATTTAATAAACATCTTTATCCCCATTTTATAGGTCTTGAGATGAAAACATGTACTTTATTCTAAGATGTAAATCTAAGCTTCAGTGTAAGATGCATTCATATAATCATGCATAGTAGTTAAATAGAAATACAGATTATAGTCTTACTAGATCTATGTGAATTTCTCAAACTGAATTTATAGTTCTTATAAGAAAGCAGAAATTTTTATCAAAAATTGATGTATTTATTCATCGTAGAATTCATAAGAAACCTAGATAGAGATTTAAAAGGGAAAAAGAGTCTGATCATTTCCTGAGCTTGTCAACCAGGAAATGGGCAAGTGACTGCAGGGTACATTGACTGATGCATAGACAAGCAGAAACTAACTCAGGCATGCATGGAAGAACCATTGTGCAAATTGAGACCTTATGGGTGAAAAAGAGTGCCCTGAATGAAGAGTTCAAGCATAGGAAGCAGTATGTGCAATGGCCCAAAGACTAGAGAGACAAGTCTATGTAGGTGATATAATATTGTTTCCTATGACTGAAAGATGAAGGGGGGACGTGGTGAGCTCTGAGAAGAGGCCTAGAAAGAAGGCTGAACCTGACCTCCAAGGACACTGGAAACTGTCAGGAAAAGTTATGGAATCTTGATCAGGAAGAGAACAGGATGAAATTTATGCTTTATGGATATAATAATAGCAATCACAATAGCAACAGCAGTGAGTGCTCACCTTTACTGTGTTGATAAATACCAGGCAGTATGTGTAATGTTCTTAAACGTTCACACTTTCTAATGTATTTTTAAAGATCACTGCAGCTCATAATAAAAGCCACATAAATCATATTATGAAAGTGAAAAAGAAAGACATTTTAGTTTTCTTAAATAGGGCTTTGTTTCATAATCACCAGTGCAACTGTGGTTTTATGTGAAGTATAGATCCCAGCAATAGAGATCATGATTTAACAATGTAAATAAATAAGATAGTTTTCTTTCTGAGGACATAGAATTATTTGGGAAAAGTGGTTAAAACTATAGAGTGTAGATTTGAATTATGTTTAATTTAATTTACTTCTCCATAGTGGGGAGGGGGGAGAGAGAGAGAGAGAAAGAGAGAGAGAGAGAGAGAGAGTTTGTGTGTGTGTGTGTGTGTGTGCATGCGCGCGTTAAGGGTAATTGGGAATTTGGTGAGAAGACCTTAGGAAATTATTACAAATGTGAGTCTTTAATCATAAAAATGCACATAAAGTTTTTGTGAAGTTAAAGAACTATCAGGAGGATAGCATCTTTATTCTGATAGGTTTCTCAAAAGTATTATTAGCTATAAAAATTGAATAGCTATAGAATTTTTTTTTCTTTTGGTACTGAGGATTGAACCCAGGGGTGCTTGAGCTACATGCCCTAGCCCCTTTTTATTTTTTATTTTGAGACAGGGTCTCTTTAAGTTGCTTAGGGCCTTGCTAAGTTGTTGAGGCTGGTCTTGATTTTGCTATCCTCCCACCTCAGCTTCCCAAGTTGCTGGGATTACAGGTGTGGGCCTCTGCACTTGCTAGAAATTTTCTTAAATTTATTAGCCATCAGCAGGATATACTCCCAGAAATGACATTAAAAGTATTTAGTAAGTGTTGGATGCAATGGTGTATGCTTGTAATCCCAGTTACTCCGGAGACTGAGACAGGAGGACTGCAAATTCAAGGCCAGCCTTGGCAACTTATTGGGAACCTAACAAAAAGAACTGGGGATGTAGCACAGGGTTTAGTTTCCAGTACTGGAAAAAAAAAATAGTAACCCAAAGGATAAGAGCACCAATTAATCAGAAAGGATCCAGTTCACAGAGTTGTAAGCTCTGAGATGATTTCTGGGGACTGCAGATACTCAGGGATGGTAAGTGAGGGATCATAGAGGACTAGAGAAGTTGGAAGGCTTTGAAGGCCATGAGATATTGGCTGTTTACCAAGAAATATGGAAATATTTCAATATTTTATTCCCAACCAGTGTGACTATACCAGTATTAGTTGAATATCAGCTGTGCATGTTTCTGTTTTTAGTATGAACAGGAAGAGCTATATAAAGATGATAAAATGGTAGGCATGTGTATAAGTTACAGGAAAAATATGCTTGGAGAACACTGCATTTGAAAACAATCAGTAAATTTAACATTTCTCAAATAGACTTCTGTTCCATTAAAAAAATGAGTCAGAACCCCAAAACAGCACATAAGTTTAACAGCCTCATAGAGATACAATGCACTCAACTTTAGAGGAATCATCATTTTATTAAATAGGATATACAATTTTCAGGACAAATTCCCAATTTTAGATATTTATTGAGCTTTTAGAATACATAAGTGCATTGAGAGCAAAAATTGCATTCTCTTTTGGCAAGAACTTCTTCCTTGTTGAAATGTAACGCAGGAGGTGATAAAGTGGAGGTTAGAAAGCAAGGATGTCATTCTGCCTCCTGTTGCTATATGATCTTTGACAAATTAAAGTATTTGGTAGAATATTAGTTTAACTACTGTAAATAGGATCAAAATAGCAGTGGCTTAAATAAAACACATTACTTTATTTCCTTTACCTAAAAATCCAAGCTAGCATTTTCATGTGGTTATCTGTGGACTTGGGTTTTTTCCATGCCATAAAGTGTGGTCTTGTCTGCATTATTGAACCTCTTCCACATCACTCTACAATGTTCCTGTCTGGTTGGGAGAAATACAGACAGGTGAAAGATCCTCTTCTAAAGTATATGATGCATGTTTTACTCAGCTTTTTTCACTGCTGTGACTAAAAGACACAACCAGAACAACTGTAGAGGAGGAAAAGTTTATTTGGAGGCTCACGGTTTCAGAGGTCTCAATCCATACATAGTAGGCTCCATTCCTCAAGGCTTTAGAATAGGCAGAACATCATGGTGCAGAGTGTGGCAAAGGGAAGCCTAGAGAGAGACTCCACTTGCCAGATACAAAATATACATCCCAAAGTCACACCCCCAATGCCCACTTCCTCAAGTCACACTCTGCATGCCTTCAGTTACCACTCAGTTAATCTTCATAAGGGGATTAATTCACTGATGGGGTTAAGACTTTCACAACTCAATCACTTCTCCTCTAAACCTCCCATGTCTCACACATAAGCTTTTGGAGAACAACAACTCACATCCAAACCATAACAACTTCTGATAACATTCTGTTGACCATTATTCAATCACATGCCACACCTAGCTGCAAGGGATGCTGGGAATTAGAGTCTCTTAATGCTTAGCCATGTACCCAGCTAAAATTAAAGATGGCAAGTTTGAGCCCAGCCTGGGCAACTCAGCAAGACTCTGTCTCAAAATAGAAAATAGATAAGGATTGGGATGGGGATGTAGCACAGTGCTAGAGAGCCACTGGGGTTCAATCCCCAGCACTGCAAAAACAAAACAAAACCAAGTTTAGAAATATATAACAAATGTTAAAGTGGGAGTGGGAGCTAAGGAGATGGGAGGTGGGGGAGATAAAGCACAGGGAAGTTCACTTTTTGGGTGGAGTGGAGATTGAAATCAGAGCCTTGTGCAGGCTAAATTAGCATGCACTCCACCACTGAGCAATACCACCAGCTTCTTCACTTTTATGTTTATATCTGCCTTGTTTGGATTTTTTTCAAAACAAAAATGTTTTCTTTTCTTTCTTTTTTTAATTTGTTGTTGTTGTTGTCAATGGACCTTAATTTTATTCATTGATACGTGGTACTGAGAATCAATCCAGTGCCTAACATGTGCTAGGCAAGTGCTCTGCCACTGAGCCACAACCTCAGCCCCCCCCCCCACCCTT
>NW_026000048.1:15407583-15410482 GCF_001458135.2 Marmota marmota marmota | reverse complement strand
AAAAGTGAACCATTGAAGGAGCCTTCACTGTTTTCTTATTAGGGCACACAAACCATCTTAATTGGGCTACCCCCCCCCCACCTTTCTTTTTTTAATTAAAAAACAATTTTAAAGTAACAATGTCAAGTCTCTTTTATTTTTTCTTAAATCTTTGCAAAAAAGTTAAACAACGTGTTGGCATTTTTACAATTGGCCTTTTAGTCAGAAGAATGCCTTCTGCCCATTCAGAGGGAGGTGGAGTGTGGCTATGCCCCTTGTTCCCCAGGAAGTGTCCCTTATGGGTCTCCAGGAAGGATAAGCTGTACTGTTCTCATGTTCACTTATTTACAAGTATTTAACTGCCAGGTAAACATTACAAAGATTATGAAGTTTGTTTTTTAATGTTGGCAGAGAACTGAGTTATGTTAGGATCACCTTGGCAACAGATTATTGCATTTTCTGCATTGTAATTCAGTGTTTGTGTGTGTGTATGTGTGTGTGTGTGTGTGTGTGTATTGTTTATCAAATTTGATGTTAAGCCTTTATAAACAAGGCCATGGGCTGTATTTGTATTTCTCCCTCTGCAACTAGCAGGCTTAGTTATTGTTACTAGATAGGATCATCATATCGGTGAAATCAACCAGATGCAGGCAACAAGGCAGAGAACAAAATGTTTTTAGTCTAACTACTCTAACATAAATGAATAGATTCAGGGAACACTTGAGGTTTTTGGGTTCCTCCTCTTCATGCTGCAATGATTCAAGGCTGTACATGGGAAATGAATATTCTTTTCAAAGTGTGTCATTTAAATCTCCCTGTGAATAACAGCCCTGACTTCTCTCAATAGTCAACTGAATTCACAAGATGAAAAATGCCACTGCATGCGTGGGTATTTGAACTTGGTAATCAGTAGACAAGTCTTGGTCTGTTTATCAGCAGGATCTGCACATTTTCCAAGTGTAAACTCAAGTCAATGATTACACATACTTCTCAGCCTTTCTTCATATTTTGTTCTATTTTTTTTTCTACAAAAATAAATATCAGGTGCAGTTGTATTGAAGGAATAACTTCTAATATCCTTTAGTACAGTGGGATAACTGCAGCTATCAATAGTTCATTGTATATTTCAAATAGCTGATAGAGAGAAAGTTTTTTGTTTGTTTGTTTGTTTGTTTTGTGGTGCTGGAAGCCAGGGCCTTGTGCATGCATGGCAAGCACTCTACCAACTGAGCTATATCCCCAGCCCATGAGAGAGAGAATTTTGTATGTTCCCTGTACAAAGAAATGATAAATATTTGAGGTGGCAGATGTGTCAGTTATGCTGATCTGATCCTTACACATTATATACATTCATTGAACTATCATACTATACCCCATAAATATATACAATTATTATGTCAATCAAAAATTTTAAATTAAGAAACAAAACGTATTGAAGGTATGAGGACTGTAGTAGGATATTCAGTAGTTCTCTTCTTTAACATCATATTTAAATTATGCAAGTATTAAATAAAAACTATTTCAGAAGAACCATAAAGTTTAAATAAATTAAGAGTAGCTTGCACTCCTGCCTGAAAATTTCACTTCTAGCCAGTGACATACCATGGATGGTAGATGAGCTGGAGAAAAAGTACTGAGGTATTTGCATGAGATGATGCTCTTTATTTATTTATTTGTTCACTTTCTGTCAATTCAACTGAATTCTAAAAATAAATATATATAAAACCTACACATCATATCCCAAGATGCTTACCTGTATTGTTTATGTTTCATTTTTATTTTACAACATTCAAGAGATGTTTATTGAAAGCCTGATATTTTCTGGGCAAGTTTTTTTGAATATTTATTTTTTACTTTTGGGTGAACACAATATCTTTATTTTACATTTATGTGGTGCTGAGGATCAAACCCAGTGCCTCACGCATGCTAGGCAAGCGCTCTGCCACTGAGCCACAACCCCAGCCCCTTCTGGGCACTTTTAAGAATTTTTTTTTTTTTTTCCAGAGGATCCCGAGGGAAGCCATGAATTCTGATCCAAAGCAGCTCTGGTCCCAGAGAGTAGTCACCATGAGCAAAGCTTATCCTCCTGAGTTGAAAAAATTTATGGAGAAGAAGTTTTCACTAAAATTGCATGGTGTGAATTACATCCAAAGGGAATTGATCCTTTTATGAATAAATGTGTGAAGATCACAACTAATGAGCAACCGAACGGTATTGGAATGGTGACAACATGAGAAAATAGTATTAGCATGTTACAAGTTTCAGAGCAGGTATAATGATGTTCAGCAGAAAAATCCATGATTCCTCTCCAAACGGCCTGTTACCATGATGCAAAAACTGGATCATGTACATTTTTATATTAAGCATTTGGCTAAATATATTTTGTGATAGCAAAAAAATTCAGAAAAAAGAATAAGGTATTAATCACTGAGTGTTTATGGAAAACAGCTATGCTGCTAGCATGGGGCCAATTATAGAGAATTCAAAAACAGACTTTTTATGCAGCCCAGGTAGCAAAAACCTAGCCACCAAGGCATTTTATAAAATAGACCCAATCCTGGTATTGTTTTATAAGGTACATATATCTAAATACCACCAATTCCCATTGTCCTATCTTCCTCCCTGAAACAAAACTTCTAAAAATCTTAAATGTTCATCCATTAATCATTTCTTTATAAGCCTACCATGAAAAACAATCTTGAAAAAGGAAAAAGTTGGAGGATGCATGCTTCCCAATTTCAAAACCTAGCTACAAACCTACAGTCATGTCTATATGCCACTGGCTTGAAGATAAACATATAGATCAGTGGAATAGAATTGACAGTCCAAAAATAAGTTCATATATTTATGGTTAATTGACTTTTGACAGTGTGCCAAGACAATTCAGTGGGGAAAGAATTTTTTTTTTTTTTTTTTTTTT
>NW_026000048.1:15399141-15406577 GCF_001458135.2 Marmota marmota marmota | reverse complement strand
TATATATATATATATATATATATATATATATATATATCTTCTATTTTCAGTTTGGTTTGTCCTGTGTATGATTACACTGAGGCATGTTTTCATATGTGTTTTAAAGTGCTCAAGAAATGTTTGTTGAACAAAAATTTTTTATATCATGAATATTACACAAAATGTTTAAGAAAAAACAAAATTATAAATTTAACTGCATTTCACTAACTTAGCTCCTTCAATTCTTTCATATTGTTATTTATTCACTTTTTATAGCATATGATTTCTTTTTTTCAAAAAAGTATTCATTTGTTTATTCTCATTAGGTATACATGACAGCAGAATGCATTTTGATTCTTTGTACACAATTGCAGCACAACTTTTCATTTCCCTGGTTGTACCCAATGTAGCGTCGCACCCTATGTGCAGTCATACATGTACCTATCTCTCCTATTATTTTAACAATTACATTTAAGCTGCCTATAGAGTACCATGAATTTGTCAGAAAAATCATTAAGATGCATGAATGGTTATCCATGATTTATGCAACATCACAAAATAATTGTTGCTACTGCTGATAAAATATGATATATAATCATTTATTTTTATCTCAGGCACTTAGCATGATACCTGGTTCATGACAGGTTTTATTTAAACAGCTTTATTTAGATATAATTTACATACCATAGATTTACCTCTTTAAAATATATATTTCAGTCCTTTTTAATATATCCACAGTTATATAATCATCATCATAATCTAATTTCAAAATATTTTTTCTTACCCCAAAAAGAACTCCTTACACATTAGTTTTCAGTCTGCATTACCCCTTCATCTCTGACCCTGACCCCTGATAACCTCTATTTTCTTTTTTGGCACTTCTGTGGTTCCAACCCAGGGCCTCCAACATGCTAGGCAAACACTCTACTCCTGAGCTATACCCTCAGCCCAGCCACTATTTTCTATCTCTATAGATTTTTCTATTCTAGGAATTTCATATAAATGCTATTTCATATAGTATATGGCCATTTCCATCTGATTTCTTTCACTTAGCACATTTTCAAAGTTCACTCATAGTGCAGCATGTAGCAGTTCTTTCTTTTGTTTATGGCTCAATAATATTTTATTGTATGAATGTACATTTGGTTTACCTGTTCAGCAGTTAGTGAATATTTGGGTTGTTTCCACTTCACGGATAGTATGAATATTGCTATTGTGAACATCGATATACAAGTTTTTACATGGACATGTTTTTATCTCTTCTGATTATATGGCTAAGAGTGGAACTGCTGGATTATATAGTAACTCTAGATACAACTACTATGGTTTGGACGTGGTTTGAATGTGTCCCCCAAGGCTTCACAGGCAGGGAGCTTGGACGGCAGTGTGATGATGTGGAGAGGTGGTGGGACCTTTAAGAGGTGGGGCCTAGTGGAAGGTCATTACTAGCTTCTCCCCTTCCCACTCTAGCTTCCTGTCTTGCCAAGTGATGACTTCCTCCCAGTGCACTCCTGCCATTGTGATGTCATCCACCATGAATGGAGCCTTCAGCAGAGCTGCACAGATGCTGGTGTCATTCCCTTGAACCTCTAGAACTATGAGCTCAATAAACCTCTTTCAGAGTAATCAGCCTGTTTTAGTCTGTTTTTTTTTTTTTTTTTGCACTACTGCTACCATCAAAAAGACCTGACAAGAACAATTAGTGGAGGAGAAGTTTATTTGGGGCTCATTTCAGAGGTCTTAGTTCACAGATGGTCAACTCCATTGCTCTGGCCCTGGGGTGAGGCAGAACATCATGATGGAAAGATGTGGAGGAGGAGAGCAGGTCAGGACATAGGGATCAGGAAGAAGGTGGGGGTGGAGAGAGAATATGGCTTACCAAGGACAACACATATACCTCAAAAGCACACCCACAACAACCTACCTCCTCCAGCCACAGCTATCTGCCTATTGTTATCTACCACCCCTCCCCCCTTTAATCTATTCAAGTGGATTAACCCATTGATTAGTTAAGGCTCTCATAAGATTATCATTTCACCTCTAAACTTTCTTGCATTGTCTCACACATGAGTTTTGGGGGAACACCTCATAGCTAAACCATAACATGGCCTTAGGTGTTTTAATATAGCAATAGAAAATGGGCTAATACAGCAACCTCTGATGAACTGCCAAAGTGTTTCCCAAGTGTATACAGCATTTCACAAACCCATCCTGGTGGGTATGAAGTATATCTTATTGTGGTTTTGATTTGCATTTCCATAATTACTAATGATGTTGAGCATTTGTTTTTTGCTTGCTTATTGGCTCCATATGTATATCTTCTCCTGAAAAATGACTATTCAAATTATTTTTTTAAAAAAAACTGGCTCACTGTTTTTTTTTTGGTTTTTTTTTTTGCAGTTGGAAGTTGAACTCAGGGCACTGTATCACTGAGCTACACACTAGGCCTTTTTGCTTTTTGTATTTTGAAACAGAGTCTTGCTAAATTGCCCAGGCTGTCCTCAAACTTATGATCTTTCTGCCTTAGCCTCCCTAATAGCTGGGATCACATGTATGCACCATTGTACCCAATTATTTTTCTATATAGTATTGGGTTATAAAACTTTACTGAGTGTATTCTGGATAGAAGTCCCTTATCATATAAACAATTTGCAAATGTATTCTCCTATGCTTCAAGTTGTATTTTTGCTTCCTTTGTGATGCCATGAAAGCAAAAAAAGGTTTTATTTTATTTTTTCCATTACTGGAGATTGAACCCAAAGTCTAACACATGCTAGTCAAGTGGTCTACCACTGAGATACATTCTTGGGATTGAAAGTTTGAGGCCAACCTGTGTAGCATAGTGAAGACCAAAAGACGGTTCAAAATAAAATAATAAAAGGACCAGGGAATGTAGCTCAGTGATAAAGTGCTTCATGCATTGAACCCCGGGTTCAAACCCCAGTACTGTAAAAAATGTTTCTCTTTTAAAACTTTGGATTCTCCTTAGCTACACCACCTGGCTTGAGTTAAATTTTGTTCATGTTATGAAACAGAAGGTGGTGGTGGCGGTTCTTCCTCCTCTTTCTCCTCCTCCTCCTCCTTCTCCTTCTTCTTCTTCCAGTGGTCCTAGCACAATCTGTTAAAAAAGACTATTCTTGGGCTGGAGATATAGCTTAGTTGGTAGAGTGCCTGCCTCAGCTGCATAAGGCCTTGGATTTGATCCTCAGCACCACCAAAAAAAAAAAAAAAAAAAAAATTCTTTCCCCACTGAATTGTCTTGGCACACTGTCAAAAGTCAATTAACCATAAATATATGAACTTATTTTTGGACTGTCAATTCTATTCCACTGATCTATATGTTTATCTTCAAGCCAGTGGCATATAGACATGACTGTAGGTTTGTAGCTAGGTTTTGAAATTGGGAAGCATGCATCCTCCAACTTTTTCCTTTTTCAAGATTGTTTTTCATGGTAGGCTTATAAAGAAATGATTAATGGATGAACATTTAAGATTTTTAGAAGTTTTGTTTCAGGGAGGAAGATAGGACAATGGGAATTGGTGGTATTTAGATATATGTACCTTATAAAACAATACCAGGATTGGGTCTATTTTATAAAATGCCTTGGTGGCTAGGTTTTTGCTACCTGGGCTGCATAAAAAGTCTGTTTTTGAATTCTCTATAATTGGCCCCATGCTAGCAGCATAGCTGTTTTCCATAAACACTCAGTGATTAATACCTTATTCTTTTTGTTTTGTTTTAACCTACTGGTTCTCTTGTTTCCATCCTTTAATTAAGAATTACAAACATTTCCTTTTTTTTTAATCCAGCCTACTCAATAACTAAATAAATTTAGTTTAGAATCCTATTTTCCTAAACTTCTGCCAATTTTCTGCCCAGAACAAAAATATGCTAGATAGAGGATTTTCCAGAATGGAATCATTAGGAATTTCTTTAGCTTAATTGGATATACTTAATGTTTATAATCAAGATGGAGGACTCAGCTTTCTGGCACAGTGCTCTATCACTGAGTTACATCCTCAACCCCAATTTTTCCTTTTCTTTTTTTGCAGGGGGAGCAGGTACTGGGGATTGAACTCAGAGGCACTCAACCACTAAGCCACATCCCCATCCCTATTTTGTATTTTGTTTAGAGACGGGTCTCACCTAGTTGCTTAGCACCTTACTTTTGCTGAGGCTGGCTTTGAACTCACAATCCTCCTGCCTCAGCCTCCTGAGACACTGGGATTGCAGGCATGTGCCACCGTACAGGATCCCTCTTCCCCTGTTTTTAATGTATAGTTTATCATAAGAACTTTAACAGTTATTCTATGCTAAGTTTTGTGACCTTTCTCCTGAAGAGCTTATAGTGGAGGAGCCATCTCTAAGCTCTATGAACCATCCAAAATAACCCCTCCTCCCCAATACTCATAACTCTTCAATTTTTCCAATTGTGTAACAATTTTTCCATGTATATTAATTTTAATCACATAATTATAGAGAATTATGTGAATTCACTCATCCCCACAAAATTGCTTTTGGTATTATCTTGTTGTAAGAGAACTGACTGGAACTTTAGTTTGGTTCTCTATCATTGCTTTGCTGCTTGCATGACATTTTCACCATGATTTACCTAGGTAGTCATGCTTTGCAAAAGCCCAAAGCATTATGAAAGAAATTCCATCTTGCAAGATTCCTAATGCCCTTATACAAGTTTAGTGAAGCAGCTTACAACGTTCAGATGCAAATATGATGTAAGAGAATACATTTGCTCTGAGAATCTATATTTCAATGGTGTTTACTTCTAGAAACCTAATCCTAATCATTATCTGGAATCTTCATGAGGGTAGGGACCATGGGGGTCTTGTTTACTCCAATGTCATACTTTTGCTGACCTAATAATAGTTGCTTCTTGTGTGTATACCTAAACTTTTCACATTGGAAAAAAGAGTCTTTTCAAGTGAGTATGAGGGAGATTGCTCAAGGAATCAGATTTTCCACTCTCTTTTTGACATCACTTGGAAGGACTGGCCTTGCCTTATCCTCCAGGCACAGAAAACAAACCTTCTGTTTCCAAGGGCCATCATCATTCCTGCTTTGAAGGTTTTCTGAAGTGTCATTTCCTCCAGGAACACCTTTCAGACTGAGATATGGAGTGGACACTGATTCCCATAGTGAATTCAAGGTTTTGCAAAGTCTACCACTCTTATGCAAACCAAAAGGGGGAGGAGTCCTTGTTTATTATAAATTTGATATTTTCACATCTTTGTTTGTATTTATCTGTTCCTAACTTGGTACATGAGACACATGGCTTGGCTTCTGTGTACTTAGTTTTTTTCTTCTATTTACCTGTGCTTAACTCTTGCCTGTTAAAACACATTTCTGCCTTAGCATCTAAATTTTAATATTTCCTTTATTTCTCTTCAGGCTTTTGTTATGCTAGCCCAGATAGGCACAGTGGGTTCTCAGTAAACATTATTTGAGGGTGATTTTATTATTAATAGTATTTTCTTGTTCAAAACCTCAGCTATTGAAAGAACAGAGTTTGTGTGACGCTTAATGTGCAAAGCAATGGATACTGAACAAATTTGGGACAGCATCTAAGTAATTTCCCTTTTCTAGTTAGTCCTAGGCCCCAAATGAGGTAATCAGCAGAATTTGAAAAGATGGTTAGACATTGTTTACCTTCTCCTGAGTAATTTACCCACTAGGTTGAGTGAACTGAGCAAACAGCTGCTGCTGGGATCTTGCCAGTCTTCTTCCCCATGGCAAACCGAAAGCCTGGTGAGGGTCAAGAGACCTGGATAGGAATTCTGGCTTCACTTTCTGAGAAACCTTGGGAACGAATTCTCTGTTTATTCATTCATTTAGTAAATATTAATTAGCTCCATTGTGTGCCAGGGGATAAAAATTCAATTGAGAACAAGAAAGTCTTTCCATCTATGGAATTCATGGTCCAGCTGAAAGGTGATGTTCTCCATAACCTAAAGGATGCTTCCCCATCTTTAAAATGATGATAGCCTCCTAAATTCAATTTGAGTGCTGAGAGCTGATAAACTTAGCATCTGATCAAAGCTCAGAATAGAGCAAAATCCTATCCATACCATAGGCAGCAAATGGCTGATCCCATGAATTGTCAATGGAAAAAAAAAAAAAACCTCTGCTTTGAGGACACAAGGAAACAATTACTTCCTAGACAACATGAATGACGATGAATGACCAGGCCCAAGGAACACAAGTTAACAACATACACACCACACACACACATGCTAAGTGAGACAGAGGCTGATAATAGAGGAAATGGTTGTAAAAGGGCCTAAAATAGCTCAGTACAATTTAGGCTTCTTAATTTCTAACACTAGTACAAGGTTACAAGGCTACATCAGTGAAATTTTAATAATAAAGAGATCTTAAATAAAAACACATCCTTTTGATAGCTCTCAGTCCTTGTCTCCAATGCCAATCCAATCGTTTTGAGAAAAAGATGATTTACTGCTTGGCTAGCAGAGGAGAAACAGAGGACTCCTGCCCCAAAAGCTGTGATTCTGCCCATCCGCAGGAACAGGGGGCTTTTACAGAGGTGATTCAGAGAAAATGAGATTAGGGAGGAGAACAGGAAGGAGAAGATCAGGGGAAAGAAGATCAGCGAGAAGTTTAGGGAAAAGAAGACTGGGAAAAAGAACAAAACCTGAAACTTACACCGCCACAAGTAATACAGTCAAAACATCAAGTGAACACCTGTTACACTTTCAGGGAGAAACTTCAGTTCACAGAATATTCTGGCTTTCCTTTACAAAACTGGTTACTAATAACATGGTCGGGCATTAGTGTTTACTTTATTCTTCTCCGCAGGCCAATGCAGGCCACTACCCTCTCAAGTGCCTCTGACCTATGCTCCAGTCCCACTGGTTCTCAAAAGACCCTAAGCGGCATGACATTTGGTATTCTGAGAAAGGCTGTATGGGCTTCCTTCCTTTCACCCATGTATTTCCCAGTTAACATGAGTTAGGGGGACAGAAAAGTTCGTCTCCACTGAGTAGGGCAGCAAAATTCCCGTAGATCCAGCAGAGAACATGACCTAGATAAGTGAATCCCAAGCAGTGGTGAACGCAGGCAGGAATGATGGCCCACGACCAGAAAAAGCCCATACAGATTTTAAGGCAGTGCCTTGCTCGGATGCTTGCTTCGAAGTGCAATTTTTGTAAACGTTGGCCATCCCACCACAGCCCCAAACAGCAGTACAAAGTGGCACAGCCCAGAAATGAATGGCTCAGGTAACCAAACTAGTGCTTAGCTGTCACGTGGACAGCAGTCAGGAATACCACGACTGCGCATGCCCCAGAGCCTCAGGGCTTCCCCCGCCCAGCTCAGCCGGCGCCCCTGCCGGCGGCCACGCCCATGACGTCCGCAGAGCAAGGCGGGGCGGGACAAGGGCCAGAGAGGGCGGGGCGCGGGCCGAAGGGGGCGGGGCGACCTC
>NW_026000048.1:15397499-15399121 GCF_001458135.2 Marmota marmota marmota | reverse complement strand
GCCTGGCTCCTGGAGGAGCTGCTGAGGCCCGACTGTCCCGAGCCCGCGGGGCTGGACGCAGCCCGGGAGGGACCCGATAGAAACGTCCGACTGAGCGAGCACCGCCAGGCCCTGGCCGCAGCCAAGCACCGAGGCTCTGCGCCGCCCCCGGGGAGCCCGGAGCCCAGCCCCAGCCCGTGGGGTGAGGAACACCGAGCGGAGAGGATTCCCCGGGGGTGGGAGAGAGGTGGCGACTGCAGCGACTCTCCCGGCGCCGACACGGCGCGACGGCTGGACCTGGAGACCGAAGCTCCCCCTGCACGGAGCAGCGAGGTGACCCAGAGTAGCGGAGCCGAGACGGTGGTGGTCTCCAGGTCGGATGCCAGAGATGAGAAGCTAGCCCTATACCTGGCCGAGGTGGAGAAGCAGGACAAGTACCTGCGACAGAGGAACAAGTACCGATTCCATATCATTCCCGACGGGAACTGCCTCTACCGAGCTGTCAGCAAGACCGTGTACGGGGATCAGAGCCTACACCGGGAGCTGAGGGAGCAGACGGTGCACTACATTGCCGATCATCTCGAGCACTTTAGCCCTCTGATTGAGGGCGACGTCGGGGAGTTTATCATCGCTGCTGCTCAGGATGGGGCATGGGCCGGGTACCCCGAATTGCTGGCTATGGGGCAGATGCTAAATGTGAATATACACTTAACTACTGGAGGGAGGTTGGAGAGCCCCACAGTATCAACCATGATTCACTATTTGGGCCCAGAGGATTCCCTAAGGCCTAGTATTTGGCTCAGCTGGCTCAGCAATGGACACTATGATGCAGTTTTTGATCACTCCTATCCTAACCCAGAGTATGACAATTGGTGCAAACAAACTCAAGTGCAAAGAAAACGCGATGAAGAACTTGCCAAATCCATGGCCATATCCCTATCCAAGATGTATATTGAACAAAATGCATGCTCTTGAAATGTCTGAAAACCTTACACCCTGGGGAAATTGCGTATATAACTTGTGTTTGGAAAATCACATGAACTCTAAATCAGGGTAACAGCACTTTTAAACTTCCTAGTAGATTTACTGTAGGTGTAAAGCCTTAATCATTTTTTGAATGTTTTCTCAGAGCTGAAGGTTGCTGGGCACCTAAATGATTTGTTTCATGATAGCTTTGGGTGATCTGCTATTTATAATTTGCTGTATAAAGTGAGCACTACTTAATTTGCAAGTTAATTTCTCACAGTGTAAATTTGTTCATTCCTGGTAGTCTATTTTCTATAAAAACGTATTTTTGCACAACATTTTTAAAAATGGTGTTACCTTCATCTATGATGTGTTCCATTTTGACAAACAGCTTTCAAGCATAAATCCAGAGAAATGCTTTATATAAAATGTATTACTTTGAAGTGAGTTTGTGATTTAGTAGTTATTTTATGTTGTTGAAATTTGAATTTCACAATTCTTCCATAATTATTTCAACTTGATATTGATGCATTCATGTTACCAGATGATTGGCCCATTCCATTTTGATGTAATAGATTTTTTTAATTGTTATTTTTCTAGAAATGGTCAGTCTTTATAAAGAAAAATGCTTAAGGGAAGGCTGTGGGGAGATTTTTTTTTTTTTTTTTTTTTTTTTT
>NW_026000048.1:15373152-15397474 GCF_001458135.2 Marmota marmota marmota | reverse complement strand
TTTTTTTTTTTTTTTTTTTTTTTTACCTTTAAGGGATAGTACCAGGTCTTACTTGAATGAAAGTCTGATATTTGCTGATGGCAGAAGGATGATTCTGTACTCTTGTTAATGTTTAGAGTAGATTGTCTGGTGCTCTCCATTGTTTTTATTTACATGTGTCATTTTGTTACAAAATAATTTAACATGGTATAAAATTTGGGGACAAGATAGGCCTCCTGCTTTATATACTTTCTTTTATATCTACTTGGATTCAACTAAGAAAAAAAAACTAATAGCAAAATGTCTGGACCCAACCTTGGCAGTTATTTTATAGCAGGAGAATACTCTTAATATTGTGTTCCTTTTAAGTTCTTCCAAAAGCCTAAGTAGGATTGCCATGTATTATGTAAAAATGTCTGCAAACAGAGCTTATAAGGTTTGCTGGGTCAGTGTTTCCAACCTAAAATCTATCTCATTGCAACTTTAACTACTTTTAGTCATATTTATTAAGTAATGCAGTTTGTACTTTTTTATTTTGTAACATTTTGTGATTTTTTTGTACAATACTGTATTTGTACATTAGAGCAGTTCTCAGCTGATGGAATGAATGAATAAAATGCACACTTTTACAATGTCTTTTTGGGTAGAGTGGTTTTTGAACTGTGATTACTGTGGAAACCTTTCTTAAATGCACGATTTTTTTCATGTGTAAAAATGCCACAGAAGTATGAGAGATTTCCTAAATTCTCACATAAACAGGATAGGTTAATCATTAGTAATTTCAAAGGGTAAGTCTCAATGAAATATAATTTAAAGGTGGAGTAACTCAAGAAATTGCTCTCATTATTTCTAATTATAATTTTTATCTAAAATTATGGGCCGATTGGCTAATGAACAGGGAAGTGCAAGTTCTGTGTTCACCAGTATAATGTCTAGTTTGTTATTTAGTCAAAATTTTTTGTTTCACTCACTTTCAGCATAGATTTTAACTTTGTTTGCTTGTTTGTTTTTAAAGAGTAACCACCGCATTGTCCTAATTTTTTTCTAGTCTGGCCTCTTTGAGATAATGGGGATCTATGTTAAGATGTGTTCCCAGATTTAGTTGAAAAGTGCAAGTTACAGTTTGTGTTCCCTCCAAAATTCATGTGTTGAAACTTAATTTTACCCTCATGAATAAATTAGTGTCTTTAAGAGGGCTTAGATGCTTTTGGCTTTTTTGCTCTCTGGCATATGAGGATCCTTAGATGGCCTTCACCAGATGGGGAACTAACAAATTTTTTTTGTTTATAAATTCTACAGTCTCAGGTATTTTGTTAGGATGTGTCTTGCAGAATAAAAGCAGTTTGAATTGTTTTGTTTCCAGTTGATCAACAACATGGTTATAGGCACAACTAAGTTTGAATTCATTGTTTAACCACATGTTTGGAAGGATGTAGATGGTTATCGAGAATAGAAAATTTAAAAAAAATTGTCAAAAGCTTAAATGTTAACTGACGTCTTTCCCATTCACTTTCTATAGTTTGTCATTGTTTTGTTTTTTGAAGAGGAAATGTATTCCTTATGTTAACTGTAGTAGGCCTGAATCACCAAAGACTTAAACAATTCAAGAGGTAGAAATGTGGTTAACTCTTTTTTACTTTAAGCAAACAGAGTTATTAAATGGATCCATTCCTTCAGTTACTCTTACAGAACAGCCACAAGACTCAAAACTATAAAGGAGGTGGGTGATGTTGTGATTAAGATAAAATTTTAAGTTTACTTCCCCATAAAATATGATACAGGATGGGCTGGGGTTGTGGCTCAGTGGTAGAGTGCTTGCCTAGCATGTATGAGGCACTGGGTTAGATTCTCAGCACCATATATAAATACAGTACATTGACAGAAAATATTTTTTTAAAATGTACAGGAGAATAAAAATCTATTAAGTAAATCCTACTGGTGTTTTTAGGTATTAGTAAGAAAAATCATACTATTAATTTCAGAATTTCATTGAAGAGGTACTTATATTTAAAACTATGATGCAAATAATAGTATAATTATTTGATTACTATTTAATTTAAAAACTAAAAGCTATAGTACTTCAATATTTTGGCAAAAATCTAATATCCAAATTGTTTTCCATTCAAATGTTTTCTCTAAGCTAAGTCTCATTTTTAGTATATTTAAGTGAATATTAAACTACTATTGATAAGTGTCACAAAGACATGGGCATGTGAAACTTAAGTCATGTTTTTTCTAAACTTGCAGTTCACATACTTTAATATAGCAGAATTTCCATTAGGTACAAAGCTTTTCACAGAAGCCACATTTTATAGAGGAGAAAAAATGCCTTTAATGCTTTAGGGTCCCCATGAATATCAGAATTGGTTAGCTTCAGTTTGGATAAATAGTCTTAATGTCGAAATGTTTGTTTCATAATATTTGTATTGTAAAACAAAACCAGGATCTTGAGATAATCTCACTGTTTTGCTTTATGTGTTTTGTTCCTTTTCCCTGAAAGAATAGAGAGCTAAACTCTTAAAATTTTATTGTGATATTCAGGGAGCTCATAGGAAAGAAAGGCAATAGAGAAGAAAAATAAATCTTGGGTCTTTGAACAGCTGATAATTTGGTTTGTAGGTGGTGTGGTTTGGGTGTCCCCCAGAATTTGAGTGTTGGAAACTGAATCCCCAAAGTTTTACCCTAATGGTATTTGGAGGTGGGAACTTTGGGCCATAATTGGGTCTTCCTGGATTAACGAGTTATCCAAGGAATGGCTTTATCATAAAAGCAAGCTCTTTGGGGCATCTTGTTCAGTCTTACCATGTGATGCCCTCCACCGTGTTATGATGCTGACACCAGCTACTGGACTTCCCAGTGAGCTGAATCTTTGTTCATTGTAAATTAGCCAGCCTGTGGAATTATCATAACAGAAAAGTAAGAAACTAGGTAAATATACTGGACTGATTGAAGTGTGTTTGTCAAATATGTAGCATATTCACATGTAACAGTCATTTGTCACCTGAAATCATAAGTCTAGATTCATTTTTTAATATTCCTTCAGTGTCTGTAACTCAAAGAAACACTGAGAAACTAGATGACATTTAATTCAGCTTTATTGCCTAGATTTACTTAGTTTATTAGGTATAGGCTATATTGTATTCCCTGTTGGATCCCTGAATTGCAACTCAATAGCAAGGAGAGGTAGGTGTTTAAGAAATTATTGAATGAAGAAATGAATTTGAGGGAAAATAAAGACAGTGAAGTAGTGAGTTGCTAGAAACCCCAGGTACTTGTGTATGGTAAGCATATACTATACCACTAAGTCACATCCCTGCCCTGAGTTCTATAATTGATGAAATAGTTTTTTAAACCAAAAGTTAGAATGTATAGATTTTACCTTTTGTATCATCTTTCAAACATTTGATAAATAGAACCTAAATAAGTTTTTTAAAATATAGAACTTTGATTAATCTGAAGTGATTTTTATGCCTTGTTCCAGGAGATTTGCTCTGGCTTGGTTTAAGGGGATGATGCACTCATCCCAAGTCCAGTCTATAAACAGTTCTGATTTTGTTCTACTTTCTCATTCGCCTGGTTGGGAAGGAAATGTTGGACGGATTTCAAGCATGCTTTCTGGCTGTTGTGTTCAGTAATAATGACTGCATGCTTGTGCCGTTGGTCAATGGAGCCATGGCAAGTAGTATGAATCAGATCAAAACAAATGTGTTAGGGAAAACGTCATATTTCCTCCTGGTGTAAATTAGGTCAGCGACAATTGTGTATGAATAAAGGTCAGAGAGATAATTCACTGTTATCAGATTAGTCATAGTAAAACCTTATCTAGCCTCCCTTGTTTCTAACAATTGAGTTTTCTAAATAATTGAGCAGTCAATTTATGTGTAAAATATAAAATAAAACACAGTAACTACTTTGGATGAAATTCTTTAAGACTTCACCTTTACAAAGTAGCTGAATGTAGTTCAATCTGCCCTTGGTGTCTAGGGCTCTCCTGTAGTCGTGGGCTTATTGCTGTGAAGCTTGGCAGACTGCTGAAGTGTGATTGTGCTTCACAGGATCTCAGCTTGCTAGGACTTTCATCTTCATGTTTTATGTTTTCCGGTATCCTCCCTCATATTCTGATTTCTCTTCTCACAATTGTTACTTTTTGGCCCTAATTCCCCATTTGATGTCCTGTGTTCAAATAGACATACTAACAAACATACTTGTTAGAATAGATGTTGAATTAATAAGAATTTGGCTCCTAATTCAGAACTGGGATGGTTTGCTATGAGTAATATGTTTAAGGTTTAAATTTGACCAGAGAGTTTTTTTGCTGCCTCTTTTGTCTGGTGTTCTTTGATGGAATCCTAGGTTTGTCAGCTTAAGAGGCCTCTGAATGTGTACAGTGGCATATGTACAAAGTGAACATACTTGGATCGGCTATACTAATCTTCAAAATGGAGTTGATTTGTCACTGGTTAAATTTTGCTTCTTCTCTACCATATGTAATCCTTTAGTACTTGTTAGGTAGCTAGTCAACCTTTCATGGGCGAGGGCAAGGGTGATTGAAAACCACAGGGAGCCTTGCAGGACTGTCAGTCCTTGAAGGGGGGGGGGGCTTGGTATGTTAATTAGCCACAATGACCTCACCTTAAGAAAAGCTATTGTTACAAGATCAGGTCACACCCTACCAGGTGACCTGGACCCTCCCTATGTCACAACCCCCAATCACCCTTGCAACCAAAACATCAAGACCCTCACAAAGAAAGTTTGCTGAGAGCTATTCAAAGAGTAAAACACCAATTAAGGAGGTAGGAAATTGTGACAAAAACAGGGAGACTCAATTTCCTTAATTTCAACTCTAAGGGCAACACCCTTCTCTTTTCCAGTGGGTCCTGTAGTTCCTGGGCTGTCAATAGTCAAGAGGTGGACCTGGGTGGGACTCTAAAAACCTTCCTGGGGTTCTCAATAAAACTGGAGGACAGGCACTGGGATGTAGCTCGTTGGAAAGCATTTGCTTCTCAATCACAAAGCCCTGGGTTCGATCCGATCCTCAGTTTAAAAAAAAAAAAAAAATTGGAAGGCAGGAGGTACATACACATTGTCCTTGTCATCTCTGAAAGGACCCACCCTCTTCCTTGAGAGTATCCCCCTTTCCTGTCCTTTCTAATAAACTCATGCCTGCTACTCCAAGCAACACGTCTGGAATCTTTCTGGTGTGATTGCAAGGACTGGTGAGAAAGGATTGCTGTGACTCCCTCAGCGTCCCAGCAGGCCCTTTGCCCTGTAGTATTGCATACCTGCCATTGCCTTGTTTATGCATTTTTGTATTTAGTTTTCTGGTCTACTAAGCTGTGAGAATTATGAGGTAATTTCAATATCAGGTGCTCATTGAATGCTCCAAATCACAGTCTGCAAAGACACGTCCAATACAAATATGACAGCTTTCTTTTAAATTTCTTGTCCTTAGTTTTTCCTTAGTGTGTATGTTTTATGTCTATATGGGTAAACAGGCTTATTTTTCACATTCTGTCCTCCCCTTTTCATGAGAGTAAACTTTTTTCTCACACTGATCAAAATGGCTGAATAGGTTCAGTAGGCACCCTGTGTTAAAATACTGACAAGTAGGACTTAGACAATAACAATCTGAAAAAGAGAAGGTTGAATTTAATTCCATGGGGTTTGTGCGATTTATATTTTAAAGCAGTTGCTGTAGAAAAAAGACATTGCATGGGCACATGTACACCCACACAGACACGGCATTTTATTCTTTGAACTAGAATGATTTTTGAACTGTAAGTAAGGATGCTAAATAGATTGGCACTATATGATGTTTACTTGAGGTAATGATTAAGCAAAATGTTTCATGATAAAGTGGTTGTATTTCTTAGCTTATCAAGGTACAGAAAGGAAGTGTGCAAAATAGGTAATTGTAAAGGGAATTTATACCAATGTGTCATGTAACACCTGTGCAGCCAATTTGTAAAATAAACTCCAATAAGGCTTTCAGTCCTGGTGAAAAACAGGAAACATTCACACTCTTTGTCTTGCAGTGAAATATGAGCTCTACTGGTGATGTAATAAGAATGAGAGAAGAAGGAAATGCCATGGTTGAGTGGAAGAATACAGTCAGGGAATTCTGACTTGCTGTCACTCCACTGTCTTGACCATCTCGCTGCAAAGCACTAGAGCTCTAGGGGGAGTAGTTGTTTAATTACACTTTAACTCTCTATTTAAACAATGCTCATGTCTCAATAGTAACAGTACATGCCTGAAACAGAGACTTCAGTAATTGCTTACACAGAATCCCAGGCCACAAAAGAGAATGATTTAAGATGAATGTTGAATGGGTCAATACCAAGTTGTTCTCTGATAGATTTCTTTTTTTTATTACCTGTTTCTTTTATTGATAGTGGCTGTTGGTGGAAACCAGTACTACTCAGAATCGCAGCAATTCATCAAGAGAGGGCTCTGTTGATTTAGAAGGCAACTTGACCCTTCAAGAATAGTCGTATTAGTTAGGCCAAGCTATTGTAAGAAAAAGGAGTTTGTTTCCTTCTCACTTAAATGTTCCAAAGTCTGGGTTGGCTCCCTAGAGGCTGTCACCATCTGATCTAAGCTGTGCCACCACCCTGTCTAGATTCTAGCAGCTGGGAGGGAGAAGAGCTCACACCCCAGGGGACTTTCTTCAAGTCTGCTTTTCCCCATTGTCCAGAAAGCATCATGCAGCCACATGAAATTGGGAAATATTGTTCAGACCGTTTCCCAAGAAGAAGGGTAAATGGATTTTTGGCAGAAAAACTGCATTCTTTTTCAAATCTTTTCCAGAAATGGTTTTGAGTTAACATTATCTATGTGAAGAAAAAATAAAATATTGAGGTATCTTGGACTAGAGTGAATAAATATACATTAACTTATTTCACAGGACAAAGATAATAGAAGTGGAATTAGCTATTGCCATAATTTAGGGTTTCTTATCAGCTCCTCAACAATGGGTTTGTCACAGATGAAATGTATACATGTGCCAAGCCTTCCATGTTTTGAGAAGGCTGCTATTTTTCTATTTCCTTTCCATTCTTTATTGTTCTTTAGTATATCGGCAATATCTTGAAAATCTGGTGTTCAACACAAGTCCTGTTTTTCTTTAGAAAGAACAATATAAATACCTTTTTCCTTTTTAGGTTTTTTTTACAGACTTTGCTTCTTTAGAATATTGCTGGTTTGACTTCTCCCACTGTTTAGTGATTTCCTTTTGCCTTCCCCTGCTTGGTCTCCTTTTGAAACATTTGTATGCGTTCTGCTCTGCTGAAAATTAGGTGGTCTTCTTTATTATTTATGAGTTCAATAACTTTGCTAATTTTCTAACTTATTACGTTTTTTTTTAAAGAAAATTACCAAACCTCTCCCCCCACAAAAGAAAAGGAAAGCAAAAAGGTATCAGCCCACCTCATCTCCTCCCAAAAGGAAAGGAAAACAAAGAGGCACAAATGGGTCCTTAGAAGAAGAAACTCTAAATAAAGGATATATTTAAGATTTAGCAATGCAACTAATCCCCTGAAATTAGTTTATAGGAATCATCATAAATGGGCAGAGAAGACAAAGGTAAAGACCATGCACCTTAAGAACTGGTCACTAAAGTTCTGGTGAAGAAAGGGACCTCCTAGTGTCACCAGCGGTACAGCAAGCCCATTCTTAGCAAGAACCAATCAAAAGTACTTGACAAAAGGGCTGGGGGTATAGCACAGTGGGAGGGAACTTGCATAGCTTGTGTGGCCCCCTGGGTTCTATTTCTGTCACCACCAGGACCACCACAACAAGGAACATAATTAATACAAAGAAAGTTGTAACTGGCCTAAATATAATGTACTACAGCAATGTGTTGTCATTAGAAGGGTGGTGGTCGGTATAAAGCCTAGAGAAAAGGCGGTCAAACAACAGTGCATTGGGCAGTGTGTCCCATTTTATTTAGTGTTATGGCTTGGCTCTTCAGGCTTGGTCCTCAACTTGGAGCTACTGGAAGGTGGGAGAACTTTTGGGAGGTGGGATTTCGGTGGAAGGAAGAGAGGTCATCAGGCATACCAGTGAAGTCCCCTTTCTCTCTATTTGCTTCCCAGCTGCCATGAGGTGAGCAGCTTTGGTCCACCACACACTCCATGCCATAATATTCTGCCTTTCCCGGGAGCCCCAAAACAACATGGCCAATCTATTGTGGAATGAAACTTCAGAGACTGTGAGCCAAAAATCAGACTTTCCTCTTCCAGTTGATTTTCTCCAGTGTTTTGTCACAGTGACTAAAAGCTGACTAACACACTGGTTAGCTAGCCACACTAATATGATGAACAATTTCAGAAAGTAATTTTTGGAAATAGGAAGAAAATATTTATTCAGCAAATATTGCCTGGAGGATAGCAGGTACTGTGCTAAATATTATGGAAACTCAAAGGTGTTTAATAAGGAGGAGCTGTAATAATCACATCTTGCTCACATATTATTTTGTTCACGAGAGAATTCTTTGGAGTCAAAGTTGGCTGGGGTTCAAATTGTGACTTAACTAATTAGGTCAAGCATGACCTCAGGACAGTTAGTTAACCTCTTTAACCCTGATTCATCATTTGTGTAAAGGAAATAGTTATATTCAGTTCAGAGGGTGTCATAAGGATTAAATTCTAAATAACATAATTTATTGTAAGGATAGAGCATAAAATTAGCCCTCAGTAAATGTTATAACTACTTCTATAATTATCATGTTGAGGATCACGAGACTAACTAGTTTATGTGAATTTATAGGGGAGTAAAAATGGAGCTTCCCTCCACCCTTCTAGAATCCTTGGCTGGGCTATGAATTAAATTGACATAAGTCAGATTAACAGTAAAAAAACACATGTAATTATGCATATATGGGGCTGGGGATGTGGCTCAAGCGGTAGCGTGCTCGCCTGGCATGTGCACGGCTCTGGGTTCGATCCTCAGCACCACATAAAATAAAGATGTTGTGTCCACCGAAAACTAAAATATTTTTTTAAAAAACTATGTATGTATGAATGGGTGTCTCACAAAACATTCCTGGAAGAAGGGTCAGCTGAACTTCCGTAGCATTTGAGTTATGAGAAGGAATAGGGATTTGGGGCTGCTGGGAGGGGATGGAAATACAGCTATGCGAAAGTGAGGGGAAGAAAAGCGGGTGAATAGCTTTAAATTTCATGCTTACTTTAATTTAAGATTATTCTTTAATATTGATTGAGAGACTAATACTGCATATCATTACTTAGTAATAGATTTTGCCTTTACTTATGCAAATATTATCTCAATACTTTTGCATTTATTTTAAAGCTTGAAAATTACAAGTCCTTTTTGGAAAAGGTGACATTGACTATTTCCATTTTGATGTTTATGTATTTAGTCAGTAGCAATCGATAGCTTCAGTCTGCCTAAAAATATCAAAACTATGTTTAGAATGAGCTTTTGAGGGACACCTCATATACAAACTATAACAATGTCCATGCCCTACTCCAGATCCCTTAAGGCACGTGCACTTAAACACATGGGCACACACACACATAGACACACACACACACACACACACACAAAGTGAAACTGACGACCCCAATCTATGTGGCTTTTTATTGTCCTGAGACATACGTTTTCTTAACAAAATTTTCACCATGTGCTGCGAACAGTGAAATCTGAAACATATTTTTCCTAAGAGTAATGTAGGAAGCCAGAACAAGTCACTTCAAATCATCTTTCACATAAGAATTATTTTGAGTTNTTTTTTTTTTTTTTTTTTTTTTTTAATGGGGCTGGGGCTGTAGCTTAGTGGTAAAGTATGTGTTTAGCATGCATGAGGCTGTGAGTTCAATCCTCAGCACTTCAGAACAACAAACAAACAAAAACCCAAAACAAAACAAAGAAAGAATGGACACTTAAAAATTTTTTTTGAATTGGGGAATTTTAAGTGGAATTTTGATTATCTTTGGTAAGAAATATGGGATTCTTTGATACATATTCTGCTTTAGTTGCTTCATTTTTTTAATATTTATTTATTTTTTAGTTCTCAGCGGACACAACATCTTTGTTTATATGTGGTGCCAGGGATCGAACCCGGGCCGCACGCATGCCAGGCAAGCACGCATGCCAGGCAAGCACGCTACCGCTTGAGCCACATCCCCAGCCCCCTAGTTGCTTCATTTTTAGTGTAATGTTTCATGTGTCAAGTTTGATCTTACATTTGGGAGGAAGAAAAAAAAATACAGGAGCTGTCTCTGTTTTAACCAGGGTGAAATTGAAACAGGACAAGTTTTTATACCTAGTTTTAGTGTAGGGACCAGTAAGTTTTACATTCAGGAGATGTGTTTTCCCCAATGGATTGGTGATGGCTTCCAGGAACCCCATGTTGAGAAGGTGTCAGGTGCAGGATCTTTCGGAGGGTCCATATCCATGGGAACAGAAGAAGGACATAGCGATTAATGAAAACCAAAGTGTTTTTCCCCAAAATATATAAAGGATTGTTCAATTGAACTCTTATAAAAATGTAAGGGAATTCTGTCTTTCCTCTGTTTGCCTAAATTCAGGACAGAAATTCATGAAGACAAAGGTCTTTCTACTCTCATCTACCCCTTTTCTGCCTAAGGACAAGGGTATAAATTTTCACTTGATTATGTCAACATAAAAAGCTTTGTTTTTAAGAAAATAATTCATTTGAGCCAAATATGAGTGATGATGGCCTGGGAACAGAGATTCAAGTTACCCTGAAGAACGTGTTCCACTTTGAAAGAGGTTACATGAACTTTTATAGTCACAGAACCAAAGAAAGTCATAAATCAATACATTTACCAATTACATTGATGGGGACATCAGGTAGGCAGGCTATAGCAAGGGTGGGGGAGATCATTTCTGTAGGTCTCAGATGTCACAGCATTATTTGCTTTAGGGTTGGTAGAGCTTAGGGATACTCTGAGAAGTTTACATAATAGGAAAATGTTAGTTCTGATACAAAAGTTAAGGTAAATGGCTATTAAAGGGCCTAAGATAACCCAAGATAATTTTGGCTGTGAACCTAAAAACTTTCCCTCTTTCCACAATCATGATGTTCTACTCAGTCATGGTCAAGCAGTCTGCTGGATCTTTAGTAAGACAGCTTCAGTTCACAGATACCAGCTCAGAGACTTAGGCACCTGCCAAACTGTGAGCAGACTTTCTCCCCAGAAATTTACCTTCCCACAGTTTTCCTGCCTCTGAAGCCTGAGACTGTTTTCCTCCTTGACGTCACTTCTCTAAAATGTATTTTTCTTGGTTCAATTCCTGTGTAAGGTGGCATGCTAAGTTGCGTTCTCTTGCATGCTGAGCACTGCATGCATAATTAACTTTTTTTTCTCTTATTAATGTCTTTTGTTGCAGAGACCTGTCCCAATGATGAAAATAATGAGATTGAAGCTAAATTATATTTTTTCACCCCTTCATAATTCACATGTCAAATAGTTACCTTTTATAATTCTGTGGGTGCTTTGCTGAGTTAAGGTGGACTCACTCCATTTATAATTATTTTCCATGAAAACTCAGCTTTAATTTTATTACTGAAAAATTCTTTTCCTTTTACCCTTCTAGCTTTTTTTTTTTTTTTTGGTGGCTGAATCTCTTTAACAAAAGACACATTAGCAAGAGAGAAAAACATTACTGAAGTTTATCAACATGTGGCTCACACATGTTAACACATGGGAGTACCCAGAGATGGGTAACTCAAAGGGGGTTTAGAATTCAGGCTTATGTAACAACAATGAAGAAAGGGTTTGGGACTACTGGGCAGGGAGACAAGTTATGGGAACTCGACCAGGAAAGAGTATAGTAAGGAAAGGTAAGATCTGTACGAGATTTGTCTGTGTCTTCTTCATTGGTAAAAATTTCTTATTACTGAGTCATATTCTTTAGAGATTCCCCTTTTAAAGTTAATTTTATCTTATAAAAGGGAAACAAATGTTCTGTCCTCAGAGCTTCTCCTGTGTCTAATATCTCCCAAAACAACTCAAAATAATTCTTATGTGAAAGATGATTTGAAGTGACTTGTTCTGGCTTCCTACATTACTCTTAGGAAAAATATGTTTCAGATTTCACTGTTCGCAGCACATGGTGAAAATTTTGTTAAGAAAACGTATGTCTCAGGACAATAAAAAGCCACATAGATTGGGGTCGTCAGTTTCACTTTGTGTGTGTGTGTGTGTGTGTGTGTCTATGTGTGTGTGTGCCCATGTGTTTAAGTGCACGTGCCTTAAGGGATCTGGAGTAGGGCATGGACATTGTTATAGTTTGTATATGAGGTGTCCCTCAAAAGCTCATGTGTGAGATAATGCAATAATGTTCAGAGGTGAAATTATTAGATAAGAACTATAATCAATAGATTGATCCAATTGAATGATTATAGGCAGGTAGGGGGTGACTGGAGGAAGCAGTTCACTGGGGGTGTGCCTTGGGGTTTATAGTTTGCCTATAAGCATTCTCTGTGCTTCCAAACTGTCATGAACTGAGCAGCTCTCCTCTACCATGCCCTGGTGTTCTGCCTCACCTTGGGCCTGAAGCTATGAAATTTGGCTGACCATGGATTGAACCTCTTAAACCTTGAGCCAACATAAACTTTTCCTCCTCTAAATTATTCTCATCTGAACTCTTGGTTACAGTGACACAAAGCTCACTAAAACAATGACATCATATTTTCTCCCCAGGTAAGTTTGATGATCAGCTAGGTTTAGGAACCCTTGAGCTATAGGAAGTGCTTGTGTGAATCTCAGTGAGTGACCAAATGGCCTGTGAAATTTAGACTAAGAGAGAGAAGGTGACGAATGAGAAAGAATATGATGAAAATTCATAAAAGCACCATCGCTTCACTTGTGTTTTCAAATATTCAATGGGTAATTAAAACAGGGTGAAAACTTGGCATGCTGCTTTCATTTTGCATCTGTTTCCTCTGCTCTGTATCATTCTCTCTTGTAGTTACCCTGGAATCCAGGGACAACAGGTCTGGTTGATAAACATGTTGTGATGAGTGAAAATTCACCTCCCAGGTAACAGCAACTTTTTAAATTTAGGTCTCTAACAAGGCCCTTCCTGACTAGCCCTGAGATATGACCAACTAGACCACAATTTGACCAAGACTCTTCATAATTCTGGTCCCCCTTCCTTATATGACCTGGGAGCTCATGTCAGTACTCCCAAAGACAGGGCTGAGGAATTTGGTCCCCTTATCTTCCTGGTTTACTGCTCAAAGTTCCTTTCCTGCCTTCACACTGTGGTCTCTTTGATTGGCATTTGGGAATGGGTGGCACGACCTAGTCTATTGGAATTCCTGGAGCTGGGGCCTTGGCCCTAAATGAACTCTGGTAACAAAATCACTAGGAAAAGGATGAACATGGATATACTCACCAAATCAGAAATATCAAGATGAAGCAAATTTTAATTTGACTCTTGTATGTATAAACATGTCCATATTGTGCATATTTTGTAAGGAAAAAAGACAATTCTGGGAAACTTTCAGGAGAAGAGCCATCTTCTAGTTTGTTCTCTGTTGCGGTAACAGAATACCTGAGACTGGTAATTTATGAAGAAGTTTATTTTAGATTATGGTTCTGGAAGCTGACGAGTCCAGCCAGGATTAGTGGCTGCATAAGGTGATTACCTTATGCTGCTCCATAACAAGTTGAAAGGGCAAATGAGCACGTGCCTAAGAGGCATAAAAGAGAAGCGGCCTTACTTTATAACAACTTGCTCTGCCAGTAACTAATCTCATGAGAATTAATCCAGTCCCTTGAGAAAGGCATTAATCCCTCTTATGACCTAATCACCTCTTAAAGGGCCCACCTCCCCCTGCTGCCATATGGCAATGAAAACTCAATGTGAGTTTTGGAGGGGTCAAAAAGTCTCCCCATCAGCATAATTTCTCTCTCTCTCTCTCTCTTTTTTTTGTGTGTGAGTGTGTGTGTATGTATTCCAGGAATTGAACTCGGGGGCACTGGACCACTGAGCCACATCCCCATCCCTATTTTGTATTTGATTTAGAGACAGGGTCTCACTGAGTTGCTTAGCACCTTGCTTTTGCTGAGGCTGGCTTTGAACTTGTGCTTCTCCTGCCTCAGCCTCCCATTAGCTGGGATTACAGGCATGTGCCACCATGCCCTGCAACTTTTCTTTTTCTTATCATCAGCAAGGAGTCCTTGGGTCCACATAGTAGCCAGGCCCTACTAGCTGTCCTTTGTCACCACTCCAGCAGCACTGTAGATGGTCAAAAGGGGAAGAATATCAGTTTCATTCTGCTTCCCAAGGAGGAAGAGGGCAATTATTCAGGATTCTTTGGATTGCATAAATGCCAGAAACTTGATTCAACTCTGGCTTCAGAAAAACAAATAAAAATAAGGAAAAGGGGATCTTTTGAGCAATGGTGCTGACTGGGATCCTGGTGCAGCTCACAGAGGCAAAGAGAAAACTGTAGGAACCACGTCCTTGGGCTGTGGAATCAGGTCTTCCGTGGACCAAATCTGTCTCTTCTCTGGTTCTGCTTTTATTTAAATGTTGGCCTCATTCTTCCTCCCACAGGACTGAGGGTGGGTCCCTACTGAGCAATCATGAATAGGAAAGAGTTCTTTTCCTGTCTCTGTACCAGTGGTTCATAAACATTTGTGGACATCACAATCACCTAATTGCTTGTTAAAGAATACATTTCTGGGGTCCACCTGTAGAATTTCTGTCATAGGAGGTCTTGGGAGAGGCTCTAGAATTTGTAGTTTCTAATAAGTTTCCAGGTGGTGTAGATGCTTCTGGTCATAGGACCACACTTTGAAAAGTATTGCTATACCTTAATCCCAGAAAAGAATTTTTTCCTTCCTTTGCTTTGCACTTGATGGTTTGCTATGTATCGTAGTGTGTGTTGGGGTGGGGAGATGCTTCCTTCTACTCTGGGTTTTTAACTGATCTATGTATTAACTTGATATGACAGATTAGTAGGAGAAAAACAATTTTAACTATGTATGTCCCATAAAAACCAGAAGACTCATGGAAGCAGCCAGGTAATTTCTCCCAGGGAATTGGAGAGGCTTCAGTAGCTTCCCTCCTCTTAGATACCTTTATATAGATTTCTTTTGGGAAAGGGGAAATTTATACTTTATTGTAGGCAGTTGCAGGTAGGTAAAGAGCTTTTCCTAAATTGTCTAATTCTGTTTCTTTTTGTTCAAAACAATCAATATGCAAAAGTTTCGGATTTTTGAGTGATGTGTTCTGAACCCTTTCATTTCCCACTGTCTTCACAATTGTAAGCAAAAATAACCAAACCGGGGACAGACCTCTATGGATCAACGATACTTTTTCTAAGCAATGGAGTGGGGCACATTTCAAGGGGAGAAAATGAAGACAGGCTACAACAAGGATCTGAGTTTTATAGGGTTCAGCAGGTCATGGGTTGAATTGGTTTGGTGGGTTCATTGAGGGCAGGACAAGTTCCTGGGGCCTATTTTACTGGGCTTCTAAATGACAAAAGCATTTACCACAGATATATCCCTTTACCCATTCACAGGGCAGGAAGGAAGGTGGGGGAACAGCTGCAGATAGGGGAATTGCCCTGGGGCTTATTCTCTGTGTCCTCCACCATTGGTCCCCAGCTTTTGTCTTTCTTAATCCTCAGGATCCTCATGCTACAAGATAGCCACAATTTTGTTAGTGTAAGTAAGGAGGAAAAGAGGGTAAGTGACTGGCGTAGTTAGCCTTCCAAAAGTCTTTGAAAATGTAGAAGGACCATTCAGGGTTTTTTTTTAAAATGGTATTTCCAACATGTTTTCCACCTCTCCTTCCCAAAATATTTCCCCCAAAATGATAGAAAAATTTATAATCTTGTGAGGACCAAGAGAATAGGGAAAGGGATATGATAATAAAGTGTGGAAACTGGAAAGGGGGTGGCACGAGTCAGCAGAGTGGGGAGTGGCAACCTTCACCAGACTCAGGGTGTGTCCAGAGCACCCTCATTCTGCAGAATCCCCCAAAGAGCAAAGATTTGGAGGCACTTGGTGACCTCTGACGGTGACAGCACAGGTGGAGTTAAAGACAGGATTTGGATCCCTTTCCTGGATGATGATGAGTTTCAGATTGTGGCAGAATTTGAGGGACTCTGGCTGCAAGGACCTTGGGTGCAGAACCAAGCATGGACCACGGAGACAGTGGCAAAGGACAGGTAGTCAGTGAAGTTAGTGGATGATCAGATCATAAAGAAATTCCAAGGAAATGGAATGCCCATCCCTCCCGAGCACTTCACAGGCTGAAGGTTACCACACCTCCCAACACAGGGAGTTGCTAAGGAGTACCCCTTGGGCTGGCTCTTTTCCTGCTTTTTGGTCACGTAGGCAAGATAGGAAGATGGGAGTGGGGGAAGAAACCCTGAGATCTATGAAGGAGCAAGACACCCTCCCATCCAGGGATACCAGCATTTTTTTCTGTTTCCCCATCTTCTTTTGCCAAAACCTCCCTGATGATTTTTTCCCTAAACTTCTCCTTCCTGATCCCTCCTCAATCTCATTTTCTCTGAATCACTTCTATAAAAGCCCCCTGTTTCTGTGGATGGGCAGAATCACAGCTTTTGGGACAGGAGTCCCCTGTGTTTCTCCTTTGCTAGCAAAGCAATAGACCTTTTTCCTTTTTCTCATAACTGTAAGGGTCCCGCGAAACGTCGGAGAAAGAGACCACCAAGTGACCACTCATGCAATTGGCAGAAGGGGGGATTTATTGAACCAGCATGCTGGGGCTCCGTGCCCACTCAAGAAGGGAAAGCAGCCCAGAGCCCCGAGCAGGGGCTGAGCACTGCTTAAGTACACTTTTTGGGGAGGGCGGAGGGCTTTGTATACATCAGAACAAATCATCATTAGGCGCGGGAAAATTGAACAACAACTCCTAAACCTGATTGGTTCATTCATTGGCGGGAACAGGTCAGGCTGGAGTGATAGGTCATTCCTAAGGAGGGGGTTACATTTAAACTGATTGGTCCAGGCCCTGCAATGCCTGCGTGCAACCACACAGACCCCTTCAGTTATTAAACAACCAGACAATCAGGGGAAATGTTTACTGGGCGGTTCTAAGCATTGTCTTAACAGCTAACTCAGACCTTGCAGCTTAGAAACTTTTACAACACCCGGTCTTTTACCCTTTAACTTTTACGCTTTAACTTCAATTTCTTTTACCCTTACATAACCATGTCCTCATTATTGTACTGGCACTGGGGATAAGGACTGAGCTTTCTGCAATATGGAGCTTAAACATTGGAGAAATGCTGAAGAGAAAGGCCCAGGCAAGTATACAAAGCAAGTTTTATTTAAATAATAATAACACAACCTTCTCCAGGGAGGAAGAAAGGGGCCTTAGCTGGTTCCTGGTATCCAAGGAAGTGCTGGGTTCTTCCCCTTTTATACATTTTAGAATTTCTTTGTTCTCAGGGCCTCTCACTCCCATCCTACCTACTGTGACCCACAATCAAAGTGACTACTGACCAAAAGGTTGGCCTAGGGTGGGAAGGTAGCCTCCCCAGGAGTCCAGGCAGGAACGGAGTGGCCCTGGAGACATTCATTAACAGCCCCTTGTTGGGAGGAACAATTTCCTGGAAGCAGGTCACCTTGACAACTGGTTGCAGCAGGGGAAAGGGCTCTGGAGTATTAGCATTTTAATACCCCAGAGGCAGGTGACTTTGAACTTGAGTGAGGGGTTGCTGTCCTGAAGATATTAACATTTCAATCCCTTTGAAACAACTTCCATCTTCTCAACTGAGCCATCATCTGTCTACACTAACTGCCTGATCTTTGTTCTTCTTTCATCAAGGGTGAGATGTCTTTGGAGGCGAAGCAAAGAGTACACATTCAAGGGAGAATGCCAGACCTCTGCAGAGGGAGAGACTGCAACCCCTTGGTCTGGGATGTTAATATTCGCAGAGGGAACAGTAAGTAGCAGGGCTTGAACAATATGCAGAGTCAAGGAGGAGGTACACATTATCATACCAGTATTCCTTGCTTGTGTATTGCCCCATCCCAGAGGTGAGGGCTTGGGCTGGGCTGCCCAGAGTTGCTGGTTTTGCATTTCAAGGTTCCTGGGCATTGCCTGCATTCCAATGGTTTGTGGGTGCTTCTCTTTTTGCCACTCCAGGATATCTTTTTCTGTATCTCCAAATTCCTATCTCAAAAGCCACAAAGTGAGAAGCATCACCTCTGCCCACAGATTCCAGTTAGCCTCTCAGTGCCTCCCTCTTACAGACCCATGGCATGGATCATGAGGCATTGACATCATCTCTGAATTGAAAGAGAGACCAAAACAACTAAAAAAAGAAATATCAAGTCCAAGGGAAAGAAAAAGGAAACAGAAAAGAATGTAGCGAATGGAAGAAAACCTAAAAAAAGAAAAAAAAGGAAATAAACCTATAAATTGACATCTGCAGAGAGAGAAAAGAGAATATCTTGGATCCTGGAGAACAGAATGCTATTTTTAAAACAATTCTGTAAGATAAAAATAGTGTAGCCAAAGTAAAATATTCAGTAGAAATGTGGAAGATAAAGTAGAGAAAATCTTTCAGAGAGTAGACCAAGGAGGCATGGAATGGAAAAAGGAAGACAAAATAAGAAAATGAGACAATTAATCATGGAAATCCAATGTTTGACTATTGTGTTCTTGAGATAGAACAAAGACACTGGTTGAGAGAAAAGATTATGAAGATTTCCCAGTACTTCCCAGATTTCAAGGTCCCACAGTGTCCACAAGGCTATCTTGGCCAGCCATATTGGCTGCACCAGTGAATTAAGATGGGAATGGTTGGTATCCCCTAGAGTGATGCAGTGCACAACCTTTTCACTGGGATATGGCAGCCCAGTGAGGGCAAAAAGACCCATGCCATGGCCTTCTGAGTAGAAATTTTAAAGTACTAAATGGAATGTTCTCGAAGCCTTAGTATAAGTCATAGCCAGACTTTAGGGAAAAGAATGGCATCAGACTTGCTGTAGTAAGGCCCATTTGTCAAGGCTTAGTCTCCAACTTGACACTTTTGGGGGCTGGTGGAAACTTTAAAAGGTAGGACCTAATGGGAGGTTTTCTGGTTATTGGGGACTTACCCTTGAATGGGATTGAGGGACCCTGGTCTCTTTGTCTTTTGTTCTTGGCCATGAGGTACTGCCTTGCCACAGGTCTGAAAGTACTGGGGCCAACTGACCATGGACTGAAACCTCCAAAACTCTGAGCCAGAACAAATCTTTCCTTTTTTAACATTGCTTATCTCTGATATTTTGCAATCAGAAACTGACTAATAGGAGACTTCTCAACGTCATAACCAGAAGACCATGAAACAATGCTTTGCAAACACTGAGATGTATTTCAAAACTTATGAT
The DNA here is from genome assembly GCF_001458135.2 of Marmota marmota marmota. Classification (NCBI taxonomy): domain Eukaryota; kingdom Metazoa; phylum Chordata; class Mammalia; order Rodentia; family Sciuridae; genus Marmota; species Marmota marmota. The sequence continues at coordinate 15,378,131 of NW_026000048.1, read as the reverse complement.
TCTGTATTTGGCTATCTTGTTTAGCATTCTTAAATGTAAACAGAAGAACCTGTTTGAAATGTTAGTTATGAAAGATTAAGCAGGCAAGAAATGTATTGATCACAGACTGTTAGAGTATTTGTGAACTTTTCTTGGTGAGCCAGATAATCTGGGTTTGTATGCCACAATCTGAGGATCTATACCCAAAGACCACTGCGGGGCGGCACTGGTGCAAACAAACTGCCATACCTGGCAGCAGTGATGAGGTTCCATTCCTGCAACTACCCCTCCTTTCCAAAGTACAAGTTGCTATATCCATCACTGACCCAAAAGGTGGGTCCTAGAACAGTTGCTTCTTCATAAGGCTGACTTCTAAAGTTGCCTACGGGTAAAAAGTGTCATTGAAAGATTTTAGATTACCTAGCTTCTCTCCCCCCACCCTGGATGCAGGAGAGCACATTCTCAATCCTATCTTGGAAGACTTAAGGTGTGGAAAATGTATCAAAGGAAAGATGATCAAAAGATTTGGGATGGCATCAAAATTGTAAAAATATTTACTACCCATCAAATAACAAAGTGAGGGTAGAATAAACACATTTCCACACATTTGAATCTCAACTGTAAGGGTAAAAGAAATTGAAGTTAAAGCGTAAAAGTTAAAGGGTAAAAGACCGGGTGTTGTAAAAGTTCCTAAGCTGCAAGGTCTGAGTTAAAATGTAAAGGAGGTATTGTTAGGTTTCTATGCTACCTGCAAAACCTGAAATTTCTGTAGCTGTTAAGACAATGCTTAGAACCGCCCAGTAAATATTTCCCCTGACTGCTTGGTTATTTAATAACTGAAGGGCTCTGTGTAACTGGTCACGTAGTCCTCTAGGCCCTAAAACCAATCAGTTTGGATGTGTACCCCGTTTAGAAATGACCTATCACTCCAGCCTGACCTGTTCCCGCCAATGAATGAACCAATCAGGTTTAGGAGTTGTTGTTCAATTTTCCCGCGCCTAATGATGATTTGTTCTGATGTATACAAAGCCCTCCGCCCTCCCCAAAAAGTGTACTTAAGCAGTGCTCAGCCCCTGCTCGGGGCTCTGGGCTGCTTTCCCTTCTTGAGTGGGCACGGAGCCCCAGCATGCTGGTTCAATACATCCCCTTCTGCCAATTGCATGAGTGGTCACTTGGTGGTCTCTTTCTCCGACGTTTCGCGGGACCCTTACACAACCTTTCTAAGAAATCCACTGTAAGAAATTCTCTTACCTACACAAGGGAAAATTAAGACCTAGGATGGAGGAGACGGAATCATCTCATGCAACAGACAAAGTGAATCCCCTTAATGCTCATGCAAGGAAGATCAGCAGAAGGCTGAGAAAGAGTTTTTGAGAACATCCATCTCAGCCTGGCAAGGAGAAACAAATTCTGGCTGCAGGGAGGCAGGTTGCCCAGAGAGGGTAAGGAAGTGACAATTAGACACTTGTGACAGATCAGGAATAGCAACAGAGGAAACTAAGGTAATGGGAGGTAATTTTAAGGAGAACAAAAAAGTTGCACAATAAAAAGGAAATAGAACCAAAATATATTAATGTGTACAATCATTTGTGAAAGATAATCTCATAATCATAAAATATGTACACTATTTTTTTAAAAAGAGAGAGGAGAGAGAGAATTTTTTAATATTTATTTTTCAGTTTTTGGTGGACACAACATCTTTAATTTATTTTTATGTGGTGCTGAGGGTCGAACCCAGCGCCCCGCGCATGCCAGGCAAGTGCGTAACCACTTGAGCCACATCCCCAGTCCGCTTAAGCCACATCCCCAGCCCTACACTATTGATTTACACAAAAAAATGAAATGTATAATTACGATGACAAGGGAGCAGAAGTACATAGAATCGTGCACCACAGGGAAAGACCACAGGTATAACAGTGGTCCCATAAGAATAGAAGAGACCTGGAAGGTCCCTGTCACCTAGTGATGTTGTCGCATGTAGAGTTCTCGCAGCCTGCATTACTTCCAAAACTCCGATGGTGCTGGTGTAAATCTGTACCTCCGGTTGTATGAAAGTACAGCACAAAGAGCTATAAAAGTCCATAACACTTGACTGTACTGGTTTATGTACTTACTATATTTCTTACCGTTATTTTAGAGTGTATTCTTACTTATTAAAAAAGTTTATGCCGGGTGTTGAGGTGCATGCCTGCAATTCCAGCTACTTGGGAAGCCAATGCGGGGAGATCCTAAGTTGAGGCCAACCTATACAACTTACTGAGACATGAAAATAAAATAAGAAAATAGGGCTGGGGATGTAACCCAGTGGTAGAGGGCTTGCCTAGAGTGAATGAGGCACTGGGTTTGATCCCCAAAACTAAAAAAAAAAAAGGAAAAGGAAAGAAAAAAAAACTATAAAATAATATGTCATGGCATAGTGGTAGTAGCCTCATATACCTAGAGTTTTTTTTTTTTTTTTAGGCATTTTTTTTAATAATTTTAATATTTATTTTTTTTAGCTTTCGGCGGACACAAATGTTTTTGTTTGTATGTGGTGCTGAGGATGGAACCCGGGCAGCACACATGCCAGGCAAGCGCGCTACCGCTTGAGCCACATCCCCAGCCCATACCTAGAGTTTAATATGTCTCTTAATTGTGTCAGGAGGTCAAAGATAGTGACTGACCTATACAATCTACATTTGTGTAAATACACTGTATGGTTTTCACACAAAACAATGAGATTGCCTAACACATTTCTTGGAGCATATTCTTGTCCTTGCATGATGCATGACTGTATACATTGTTATGCTCGAATTCGGGACCCCCAAAAGACCACCAGAGGCCAAGATTGATGTAAGCAGCAAAGAGGTGTTTATTTCGAGCTAGCTCGGTCCTCCGTGTAGCGCATACACAGCAACTGGTAACGCTGAGAGGCCCCAAGCCCAGAGTTTGCAGCAGTTTTATACACTCTTTTGGGAAGGCAGGGACTTCACATACATCATAGCATCTCTTAGCAAATCATCACACACCGCGGGAAAATCATAAAACAACTCTAAAATATGATTAGCACAGTCACTGGCAGGAACAAGTTGGGTAAGGGCGATTGGCTAGTAAAAGAGGGGGATTCGTTTGAACTGATTGGTTTAGGCCACCGGGGATGTATGTGCTGAACTACATGGTTTCCCAACATGTTATCAACCACTATAAATTACTGGGAGGGTCATCTGGCATCCCAGGTATTTTCCCTGTCTCATGCTGATTGGTGGCTGCTAGGGGGTTGCTATGGGTCCCCACCTAGCCTGACTGAGTCAGGGACACCTGGCGCAGCAGATCTCTCCTGTTATTTGTAGATAAACAACTCAGCAGGGTGGGTATGTGCCTAGGTATGCTCTGTGGGTCTTTCCAAGGACAAGGGTCACTCCCCCTTCCTTGGATAAGCTTTGCTCTGAGGTAGAGGCTGGTTTTTCAACATGTATGCAGGACATAAGACTTAAAATTTTATCTTCCACAACTGAAAATCAACAATAATGTCTAAAAGCCAATCAAGAAGTACTTTAATGTTTTTATAAAATGTTATATATTTTACTAATGTAAATTGCATGTCTATTCATTAATAACTTATATAACTAATAATTCATGTAACTATAATAATAAAGTAAGCACATTATTTTAAGATGTGGAGGAAAATGCCAGGATAAGGCTTAAAAGAATTGATCTAGTCTGGGGCATGGGAGGATTGTAGCAGGGGACTATTGTTTTTCTTTTATTTTTTAGTTGTAGTTGGACACAATACCTTTGTTTTATTTATTTATTTTTATGTGGTGCTGAGGATCGAACCCAGGGCCTTGCACCTGCTAGGTGAATGCTCTACCACTGAGCCACAACCCCAGCCCCCATGTTGTTTTTCTTTTTAAGCCACGTGACTTAAAACAATACTAATATGTTCAACTTAATGTAACAGATTCTTGCAAGTCCTATGTCCCAGACTTTAGTTCTGCACTGTTCTTGTTTTTAATTTTTTCATGGTTCTTAATGCTAGGATACAATGATAAAGACCTTCATTCTTGTAATGGTGTGTAATACTTTAAATGGCACAAAGGAGATATTTGTGTGTGGTTGGGGAAAAAATGGTGAATAAAGTTATGTTTAGTCAATAATGTAAGTGTATTTAGATTCAGGTCTTTGCTACATAGATCAAAAAGTAGCCTCCAGATGAAGAGGTAACTGAAATTTAAAGGAGTAATAGAAGAAAAAGAGACCAGAGCGTGCAGCAGGTGGCTAGTTCCATGCTGGGGTAATTACTGCACGGAGTAATCCTTGTGGAGTAGAGGAGGAGGATGTTGCAGGGGTAAGGTGTTGAGAGCCGACTGGCCCCTGGCATTTTGCCAGAAGTAACTGTTGAGAGGCGAGTCATTAAGATGATGTTGGATTGATTCAATTGTATATAGATCCCTGCTGTCCGCCTCGGGAGCCCGCTACTTTGGAGTTCTCTTGGGGATTTCCTGGGGAGTTCGCGTTGGTTGGGGAAGTTCCAGTGGAGGGAGTTCCGGTTGGTGTGGTGTGCCTGAGAGGAGCCGCGTGGGCGGCGTTCGGGAGAGTTCCCAGGGAGTGTGCGTGGAGTGCTGTTGGAGTTCAGGCAATAAAGTTTCCTGTTTGAACATACAAGTGCTTTGTGGGGGCTAGGTGATTTGTGCCCAGCCAGACTGCGGCAGTAAGGTGAGGCTATGTTGTAGAAGGTATTAGAAGTCAGGACCAAGATGCTGGATTCGATGAGTTAAAAGAAAGCTGACTAAAGAACAAGGGATCAATATTTCTTTATGTATCATGGTTTAATGTCTCGTTCCATGTCTAAACATCGAAGGTCACTCCAGGTGAACTGGGCTGTGCAAAATAACCACACAGAGATAGAGAAATAACTTTTCCTTTGGGTCCTGTGATGGCTCCTCTGACCTTAGGGGTCTGTGGAAAGGGAGAGAGAGAGAGAGAGAGAGAGAGAGAGAGAGAGAGAGAGAGAGAGAGAG
>NW_026000048.1:15369977-15372164 GCF_001458135.2 Marmota marmota marmota | reverse complement strand
GAGAGAGAGAGAGAGAGAGAGAGAGAGAGAGAGAGAGAGAGAGAGAGAGAGAGACAGAGAAGGTGCTGAACCCTTTTATTGGGAAGAAGCCATTCAAATGAGGCAAGGGGTCAGGTTTCAGGGGGTTGAGTCTAGCTTGTGATGTCTGCTGTCAGCAGATTGATTGCCATGTAGGAAGGCCATGACCAAAGGCAGAGCAAGGGAAGGAGACACACAAATGGAGTTTCCCTGGAACATTCAATCCCAAACAGGGAAAAGGGGTAGGATTACAAAGGAATAGGTGAGTGTAGCTCAACCCCATAGGTATGCCTATTCCTAGGCCCACGCCTTGTTAGCCTTGTTATCCCAGGGAGGGAAAGGACAAGTCATGCATCATGGCACTACTGCGCCAGACTACAGTGATCTTTCAGATTCCCATGGTGCTTCAGGACTTAAAGATGCGTGCGTTTGGAGCGGCTCCCCACAGTTTAAAATACAACTTTGAGTTTGTTTTGTTCTTGTTGTAGAACTAAATATATGAATGATAGATGATACATCTATCTCAGTATTTTTTGTTAAGGTCTCATAAGATGGTTCTGTTTGAAATGAAAGAGCCTGCAACATGGATGGAGACCATGACCTTGCTAAGACTCTATGTGACTTGCTGCTAAGAGTGTGTGCAACTTATGTGTTCTTTGTTCTCCCTGAACTTTGGTTTCTTTATCATTTAAGTTGGGTACATGGGGTAGACACTCTTTGGGTTTCTCAATTCTCTCACCCCCTCTCTCTGGAAACTTATTGCTTTCATCCATGGCGATCAATCAGTGGGATGCCATTAACCCCCATTTCTGGTGGCTGAGTGCATGTGGGGCACACATCTACCTGATATTAGACTAATTACATTTTGAAAGTTGACACACTTGTGGCCCAGGAATGGTAACATCTGAATTTAGGAGACCATAGGTGTAATCAATTCCACAGAGTCCCAGAGACGCAGAAGAAGTGGGTGTTTCTTAGAGAGAAAGATGAAGTAAATGTTGGGAGAGTACAAGGTGAAAGATGGGGAGAAAACCCTGAGAGATTTTCATTTCCTCACATTGACCCCTTTCTGTCACAGTTTCTTATTTAGTTTCCTAAACTTGTCCAACTGCCTTCCTGTCTAAAGTTTCCATTACTTACAAGTTAAAAGTCTTAATTTAGGCCAGATAGTCATAGCGATCTATACAGTTCACTCACTTCATCATATTGTTTGGCCCTACTCTGCCTGGCCCCAAACTTGTACTTTGGTCCTTGCTTGATGGAAATCTCAGCTCTCACTCCATCTCCTCCTGGTTTCCTCTGCAGAGTGGCATCAGAGTGACCCCATCACACCCATGGTGGAAACTGCAGTAGCTCCAGTGACAATGGTTTGGAGCCCCAGAAGCTATGACTCCACCCATCACTTTTGGACTCCAGTTAAGTCAATTCTAATTAATGCAAGACAGACCTTAATATTCAAGGGTGACCTGGATCCCCAAATATGGTAAGGAATGGTAATAAATAAGCACTGGGATGCATAGAAGCTTTCTGGCCAGCTCTCTGGGCACCTCTGAGTTATCCAGAATCTAGAAATGAGGGAAAGTCCATTGCTGTATAAATTCTGATTTTTGTCAAATGAAATTCACTTAAATGTGTCTTTTTTTTTTTCCTACCAAGGAAAAAATGAACAGGTTTGGTCTTAGTGAAAATATAATAATTTGCAAAACTGCATTCATCCTTTTTTAACCTGGGTAGGTTATTTTCTTTTAAATTAAAATATAATATAGCTTTCTGCCGCAGTCTGGCTGGGCACAAAATCACGAGCCACCACACAGCTTGTAGATTCAAACAGCAACTCTTTATTCCCGAACTCACACCAGCCGTATACAAACACGTTCTGGGGAAATCCACGTTCTCTGCCCAAATCCACGTTCTCTCCCAAATTTTTGTTCTCTGGGCTTCTGTCTCCCAAAATATACTGTCTGAATCCCGTGAGAACTCAAGGGGAACTCAGGCAGCAGGATACGCCCTATTCCCAGCAGGAATAATCTTAAACCTTAAACCTGGAACCTAAACTGGGAACGCCCTAAACACGATTATGTTAAACCGGGAACACCCTAATCCGCCCTGGTCCTTGAGCAAGGTCAACTACATTCAATGTCACTGCAAAATGTCAGCAACATGGGGTAC
>NW_026000048.1:15350012-15363285 GCF_001458135.2 Marmota marmota marmota | reverse complement strand
TTTTTTTTTTTTTTTTTTTAATTTTTTTAATATTTATTTTTCAGTTTTCGGTGGATACCTTTATTTTATTTTATGTGGTGCTGAGGATCGAACCCAGTGCCCTGCGCATGCCAGGAGAGCACTTTAGTGCTTGAGCCACATCCCCAGCCCCCCAAGTTCTTTATAGCTACTTGTATTAAAGGCATTTTAAACTATGAGCTTTTTTTGAAAAATGCATCAATGCTAATTAAACATAAAGAATTAAGTTAAAGGTATTGCCTGAGTAAAAAAAGAGTTTTGAGTCCCACATAATTCTATTAAAGACCCATTGTTTATTCCTGTTTGCTTTTTCAAATTCATTAAATTGAATTTAGGGAGAAAGAAAATGCTGTTTTAATTCGCTTTGTATACCTGGTCAAGTTTTCTTTAAATTTTACCATGCTCACATTTAAATAATGTTAAACATAACATAGAATGGGCTTTGGAAAAAGAGACATCTGTAGCACCATAAAACTTACCTGACACAGTTTTCTCCTGTGACCCAAACCATGTTGTACCCTTTGAAGTAAAGAAAATATATTAGAGCATTTTCTGACTGTGTAAAGAGAGAATTATATTTGAGTAGTCTATGCCTCAGTTTTTAAGAAGTGCTTAGGGGCTAGGGATGTGTTCAGTGGGGCATGCTTATCATGATGAAGGTAACCTTGGGTTTCATCTACAGTATCACAAAACAAACAAGCAAACAAATAAACAACAGCAACAACAACAAAAGGATAAACAGCCAGCAGGGTGACACAAGCTCAGGAGCCTGGGGCAGGAGGATTGAGAGTTCAAAGCCAGCCTCAGTAAAAGTATGGTGAGACCCTGTTTCTAAATAAAATACTAAATAGAGCTGGGGATGTGGATCAGTGGCTGAGTGGCTCCTGAATTCAATCCCTGGTAGGCCCCCCCCCACCAAAAAATACAACTTTGGCCTATGGAATATATTCCTTCCATTTATTTCTCTTTGCCTTTTCTCTCCCCACCACTCACCCCTGCTTTTTTTTTTTTTTTCAGAATTAGGATTAGACTTTAGATTTTTTTTAACAAGCTCCTTTTAAATTTTTATTATTTTTTTCTTTTTCCATATTTTTTATTGGTGCATTATAGTTGTACATAATGATGCCAAGCCCTTTTCTTACGTTGGTAATTATTTTTTAAAAATTCTCCTTAAAGATTTATTTTCAAGTCAGATTTTCAACTTGAAAATAGCCATTTCTAGAGACATCAATGTGCAATATCTGAACTTTCCTTTTAATTTATTTTTGTCGTTGTCATCTCTTATGCATTTCCTGGGCTGATTAAAGCACATGAGAAGCCCTTGTGACTGTCAGTTGATATAATAAGATGAGCTAATGTAAATTCGTTCTATTATTTTGCATGTATTTGCTGAGAGTCATTCAAGTCTAGATTTAAAAGATTACATTTTGAAGATAAGAAATTAAATGATTCTTTCTAACTATATTAATATATTTAAGCTTTTAAAAGATTTGGGTTTCCGGGGCTGGGGATGTGGCTCAAGCGGTAGCGTGCTCACCTGGCATGGGTGCGCCCCGGGTTCAATTCTCAGCACCACATACAAACAAAGATGTTGTGTCTGCCGAAAACTAAAATGTAAATAAAATATTTAAAAAAAAAAAAAGATTTGGGTTTCCTTTCAACCCTAATTAACTATGTAAAACGACTACATTTGTTTCCTACTTGCCTTTGAGAGAGAATGGAATTGACTGATAATATGCATGAAAATGGGGTTTGTGGATGAATGGGGGCTACTCTCATAAACAAATGGGAATGGAGATTGTGGATCAGATCTTTTACTGGATCAAAAAAAATATATCACTGTTCTGATTAAGTAATAATTCAGTTTGAGCCTTTAAGCATGATTTGAAGAGTCTGCTTCTTAGAATCCAGAAGACTCAGTGCCTAATCCATTTAAGTAAATTGATAGTTAAGAAAAATCATTATGTAGAAAAAAGCTTTTTCAAACTGATTATATATATTTTACTTAAAGTCTTTTACCTTTCTAAATGTAAGTTTAACTAACAATCTGTGTTCTTTTGTTCTTGGATTTGCCCAAGAAGAATTGAAGTCTTTATCAGTAGTCTATTTTTGTATCATGATAATTTATCCATTGGAAGCAAGTTTGACAATGTGAGGATGAAGCAGTAGCTTCTAATGAGAATTCCCAGAATAGAATCAGCATATTAATAAACCCCCATCATCCACCTGAAATCCATTAACTGTTTAATGTCTGTCAATTATTCATAGAGTACGACTGTATTGACACCTCCTTTCTTAGTCTTTTGGTTTAATTAACTGCTAGTTATCAACTCATTAGGTGGCCAAATCCAAGTGATAATGAGTTTAGTCAAATAATAAGCAATGTTTATTTACTGCAGATTCTTTCAAAAATTCCTTTTGTATGGGTTTTAAAGAATCCCTAATTGAGAATATCGGTCAACAATAAAATTAGTAGCAGCCACTACTACTTCATTAATTTTAACTAATAGATATCCACCAACTTATGATTCCTATACAAATATGATACTCCCATGTACAATTTGGCTGATATAGATACTGCAGAATTTTGCCTTATTAGTTGTCAGTTAACCAAAAAGGAAAAAGTAAGTCCTTTTCACGAAATGCCAATAGGGTTGGGTGGAGAGGAGTTGAGTTTTGTTTTCTTGAACACATCAGAGATAAAGATGAATAATAGACATGTTCACCAACTACTAACCAGTTTCCATCCAGATAAATACCTGTCAATACCTGTTATGTTCTAGTGCAGCTAAATAATACATGCTATATTTTTGTGTAGCTGATATAAATTTGAAAATTTATGTAATTCATTCATTCAACATCCAAATATTATTATTTTTTTTAAAGAGAGAGAGAATTTTAATATTTATTTTTTAGTTTTTGGCAGACACAACATCTTTGTTTGTATGTGGTGCTGAGGATCGAACCCTGGCCGCACACATGCCAGGCGAGTGCGCTACCACTTGAGCCACATCCCCAGCCCCCAAATATTATTATCCAAATGTTTATTCATTCAAACATTTATGCAATATGGCATTAGATGAGGTTGGTGATGTGGGCAGTGAACAAGTCCTGTAAGGTTTTGTAGATCATATGGGGTCTGGCCTTTATTATAAGCAAAATTGGGAAATAGTGGAAGTGTTTTAAATAGGAAAGTAAACAAATAAAGCATTTGATTTGCTGTCTCAAAATATCACCATGGGCTGGGGATATAGCTCAGTGGTGAGCACTTGCCTGGCTCATGCAAAGTCCTAGATTCAACCTCTTATCACTGAAAAAAAAAATTACTGTGCTTTGTAGAGAATAAATTGAAGTAAGGCAAGAGTTAAGAAAGGGTGTGAATCAGGTCAGGACAGTGTCAATGGAGAAGAATAGGCAGAATCAGGTTGTATAGGTTTATAAAACACTAGTTGAGTGAAGAGAATTTGAATTTCATCTAATACTTTTTTTTTCTTAGATGAAAGGTGATCTTTCAAAGATTGTTAAATGAGAAGACGTACACCTATATATTCTCTTTTTTATTTTTCACCTGAAGTTTTGGAAAAGATCTACAACTTGATGCCATGTCATCCATTCTCTAATGACTGAACAGAACTTACGTTAGTTATGTAAGACAGACATCAGAACTAGAGACTCATTAAATATTAAACAATGGTGTCCTGGCATAACTTTTGAAAGTTCCAAGTGAGTAATTTTCAATGGCTAGAACAAGAAAAAGTTTTCCCTGGTATAATCACTTTCCCAAGATATTCGCTGGTAAGAATGCAATTTCTATATTCCTAAATGGAGATGATCCACTATTTGGAGGATGAGGGAGGCGGTTGTACGTGGTGGGAAATCTGGAAGAAATGAGTTCAAAATTGCCAAACAAGCAGTCTGTACTTGAGAGACAGCACCAAGTGACTGGTGATTCTAGTACAAGAATTCTGAAGTCAATTTGCTTAAAGAGAGTTTTGGAGGGCTCAGGAGGTGATTGAGTGAGGTTGGTTTGGCTAGGGAGGGATGCCACAGCTTGTTTTTATGTCATTCCCACAAAACATTTAGCATATTGTCAGTTCGAAGAAGGGTTTGCCTGACTTCTGTGGACATGTTTTCCATTTATTTGTGGAAATAATGATGAAAAATTAAATAGGTTGGACCTTGAGTATTACAAGATGGTGGAAAGAACATAGACTTGGAAGTCAGACACAGCTTCAAATCCTGCTTCTTTTTCCTATCAAATGAGTGATTCTAGAGATACTGCTGAGTTCAAGTCTCTTTGCTCTAGTTTTGAGGGGGGGGGGGTTGCGGGAGGGAGGGAGACAGGGAGAGAAAGGGGGAAAAAAGAAAGTATTGGTACTCACCCCCAGCTTGTTAGGATTAAGGAGAATAGTCTGTAGGTACTGCATGGGTGTTTTAAGTTTCAAGAGAGTAATTTTGAATTACAGAGCAAGGAAAACCTTCTCCATGTTGAAAGAGTTAGAATAACTGTTGATAAGAACATAGTGAGCAACTCATTTGTTCTGGTTGTCCCCAGAGTAGGGATGGATGGCACGAAGCTTGGAAGTTAGCTTTTGTGTTTGTTACTGAATAATCAGATGAGAAAAGTATAAAATGGGCAAATTGTAAAGTCCAGGCAAGTGTAAAAGGAATTAGAAAAGGAAAGATGAGCATGGGCTTTTAGTAAACTGGAAACTATTAGTCTCAGAAGGCTGATAAGAATGTGGATAAGCCTGTGCAAGCAGGGGTGTGACAGGAAACTGGAAATATCCATTACCTTTCTCTCAGGGGCTGGAATTCTCTTCCGGAGCCAGGATCTGGATAGAAGAGCTAACCCAAACAGACGATCTTTCTGTTTTCCTTTTCCTGGTTTGATTTCTGTGGGACTCTGACTCTCAGCCAAGGTAACTCAAAAGGTCTCTCTGCTTTTAGTAGCAGGTTCTACTGCCAATTTTTGTCTCACATCTTCAAAATCTGGGTAGAATTTTACACTGCCAAATGCACCGGACAAAGAACAGAACGACTTTGATTTCTTAGAAGCAACAGTATGTATAGAGCTTCTATTGGATGCACTGAAGCTTGTGGTGTGCTTTGTAAGAGGCAAAGAACTGGGAGTCAGTGCTTAATCTCAAGGTAAAAGAGATTTTAGAATCTGATTTAGGAGACCATGGATATGGGAAATGAGACTGCGCTGAGATTCAAATGGTAAAATCTGCCTTTAATGGATTAGCAAAGAAAAGGGTCCTTCCCTGTGAACTAAGTATGTGACAGTGCTTCATGGGATAGTTGTTAGAAGTAAATGAACGAATACACATAAAAGCACTTACAATGCTCCCCAGGACAGTGTGTGTTAATGAACATGAGCTGTTATTGACTTGAAGCAGTGTTTCCTAATTTGCCTAGTGATAAAAATCACCTGGGAGGGCTTATTAAATTTAAAGATTCTTAGGCCCCTCCTTGAAGTTTATATTTTGATTGGCTGAGGAGGTTGGGGAAAACAGACTGTGCATGTTTAACAAGTGTTCTAGAACTCTTTAGATTTTTCTAGTTTTAAAAACATCAGCTGAAAGTAATAGTTCTCAAGTTTTAGGAACTTAGAGTCCCCTGGGTGCCTTAGGAATATAGGGTAGTAGGGGAAAATCTGCATATTGACAAGGGTTCCAGGGAATGTTGATGCTGATGCAAACGGACTTGATCACACTTTTTAAAAAATACAGGCTTTTGGGGCTGGGGATATAGCTCAGTTGGTAGAGTGCTTGCCTTGCGTGCACAAGGCCCTGGGTCCAATCCCCAGCACCAAAACAAACAAACAAACAAACAACAACAACAAAAAAACCCAGGCCTCTTAAAGAGATTTACTAAGGTCTTGTAAACTATTCCCAAACTGGTTCTTGGTCCATAAAATATTAACATTATGGGAGGAAAGGAAGGCAGGCAAGTGTCTTTTAAGTTCAGATTCCCAGATTTGTCCTGCTGAGACTTTTAATCAGTAGATTTGGGATTGGCCCTGAGCATTGGCATGTTTTAAGTTTCCCAGACAATTCTATCCTATACCCTGGACTGGGAACCATTAGACTCCACCCCAGTGCAAGGAAGCTTGGTTGGTATTAACATACCTTAGGAAAGACTCTGTCAGTTCAGAACGGGATTGGTCCCTGGAGAAAAAGAGAGGCCCAAAGCAAGCCCAGAGCCCCAGAGTTCCTGGTGGCCACCCTGATTTCCTGGTTTTCAGACCTGGCCCCTCCTGGGCCAGCACCAGCCAGCCCAATGCCAGGGGCTCCTGTCTGACACTGTAGCTCAGTAAACCTTCATCCCTGTCCCTTCCCTTCCTGCATCCTTACTGCTTCCCCGTCCCCAGCTGTGTCCTGTGTGCCTCTGACCTTTCCTGGGCCCTTCACAGCTCCTGTTCTGTGATCAACACATTCCTCCAGGCCCCAAACTACCCTGTACTGTCTCTCTTTCCTTGGTTCAATTGAGGCTTTCTCCGAAGAGGCTATTTATTCCATCTTTCCCCAGATACCTCAAAGTCAGGACAAGGAGGACAGTGTTTTTTGTGGCTATGCACAAAGCCTTTTCAAGGCCATGTGTCCACAGAGGGAAAGGGGAAAAAAAATCCATCTTTCTCCTGATGCTTACGTACTGTTATGGTTTGAATCCTAAGTGTCCCTGAAGACCACGTGTTGAAGACTTGGTCCCTGGTTGATGGCACTGTTGGGAAGCAATGGAACATTTAAGAGATGGGGGCTATTTGGAAGAGAATTGGGTCATCAGGGGCCTTTCCCTGAAGGGGATGCTGGGACACTAGGACCCTGTCCCCTCCCTCTCCCTCAACTTCCTGTGCTATGAGCAGCTTTGAACCACCATGGCACATCCTCCTCTGTCCAAGATGTTCAGCCTCATATAGGTCTAGAGTGACAGGACCAAGTGACCATGGATTAACACCTGTGAAACCATGAGCCAAAATAAATATTTCTTCCATTCAAGTTGATTTTCCCTGGCATTTTGTCACCATGATGGAAAGGTGACTAACATACTTATTACCTCAACTCCTGATTGTTTTTGGAGATTACAGGGATCACATGACATCCACTTGCGGAGCCTCTTGGCTCCTTGGTAGGGTGAACAATATTGCATGTGTAGGAGCACATTTAGTGAACCTAATATATCCAAAGGGAAAATAAAGATGACCAGAGACAGAGGTGATTGTTACTTGGGGTTGGATGAGCTTTATGAAAGGGAATTGTGCCTGAAACAGTTGTTAGGGGTTACTTACTTATAGTAAGAAGCAAGCAAGTATCAGTACCTTGAATTTAGCTTCTGAATTGCCATGAAGTCTACATATTATGTTGTGAAAGAAGTTACATTTTTACATATAGAGTATAAGCAGAGTGGTCAGTAGGAACGGTAAGCCTAGGTTACAGGCAATAATAAAGTGCATTGATAGAATGATAATAATAATTTTAAAACAGCCAAAAATCTGTGTGCTGCTTTTAAAATTCATAATGTGCTGGCTCTTCTAAACAATATTAATGATGAAATATATTTCCCCTAAGAAACCCAATTGTTAACAATAGCTGTGGTTGCTGTTCAAATGGGCATATTTAATTACTCATCTTTTTGTTGTTGTTTTCTTTGTGGTATTGTGGATTGAACCACAGGATGCTCTGCCAATTAGCTACACCCCCAGATATTTTTTTATTTTTTATTCTCAGATAGGGTCTCTCTAAATTGCTCAGGTTGGCCTTGAACTTGAACTTGTGACCTTTCTGTCTCAGCCACCTGAGTCACTGGGATTGCAGGTGTGCACCACTGCAGCTGACAAATGATTATCTTTTAATCAATATCATATCCTGACTGAAGAACTTCCAGTTATGCAGTGGACAGACCTATGTGTGCTCATTAACAGGTTAGATTTGTGGAGATCCAGCATTTTTGGAGCTTTGGAGGCTCTTTAGAGGTTACCACATATTTCTGCATTAAACAGTAGACTTGAAACAAATAATGATAGTGTGGGGATTGTGAAGACAAGATGATCAGATCTGTCATTCTCTGTGACCACTGGGAGTTTGTGTTTAAAATCTAACAGTGTGATGAAAAGAAGGTGAGTTGCAAGTCATCATATATTTTTTTTTTTGGTAAGTGCAAATTTTTTAGTTCATAGGTGAAGTGTTTTATCAAATTTGAATAATACTTTTGAAATTAAGATTAATTTTTTATTGTAATAATTATTTTTAAACAAAAAGAACAAATAAAATGACTATTACTAATTATTGCATGATTATTATCATTATTATTTTTTGGCATATAGAGAGAGGATGGGGTGTTAAAAATGATTCAATATGATTGTGGCTAGATAGTGGGTAGCAAGGACACCATTGGTTCCTCAGAATCTCACTGTTGGTTTCAACTAAGATCATGAAGATCAGTATAGAGAGAAAATAGACTTTGTAACTGCTATAGTGTGGATCTGGAATGTTCCCTAAAGACTCATGTGTCAAAAGCTTGGTCCTCAGGTTGGTGTTTTGGGAGGTGCTGGAATCTCTAAGATATGAGACCTCCTGGGAGTTTTGGGACCTTTAAGGGACTGTGGGATCTATCCCCTTCCCATCTTTCCTTTTGCTTCCTGGCTGCCATGAGGTGAACAGGCAGGCGCCCTCTGCCATGTGCTCCTGCCATCATGTATTGTGCTTCCACAGGCCCAAAGCAACACATTCAAGTGACTGAGGACTGAAAGCTCTAAAACTGTGGGTCAAATGAACCTTTTGTCCTTATAAATTGATTACCTTAGGTATTTGTTACAGTAATGGAGAGCTGACTAGCACAGTATCCATCTTTTCATTTCTCTTTTATACCATATATTTCAGGAGAAAACAAGAAATTGATTAAGATCTGTGAGTATGCTTTGATTTATCCACCTATGAGTGTGTTCCATAGGACAGAGGAGTTTGTATTTTGACTATTTGGAATTTCCAAATTTCTTTATGTCTGTTTGGTAATTTGGGGAGGACTTGTCTTTTAAATATGAAGAAAAAAACATTGATGGACATTTAAAAATTTTTGATTATCGTCTTGTGATTATCATTGTGAGGCAAAAATAATTTTAAAGTAAGGAAAAAAAGATAACAATTTAAGAAGTAGCGTAAGATACAGTCACAAAGTTTGATTTAAATTGTGATGTGTTTGGGGGACATAGTTCTAATAGCAGCTATGGGAAGCCATTCTCACACGTGATTGGGCACCTCCCTGATTTGGTGTGAGACATTCTGGCTAAACTGTGTCGGAACAAATCCCCACCCTTTCTAGGTGCGAGAGCCCATCCGTGTGGGGGTGTGACTGACCATTGACCCTGAGACCAATCACTGACCCTGACCTTGGAATGCTGTCCCCCTCGACCTTCATTGGATGGAATTTTCCCCTGAATTTCTTGTTCCCCAATAAAAGGCCACTCTCTGGCATGCCCTGCCTCTCTCTCTCCTGATAGTCTGTGCTGCCCCACTGGGTGGCTCGAGGCCGGAGCCAGAGGGAGAGCCATCTCAGACCTGGTCAAAGAAAAAGGTAAATTGAGTTTTGTGTGTTTATTTTGATCTCACTAGTTAACTTCTATGCTTCGAACCTCTAGTATGAAGCTAGCGTGCTGGTCGCGTGGTTGAAGCAGCATTAGTAAAAGGTGGCAGGTAATGAAAGTTACTCTTGGAGATTTCTTCAATAAGTTAACTGTGAATTTCAAGACTTTTAAGTGACCAGAAATCTTGATTCAGATCTGTCAAATTCTCACTCTTTAGATGTTTCTTGACCTTTTGAGAACATAATGACGAGATTTCCCTCACTATTTAAGTAGTTTCTGTTTCTTTTCTCTCTCTGCTCCTCTTCTCTTCCTCATCTTTTCTTTTTGCCCACTTCTTCTGCTTTTACTTCATGTCAAAGGCTCATGCTTACATTTCCTCAAGTTACATTCTCAAAATGAATTTGTGTATGATGCAACTCCATGGTATTTAGGAAGTCATGGTATTTTGGCTTCTGTCTTCATTTCACTTGCATTAAAATAGATGAAAACAATCCAAGAAACACAGAATGTAGGATTAAGATAAATGCATGTTACAGGGTTGGCAGTTGGTCATGAGCATGTTTTTGCCAAGTAATTGGACCTTAAAAGGTAATTGCTTTAGGACCTTGACAAATCTGGGATGAACTGCTCTTAAAAAGCATACTTTTGATTCTCTAGGGTTAGCAAAGAATGAAGCTTTCAGGACACTGAAACTCAATTATTAGTTCAAGGATTTCTTTTACTGTCTCCTTTGTTTTCTACTTGAAACCATGTTAAGCAATATCTAGATATTACTCTAATTTGTCTCTGGGTATCTAAAAATGAGAGAGTTCTTTATAAAATCGCTTAAAAAAAAACCAGCCTCCTATTTACCTGGGCAGATGTATATATGAAATAATTGTCTACAACATACAGCTGTGCTCTGGGGTCTTGGGTGGGTGTCGACTTCAAAGGGTGGTGATGTTCTGTCCCTCAGCACCCTGCCAAGAATAGAAGAAATCAGTGAGAAGACATTTAGGGTTTTATTTTTTCTCCATTGAAGGCATGTTTTCACTGGGTATATTTTCTTTAACTGTTCCATCTGGCAAGGGTACACACATTTGGAGTTAAAAGAAAATTCTTAAAGGCCTTTTGCAAACATAACATGCTATTCCTTTGTTCTTCTGGGAAAGAAGTTGCAAAGCCTTGTGGGAAGTTGCTCAGTAGTTATCATGGCTGTTAATTCAATTCCCCCCCCCATAAGAAAGAAGGGGGGAAAAGAACTATCTAGTGAATATCAGGGTCCTTATGTTTATTCAGGGGAATTGGACCAAAGGTAGAACAGGAGTGTTTCATTTTAATATAATAATTATATGGGCTGGGGATGTGGCTCAAGCGGTAGCGCACTCGCCTGGCATGCGTGCAGCCCGGGTTCGATCCTCAGCACCACATACAAGCAAAGATGTTGTGTCTACCGAAAACTGGAAAATAAATATTTAAAAAAAATAATTATAATTATAATATTATATATTATTATAC
The DNA here is from genome assembly GCF_001458135.2 of Marmota marmota marmota. Classification (NCBI taxonomy): domain Eukaryota; kingdom Metazoa; phylum Chordata; class Mammalia; order Rodentia; family Sciuridae; genus Marmota; species Marmota marmota. The sequence goes on along the minus strand of NW_026000048.1, from coordinate 15,352,187 downwards.
GTTATTATAAATTGGCTTTGCATAGTAGTGATTTTTTTTAAACTAAAAAAATTCTGTTTCTGACTTACTGCATTAACTGCACATATTAATGAAGTTCTATGTGATATTTCAACATCTGTATCCAGCATGCAGGAATTAAGTTCCTTTTATCCACTCCCCTCCACCTCTAGTAATCACTCTTATACATTCAGGTTGGACATTTTTTAGAGAATGTGTGTTACTTATATTTCTATGCCTGGCTTATTTCACTTAACATAATGACCTTTATTTCCATCTATTTTACTGCAAATGATAGGATGTCATTCTTTTTATGTTTGAATTATATATTCTGGTGTGTGTGTGTGTGTGTGTGTGTGTGTATGTATGTATTTATGCATATATGTAAATATGTGTATGTCACATTTTCTTTATTGGTTTATGTTGGTAGGCACCTAGGTTGAATCCATAGCTTAGCTATTATGAGTACTGTTCCAATAAACATAGGCATGCATGTATCTCTTTGGCATACTGATTTTGTTTCTTTTGGATATATGCCAGAAATGAGATAGGTGGATCCTATGGAAGATCTATTTTTAGTTTTGAGGAAATAAAAAAAACTATTATCCATAATGGCTGTACTAATTTATATTCCCACCAATGGTGTCTAAGAGCTCCCTTTTCTCTACATCCTTGCCCATATTTGTTATTTATTTATTTATAGTAGCCATTCTAACTGCAGTGAGATGATAGCTCACTGTTGTTAATTTGATTAATGATATTGAGTGTTTCTTCATATATTTGTTGGCCATTTGTATTTCTTCTTTTGAGAAGTGTCCATTTCTAAATTAGATTGTTTGTTTTATATTGTTACTTTTTCTGTGTTCTTTATATATTCTTGATACTAATCCTTTGTCAGAAGATTAGTGATTTAAGTTGGAGTCCCTAATCTCCCTTAGGGGAGAATTTAGCTAGACTGCAGGATGCTGGCTATTTTTCTTAAAAAAAAAAAAAAGGCACGATTTTTTTTTTTAGTTAGTTTTCCAGTTTGTTAGTTTCCCAGAGATGTCTCTGAGTTGCTAAAATAATCTTCTTTTGTATCATTCTAGAAACTAAGGCTTTTTCTCAAATGATGTTAAATTAATTCTTATATAAAACTGGTATGCCATTATCCAGTACTATTTTTCTGAATATTTGGTAAAACTAATAAATACCATGAAAACAAGAGTAATACTAGACAATAACTGAAGTTTGCTTTGTTTTTTCTTGTTTTTAATTTGAGTAGAACTTTATTGATCTCAAGAAATTTGTACTTAAACATATTGGAATTCCCCTAATTGAAAGAGAAAGATATCTGCTTTAAGTAAAAGAGATCTGGCTTAAGCAAAAGCTGGCGAAGGCTTTTGCTTTGTCAAATTAAATAGAAATTACTTATATTCATGATATGAAAGAGATACTTTTAAAAGGTTGGATTTTTTTTATGAATCTCCATAATGCTAAATGATCTTTTATTGCCTCCTTCCCTTTTTATTATAACTAACAGCTCCATTTGGAACAAAGCCTACTGGAAAACATTCAGAATAAATTTATATATATAAAGATTGGACTTTTACATGTAAGAAATTTTATTTCTGGGAAGGGTGATTGGGGTTGTATTTTATTGTCTTTAACTGAGATTTTTCATAGTGCTTAGCTAAATAAAGATCAGATTAGGGCTGGGGCTGTAGTTCAGTGGTAGAGCACTTGCCTAGCATGTGTGAGGCACTGGATTTGATCCTCAGTACCATGTCAAAATAAACAAATAAAATACTGGTATAAAAAATACAATAAATATTTAAAAAATCACATTATTGTTCATGTAAGAGAAACCCTGGTTTGACAGGGTTAATCCTGTTGAGAAATTGTAACATCATTATGTAAAAATTTGACCAAAAAATGGTCCTTAGAAAAATTCTGAAATCCAGCTGGATATTGTGGCACACACCTGTAATCCCAGTGGTTCAGGAGGCTGAGGTAGGAGGATCCTGAGTTCAAAGCCAGCCTCAGCAAAAGTGAGGAGCTAAGCAACTCAGTGAGATCCTGTCTCTAAATAAAAGTACAAAATAGGGCTGGGGATGTAGCTCAGTGATTGAGTGCCCCTGAGTTCAATCCCCTGCTACCCACCTCCCCCCCCCCCCAAAAAAAAAAAAAAAAAAAAAA
>NW_026000048.1:15348115-15349740 GCF_001458135.2 Marmota marmota marmota | reverse complement strand
CTTTTTCTTAAAAAAAAAAAAAAGAAAGATTCTGAAATCCTGGTAATGGTGGACATTTACTTGAATTATAATTTTATAAAACTAAGAGAATTTGTGCTAACTATGTCTGTTTAATGAAGGTTGATAGCTATTCTGTTTTTGTAAGTTTATATATATCACTTGAATACTTTTATTCAGATTTTAACTTGGTGTCATCTCATTTTAGTCAAAAGCATTTAGTTACTCCAAGACTGTAATGTAAATAATTCCTATGATTAAATACATTTGTTTATTTTATGTGGTTCCCTAATAATGCAAAAAATTGAGCATTTACTAGACTCTAGTATTAACACATTTACTTTTGTCCTTAAACTTGCTATATTTTATGTGCATACAAAGAACAATCAAGCAGATTTTGGCCTCAAGAACCTTTCAATTGAATGTTAGGGATAAAATATATACATAAATATTCCTATCACAAGTAAGGTGATACCTATCAAGGTCATATATAAAAAATTAGATAATACAAATATTCACACTTATGAATGATTTCTTTTTTTAAACATTTATTTTTTAGTTATAGGTGGACACAGTATCTTTATTTTATTTTTATATGGTGCTGAGGATCAAACTCAGTGCCTCACGCATGCTAGGCGAGTGCTCTACCTTTGAACCACAACCCCAGCCCATCACATTTATGAATGATTTCTTAGGCAATATTTTGAGTGCATATGTGTGCTTATTTTAATGATTCCATAAACATCTTGAAAGGCAAATATTATTTTCCCCACCTCTAGATGATGAAGTGGTTGGTCTTGATGGATGGGTGGGATTTGCATATCTGATGAGAGTAGGCATCCCTGGTGAAAAGAATAGCAATAGACACCACTGTCACTTCCAGGGAAGCATAGAAACATCTCACGCTGCAGGGTCAGGGAAGAGTGTGTGGAAAAGTCAAAAGGCTGTTCAAGGTCTCTAATTTGTAGTAATAAGGGAAGACACAAGTGGCTGCATTGTCGTGTGTATGCTGAACTAGGAAAACACTTTGGAGGCAAATACAAGGGCTTAGGAGAGCTGTCTGAAGTACTGCGACACTCCAGTGGATGCTCTGAGTGATGTGAGTGTTTTATAGAAGTCACTACCTTATAATGGACAAAACTCACAAATTTCTTTTTTTCCTTTTCACCTGTGATTTTTTTTTTCATGTAGTCTGTGGTCAGGTCTTTACTATAAGCAATTTGCTTGCAACAGAGCTGTAGTTAAAGCCTTGTGAACAAACTATATAATTACATCACCTGCAAAGAATTTGATAGTGAGTTAAGCCAACAAAGATAGTTTTTTTTTGGTGGGGGGTGGGTACTAGGGATTGAGCTCAGGAGCACTTGATCACTAAGCCACATCCCCAGCCCTATTTTGTATTTTATTTAGAGATAGGGACTCACTGAGTTGCTTGGGGCCTTGCTAAATTGCTGAGGCTGGCTTTGAATTTACAATTCTCCTGCCTCAGCCTCCTGAGCCACTGGGATTACAGATGTGTGCCACCACACTTGGTCAAAGACAGTCTTTAATTCATATTGTTTAACCATCTTGGTTCCATTTGGTAGTGGCCTGAGCAAATTCTTCTTCTTTTTTTTTTTTTTTTTGGG
>NW_026000048.1:15238804-15347211 GCF_001458135.2 Marmota marmota marmota | reverse complement strand
TTTTTTTTTTTTTTTTTTGGTGATTATTCAGGTTTATCTTTTTAATTAAATTTGACAAGTTAGGACAGTGTATCTATTCCATGTGATACACACTGCGATGGATACGTGTGTATTTGTCAGAACACATGAAATGAGAAACATGTAGAGTGAACCCTAATATCAGTTATGAACTTTGGATGCTAAGGACTGTCAATGTAGGTTCATCGATTGCAGAATATGTGCCATGTTGTTATGGTTTAGATATTTGGTGTTCCCCCAAAGTTCATGTGTGAGACAGTGCAATGATCAGATTGTGGGAAGTGAAATGATTGGGTTTTGACAGCCAAACCCAATTCACCAAATCAGTGAATTAACTCCTGATAGGGATTAACCAAGTAGTAACTGAAGACAGGTAGGGTGTGACTAGAGGAGGTGGGTCCCTGGGGTGTGCCTTTGGGGTTTTTATTTTGTGCTTGTTGAGCAGAGCTCTCTCTGCTTCCTGGTGTGGTGTCTAGCTGCTTTCCTCCACCACACTCTCTGCCATGACAGTCAGCCTCACCTCGAGCCCCAAGAAATGGAGCCAGCTGTCTATGTACTGAGACCTCTGAAACTGTGAGCCCCCAAATAAACATGTCTTCTTTTAAAATTGTTCTTTTCAGGTCTTTCAGTCACAACGATGAAAAAACTGATTGAAATCCATGTTGATGATGGACGTAGATTGTGGGGGACAAGGTGTGGGGGGTGTGGGGCAGAGGGCATATGGGAACAGTGTACTTTCTGCTCATTTTGGTGTGAACCTAAAACTGCTCAAAAAAAATCAATTAGGGGCTGGGGATGTGGCTCAAGTGGTAGAGTGCTCACCTAGCAAATGTGAGGCACTGAGTTCGATCCTCAGCACCACATAAAAATAAAATAAAGATATTGTATCCACCTAAAAAAAACCCTAAAAAATAAATATTTTAAAAAATCAAGACCAATTTTTAAAAAATTAATAGAAGTAGAGAACTGCAAAAGCCTGAGGGCTCTGTCTAGGTAACTTCACGAATTCATAAGTAGGTGGTGAATGCGGGATATCTCTTCACTGTGCAGTCTGGGGCAATGGGGAATCCTGGTTCTTCTAGCTGCATGAGGAGAAGAGAGAGGTTCCTTGGACATAACAGACTCTGTTGGGGTGTGAGAAGACTCAGACAATGAAAGCACAATAGTGGAAGGATCTTAGAGTTAGAAAAAAGCATTACAGAGTTCTAGAAATGCAGGGCTCATTGTCCTGTACATAAGCCCTGTGTATCCACTGACTCCACATCCACAGATTCAAGCAACCATGGATTGAAAATATTTTTTAAAAACTGCATCTGCACTGAACATGTGCAGACTATTTTCTTGTCATCATTTCCTAAACAATACAGTATAACAACTATTTAATAGTGTTTACATTGTTTTAGTTATTACAAAGTAATCTCGAGATGATTTAAAGTATATAGGATATGTTCTTGGCTGGGCAGAATTAATATTGTCAAAATGGCCATCCTACCAAAAGCAACATACAGATTCAATGAAATCTCCATTGAAATACCAATGGCATTCTTCACAGAGGTAGAAAAAACAGTCCTTAAATTAATTTAAGAGAATAAGAGACCCAGAACAGCCAAAGCAATTCTGAGCAAGAAGAGCAATGATGGCAGCATCATAGTGTATGATCTTAAAATCATCCTAGAGAGCTATAGTAACAAAAAAGCTGATGGTATTGACATCAAAAGAGACTAATGGAATAGAAAAGAAGATACAGATGTAAACCTACATACTTACAGCTATCTTATATTTGATAAAGATGCCAAAATATATTTTTAGAGAAAAGACAGACTTTTAAATAAATGATGCTGGGGAAACTAGATATCCATATGTAAAAGAATGAACTTACATTCTGATCTCTCACCCAGCACAAAAGTTATATCAAAATGGATCAGAGGCTTAGGAATTAGACCAGAAAACTGTTGGAAAGAAACATAGGTCAACACTCCATCATAAGCTGCTTACTTCCTCAACAAAAGCCCTAAAGTGTGAGAAATAAAATCAAGAATCATAAGTGGAATGCCATCAAATTAGAAACGTTCTGCACAGCAAAGGAAATGATTAAGAGCATGAAGAGAGACAGCCTACAGAATGATAAAAAAAAAATCTTGGCTAACTATTCCCTTGACAGGTGATTAATACCCAGAATATATAAAGAACTCAAAAAACTCAATGCCACAAAACCAAATAACCCAATCAATAAATGGGCACAAGAACTCAACAAACGTTTCTCAAAAGAATAAACACAAATGGCCAACAAATATGTGAAAAAATGTTTATCTTCTTTACCAATCAGGGAAATGCAAATTGAAACTACACTAAGATTTCATCTCAGCAACTTAGCAAAACCCTGTCTCAAAATAAAAAATAAAAAGAATTGGGAATGTTGTTCAGTGATATCTTAATGTAGATGCAATTCTCCAGTCAGAATGGCATTATCAAAAACACAAATAATAGTAAATGAGGATGTGGGGGGAAAGGCACACTGATACATTGCTGGTGGCACTGCAAGTTAGTACAAGCACTTTGGAAAGCAGTGTGGAGATTCCTCAAAACACTAGGAATGGGTCCACTACATGACCTAGCTATCCCACTTCTCAGTATTTGCTGAAAAGAGCTAAAAATCAGCGTACTATAGCACTATAGCCACTCCAGTGTTCATAGCAGAACAATTCACAATAGCCAAATTGTGGAATCAACTCAGATGCCATCAATAGATGGGTGGATCAAGAAAATGTGGCATATGTACACAATGGAGTTTTTACTCAGTCATAAAAAAAGAATGAAATAATAGCATTTGCCCATAAGTGGATATAAATGGAGAAAATCATAGTAAGTAAAATAAACCAAGCTCAGAAAATCAAGAGTCCAATGTTTTTTCTCATATGTGGAAATTAGAGCAAAATAAGGAAAGAAGGCAGTGAGGGAGGCTATCAGATATCATAAAGAGATAGGGAAGATCAGTGGAGTAGAAGTAAGAGAATGAGAGGGAGATAGGAAGGAAGGGATAGGGAAAGAAATACGGAATGAATTTAACAAAATAATGTTACATGCATATATCAATGTATCAGATGGAATTTCTTTATGTATACATAGAAAGTTCCAATAAAAGGTAAATAAGTGAACTAACGAAAGGAAAATCAGTAAAGGAAGGAGAATGGGGGAGGAAGAGAAGAGGGAAAGGGTAGGCAAATTGGAATCAAATTCTTTGCTTGTATGATTTGGTCAAAATGTACCCAACTATTATATATAACTCAAATGTGCTAATAAAAAAACAGTATATGGGAGAATGTGCATAGGCTATGTGCAAACACCATGCCAATGAATATAAGGGTCTTAAGCATCTGTGGATTTCGGTGTCACCAATGGGTCCTGGAACTCACCCACCATGGATACTGTACTGATGAGGGTCCAACCCCTCTTCTATGCCTTGCTTTCCAAAAATCCCATTAATGGATATCTTCCCTTAAGAATGCATCTTGAGGCCATAGTGGTACATGCCTGTAACCCCAACAACTCAGGAGGTTGAGGCAGGAGGATCACAAGTTCAAGGTCAGCTTTCAGCAATTACTCTCAGCAACTTAGCAAGACCCTGCTCAAAATAAAAAAAAAATAAAATAAAAAGGACTGGATGTTGCTCAGTGATGAAGCACTGCTAGGTTCAATTTCTAGTACCCCCCTTGAAAAAAAGAATGCATCTTGATTTTGTAATGGAAGTTGATTCTTAAGACATTTTCTTTTCTTATTTTGAGGTTTAAGACATAAAGAAAAAAATATGCATATTAATCCGTTCAATGCAAGGGGGTAGTAACTACATTGCTGTTGAGTCTCTATTTTTATTTTTGTTGACAAATGTAGCAGTGAAGCATGTACTCTGGAATACACATGTTCTTTTGCTCTTGTAGGCCTCATAGACTTATATATGCTCTGCTGTTCCTTATGCTTTCATCTCTAAACTCATTTGGCGGTTCCTTTTTAGTTTTTACTTATCTCGCTGAGTACTTGCCTTTGAGTCTTAATATTAAAAGCTATATCATGAGCCGGGGCACCTGTAATCCCAGAGACTTGGGAAGCTGAGACAGGAGGAATGAGAGTTCAAAGCCAGCAAAAGTAAGACACTAAGCAACTCAGTGAGATCCTGCCTCTAAATAAGATACAAAATAGGGCTGGGGATGTGGCTCAGTGGTTGAGTGACCCTGAGTTCAATCCCCAGTACCAAAACAAACAAACATACAAACAAACAAAACTCCAAAATCTATATCATGAAAAAAGTCCTGGAAAACAACATTATATTGAGACTTGGGATCAAGTTTCTTTGATATTTCTATATGATTGATTTCTTCAGGCCTTACTGCCCCTGATCTTGTATATTTTGTTGGTCTAAGACATATTTACATTAGTTTAGGAGTCTGATTCTTGGGCCAATAATGTAATTTCTTTGGAGAAATAGATGACTTGTCTAGATGACATGTTTTTAGAAGGAACTAAATGAGCCAGGGAATGAGAATCCCTGATTAGTCCTTTGGTTGTTTTCCTATAGTTTATAGTGAAATCAATTAAGTCCTATTTGCATAATTCTTCTTATAAATCTGGAATCACCTATACCAATCATATTGCTGAGTATAAAATAAAATTGATATGCATTTGTTTGCAGTAGAACAAAATAAATATTGTGGATTCAGCTGTCATACTTTTAGAAGAAAAAACAATATTCACTTTTTTTGAATGCATTATTCAAAAAACCCTTGGAATTTCTTTTCTATATATCCTCTTCATTTTGAAATTTATCTCTTAACAGAAGATATAGCTTCAAATTTTTTTCTTGCATCCTAAACTATCAGTCACAGAGAAATTCAATGAATGCTTAAGAAACTAGTTATGCCCTCCTATATCCTTGGATTCTTTTTACTTTATAGTTCTTTCTACTTTTCATAATATTTTATTATTTTCTCCATGCTCCATAGAATGTCTATGATGTCTATGTCTGATATCTTGCCCTTTCTGTGTTGTGGCATTGTGTGATCTATTGCTGATGCTGTCTTGCTAATCTATCTGAAAATATTTGTCTCTATACTACTCAGACTGAACTTCTGGAATTACTTGATACATCAAAATACTACATACACCTTTTTTTTAAAGTGATAAATATTGATTTCAAATGGTGATTCATTATTTAATTTTTCCATTTGTTTTAGTTTTTAAATAAGAAACTAACACTTCTTCTTCAAAACAATTATGGGACCATGGGCTGTGGGTAGAGCTCAATGGTACAGTGCTTGTCTAGCTTGCATGACGCCCTGGGTTCAATTCCTAGCAGCACCACATCATCATCATCATCATCATCATCATCAAACACTGCACCAAATTTTAGGAAATCAGAGATGTTTCCTGTGTGAGTACTTACACTATATATATTATCAGTTAATTTTTAGCTGGCTCACGCAGGAGCAATACACTATTTTATACAATTCTATATTTAACAATTTACAGGGCACAAGCAACAAAGTAGAACTGGGCATCAGTCTTAGTGTTAGAGAAAACTGCTTCATCATGAGGAGGGGCCCCGAGAGAGGGACTTTGTTAGCCAAGTAGTTGGAGAGGCACCAAATTGAGGGGGGTAGATGGTGGTAGTGAGATGTTCTGAGAGCTGTGCTATGTGTGTGTCACACACACATATATGCAGGTGCTAGGGATGGAACTCAAGGACTTACACGTGCTAGGCAAGCACTGTACATTCCCAGGCCCTTTTTTATTTTATTGTGAGATAAGATCTTGCTAAGTCACCCAGACTGGCCTTGAACTTGTGATTCTCCAGTCTCCATCTCCAGAGTCGCTAGGACTATAGGTGTGCCACCAAGGCTGACTTATTTTAATATCTTCACAACAGCATGAATACACTAAAAATGACCCATCTGGACACCAGAATAGATTTGTTCTGATGTTTTAAGCCAAGATTCTAGGTTTCATTTTGATGCAGGTCAGTTGTCAGATATAGCACTGACAATGAGGCATGACACTGAGGCTTGACCACGAGGAAAGAGCACAGAGTTTGGACTGAGAAAGATCCCGTTTGGATCCCTTCTTTATTGCCTAACAGTTGTGAAATCCTGGAAATATTTCTTATGCCCTGTGAATATCTGTTTCATTTTCTGTCGAGGGGGACAGCAATGCCCTCCTTACAGGGTTGCTGGATAATTACAGGTAACATGGGAAAAGCACCTGGCATGGTATTTTGCCTTTAGAGGAGGGGCACAGTCACTGACAGTAGTTGCCACCATTTTCTTTCTGTGGTCCCATTCTCTTGGCTGCTCTTTCCTTCTTGGAAAACCTTTTCTTAGGCTCTACTGCTCATGCCCCAACACTGGTGCTCCCTGGGATTCTTTCCCAGTGTCTGGTTCTCTCTTCTCTCCTGCCGTCTCATCTACAGCCACACTTGTGTCATATCTTTTGCAATGACTTTCTATTCTGAATCATGTTCCAGTATTTCTCCTGAGCAACAAATCCAACCTGTGTGTGTATGTGTGTGTGTGTGTGTGTGTGTGTGTGTGAGAGAGAGAGAGAGAGAGAGAGAGAGAGAGAGAGAGAGAGAGAGAGAGGGAGAGACAGGGAGAGAAAGATGGAGGATTGAACATAGGGCATCCATCATATGTGCTAAACATGTGTCCTACCACCGAGCTGCATCCCAGGCTTCAATTGCGAATTCTTTTTTTTTGGTGCGGGGGAGGTACTGGGGATTGAACTCAGGGGCACTCAACCACTGAGCCACATCCCCAGTCCTATTTTGTATCTTATTTAGAGACAGGGTCTCACTGAGTTGCTTAGCGCCTCAATTTTGCTGAGACTGGCTTTGAACTTGCGATCCTCCTGTCTCAGCCTCCTGAGCTGCTAGTCAATTCCAAATTCTTATTAGTGTTCACTGTTTGGTTATCCTACAGCATCTCAGACTCTATATATCCACAGTTGAAATCGCCATCTTCCCCATCGCCAGACTCTTTTCCTGCCTCTCCTACTTTGGCTAAAGTTGGCACCATTCACTTATGTTCTTAAACCGGGAGCCTGGGAATAGCCTTTGAACATTCACTATCACTTTTATACCAAGCATGTCACCCATTTCTGTCAACTTTACCTCTTGGTGTGTGTGTGTGTGTGTGTGTGTGTGTGTGTGTGTGTGTGTGTGTGTTACTAGAGGTTGAGCTACATGCCTGGCCCTGTTATTTTTTTTTATATTTTAACCGAGTCTTGCTAAGTTGCTTTGGCTGGCCTTAGAACTTGTGATCCTCTTGCCTCAGCCTCCCAAATTTCGAGGATTACAGGTGTAATATAATCAGTCTCCCAAATTGCTGGGATTACAAGTTTGCACCACTACACCTGGTCTCAGTTAAGTGTCTTTTATCTATTCTCTCTTACTTCTGGTCCCCATTCTCTCTCTGCTATTAACTAGCTTTCCTTGTTTTCAACATCAGCCTCCTCCAGATTATCCTTTAGAAAGACAAGAGAATACTTTTTTTAATATCATCATCTTTTAAAGTTTTCATTATCCCCAAATGAGTATTCATCATAAAAAGATCAGAAAAGACAGATAAATTAATATAAGAAATAAAAAACTCCCAGTAATCCACAAACCAGATAAAGCAGCTGCTCAAAATTCTGTGTATGTTCTTTCACACTATTTTAAGTACATAAATCACATAGTGGTATGTAAAATTGAAACCTTGTAGTTTTTGAATCCTCTATGATGTGAAATTGAACATCAACTGAACTAGGGTTTGCAGTCTGACCTGCACTGGACAATCAATGATGCATACGCTATGCCCCTAAATTAGTGCCAGGCCATTGGGTGGTGACTGATTATTGGTTGAATTTATTTTAGGGACCATCTGGCCACATTCTTTTATTGATGTTGTGCTTTTTCATGAAAAAAGAAAAGAGAGAGAGATATGTACCTACTGTCAGTCATCCTAGGATGTGAAACTTGGAAAGTAGGCTTGGATGAGGTAAAAGGCTTTAATTTTTTTTTTTTTGGTACCAGGGATAAAACCCAGGGGGGCTTAACCACTGAGTCACATCCCCATCCCTTTTTTATATTACCTAGAGATAGTCTCTCGCTAAATTGCTTAGGGCCTTGCTAAGTTGCTGAGGCTGGCTTTGAACTTGCAATCTTCCTGCTTCAGCCTCTCGAGCTGCAGGGATCACAGGTGTGCAACACCGGGTCTGGCAGGCTTTTCTTTTTCTAACATAAGATGTACCTTTGGTCCAAGCAATGAGATGCCAAGAGTATTTCCAGTGAATTAACAGTTGTGGCTACATGAAGGAGGGAGCAATCAGCCTTTTTACCTTTTACTACTGTTTCTGGCCATGAACAGTAGGATTCCCCAAACGACAGTGATACTGGATGAAAGTTACAGTGTGGGGAATTAAGGAAGGAGTCTGCTAGATACTTGAGACAAAATCAAAGATTGAGGAATGCAACTAGAAAGGCTAGCTAGAACCAAGATAACCAATAAATAATGTATTCAAAATAGACTTGGTGTCTTGTCACTTAAATTCAGTGGTAGTAGAGATTGAATAAGAGAAGCAGACAATGGACTCCTCTTCAGTACCAATCAAACTTAATTTACTTGCATTTTATAACCCTGTGTGTGGCAATAAATTATCCAAATGATCTTTAAGAGGTAAAATCTTCTTGAAGTGTGTTTTTTTTTAATGTAAGTATTAGAAAACAAGCCTTTCGCACATAATAGGTAGCCATGTACATCTATTTTATTTCTTTGCTTGGTCATTCATTTGCAAGTTTTGTAGAGGGGTGGTGTTTTTTTGTAGTTATCGGACTCCCCACACAATATTTCCATGTTGCCTTCAGGGATGATGGTGCTTTAGGTCTTTTCTTATAACTTATTATCTTGTGGAGGAATTTTCAGGTCCCCAATTGAAATCTGTCTTGATGATACTTCCCTGTTTTACTAGTGGAAAGTAAATCTGAGATTTCCTGTCTCAAAAGGCATCTTATGTACCTATTATTTTAGCTTAATATTCTTGAAGACGGTAGTTAACATAGTATATTTAAATAGTTAAGTTTTTGCTTTGCATGTGTTGGTCTCTGAAAAGACATTGATCATTTATATCATGTAGATCAGGGAAAAGACGTTAGACGTTTTACATTATTGTAAAATAATTACAGACATCCTATTCTTAAAGTTAGGTTTTTTTTTTCACTTTTGTATAAAACTACTTGAATTGTTTCTTAAAAATATTCTTTTCACAGATAAGACAGGTTCTTTTTTGGTCTTTTTATAAATACTTTGTATTTATAAATATGAAGTGAGGACATTTTTAGTTTCTATTTATGATTATGTCTGAACTTTTTATGATGGAATACTATACACCAAGATAATTTCTGTTTTATAAATTGCTTTGTATTGAATAAGTTGGATTAGATATATTCATGTATACTAGAATTTAAGTGTTTTTCTTCTAAAGCCCATGATAGCAGATTATTTATACCAGTGGGTCTCCGATTTAACATCCATTTAAATTGCCTGGAAGGTGCCAGATCCACCCTGAATTTCTGATTCACTAGGTCTTGGAGAAGCCAAAATTTTATCTTTCTAGCAAGTTCTTAGCTCGTATGAATGCTCTGGCCTGGAGACCCCACTGGGTTTCAACAGTCAGAGGCATGATCTTCAGAAGATCTGCCTAGATACTGGAAAGTTTCTGTGGCTAACAGATAGATGGGGATCCCTCATGAATGTCCAGTTCTAAATCCTTAGGTGTTGTATCCCCATTTAATTTCATGATCTTTGGAATTCTGTTCCAGATGATGGGGAGAGGGCATATGAATTAGCCCCAGGTCAGCTATTAAAGAGGAGAAGCAGGTGCTAAAGGGTTTGTTAGTTTAGTTTTTTCCAAGTTGAATTAGACAACCAAGTGTTGAAGGCAAGCAGATATCATGGACCATACCTAGGAGTCTGAACAAGGGCTCAGAGAGAAGGGAAAAGAACAACTTATTGACCACTTAGGGACAGGTGCCTTCATTGACTCATTCCATCAATCCACACCAGTTTCTTGAGAGGAGACAGTAAAGTTCTCATTGTTATAGATGAATAAGGAAACTGAGATTCAGAAGGCTACGTGACTGGTTATGAGTAGCATGGCAGAAACTTGTAGTTGTCTGGGGTCCCAAATGGAACCCTAACATCTGTTTCTAAACTCTGTATTGCATCTGTGGATGACAGTTTGAGAAAGGAAGGTCACATACTGCAAAAGGGCCAGGTAAGCTAAAGACTCAGAAAAGACCAATTATAATTGCTATTTCAAAACAAAACCTTTAGGGGCTGGAGTTGTGGCTCAGTGGTAGTGTGCTTGCCTTGTATGTGTGGGGCACTGGGTTTGATCCCCAGCATCACATAAATAAATAAAATAATAAAATAAAGGTATTGTGTCCACCTACAACTAAAAAAAATTAAAAAAAAAAAGAAAAGAAAACTTTTAGTATTTTGGTTGAGAACGTAAGTTCCCCATCTGCAGAAGGAAAGGAAGGACAGGCAACAGTGAAGACTCTATTTATTTAATTTGTGGTATTGAGGATCAAGCCCAGGGCCTTGCACATGCTAAGGAATCACTGTACCACTGAGCTATATTCCAAGCCCTAAGACTCACTTTTTTTTCTTTAATATTTTTTAGTTATACACAGGCACAACATCTTTATTTTGTTTATTTATTTTTATGTGGTGCTGAAGATGGAACTCAGTGCTTCAGATGTGCGAGGCAAGTGCTCTGCCACTGAGCCACAACCCCAGCCCTAAGACTCACTTTTGAAGAGATTTTCCTTTTTAAAAAGAAAATGGTCAGAGATTGACATCTTGAGGATTAAGCTCTTTCCTCAATGTAGGTAGTCATGCAAATTGGTAGGTTGTTTATTCAGACATGGTCCATTAAAAGATTGTTGCAAGGTTTTCGAGTACATGGGTTTGGTGTTATTTTTCCTATCTCTGCTTCTGTTGGAACACTTACAAACAAGCAGGGTATTCCAGTCTTGTCAGGCTTCTCCTGCCAAACATGCTTAATTATGTAACTGGTGAGGTGTGCATTGCCTCTTACATAAGAACCGGTTTTGCTGTCATTTATCAAGCTGATGGGGCTACTTCTCTTCTGCTTGTGTGTGCGTGCTACAGTGGGTGGTGGGAGTACTGCTAAAAGCATTACTTGAATGGCTTTCAGTTTTAGTTTGGGATTTAGAGTGATGAGCTAAAGTTCATTCTTAACACATTTAACTCCAAGGAAATCAACTCCATTATATTTAAGGCTTGGAAGTGTTTAGAGAGTTACCCAAAACATGATCGATGTACGTATCGATGTACATGAATCAAGCCATTGATTCACATACATCGATACATTCATATAAAAGTGAATATGAAGTATCACTTCATTTGTTCTCAGAACTCATTATTTATCGCTTGATTTTGGGGTTATAGAGGAGATGACTTATAAATGACTATTGTTTTTTTTCCTGCATCATGACAGTTGAAAGATTCTTAGTTGATTCCTTACTCAACTCCTAAATATTTAACAGATATAGCCAAGATAATGAATAGCATATTAAAGATGAACCTCCTGTGGCTCCAATTCTTTCTAGAACCAGGTAGTTTATAAAGTCATTAATGCCATCATCTCTCAGTAACTGCAGGGGATTGGTTCCAGAAACCCCTGTGGAAACCAAAATTTGATGATTGCTGTTATATAAAATGATATAGTGTTTGTATATAACTTACACACATCTTCCTGTATTCTTTAAATTATCTCTAGGCTATTTATAATACCTAATACAATGTAAATGTTATGTAAGTAGTTGTTTACTATATTTTTAAGGGAATAATGACAAGAAAAAAAATCTGCACATTCAGAATTTTCCCCCCATATTTTTGATCCCTTGGTGGTTGAATCTACTAATATAGGACCCCTAGATACAGAGGGCTTACTGTATATTATAGAGGTTCCAATCTGTATCTAAAGGAAAATGATATTGTTGACATCATATGCTTTTTATAAATTTGAAATAGATCTTAGAAAATATTTATGGATTTTTTTCTTTTGTATGAAGCATATTCTAGCTAAGTTTTCAAAACTACTAAGAATTCTCCCTGAGGATTAGTTTGGAGTGTGCTTGTGAACATCTATTCATTATATTCTTCACCACCCCTGAGGACTCAAGAGTACACAGACACTCAAACTTACCTGAAAGTCTGTCCTGTGTGTAGGGGAAATTTAGCAGCTCTCCATGCAAGATTTTTTGGGGGTCTGGGGATTGGCAATACTATTCACTACCATTGAGCCATATCTCTAACCCTTTTAGTATTTTTATTTTGAGACAGGATCTCTCTAAGTTGCCCAAGCTGGCCTCAAATTTTCAATCCTTATGTCTCAGCCTCCTGAGTTGCTGGGATTACAGGCGTGTGCCATGAAGTCCAGCTCTACATAAGATTTTTTTTTTATTATTGTTGTTTATGGACTAATGGCAGTAGTGGCCCTATCCTATGCCACCTGAAAGAAATACCAAATATTAGAACACTGCTTTGGGTTATGCATACCAAACAGATAAAATACCCCTGGAACCTGCTTGAATCTACTACATATATATGATACCATAATATCTCTTTGTTTTAGTTTCCTCATCTATAAAATGAGCATAATGATAGTACCCACACCTTATGCAGTTGTTATGAGGAGTTAAGTATTGATGAATATAAATGCCTTCTATAGAGTAGGCCCACAATTAAATGGAATAAGCCATTTTCCATGAAGCTGTAAGCAAAGAGTGACAGAAAAATGGGATTCAAATTGGGATAAGTTTTGTAGCACAGTCAGAGAAGATGGCGTTGGGCCAGAGGAAGCTGCCTGGAGGGGCACAGCATGACTAAGAGTGACCCCATTGGCTCAAGTGGGCACCTCTCATGGAGAGGTGTGTGGCCAGGGTAAAGCAGGGGGGTACCATGCATTCCCTTAAACTATGCTTTTGCCTTTGGACTCTTGTGATCTCTGAGCACGAGCCCCAGCTTTGATAGCCTTTGAAGGATGTCACCTAGAGATATGAGGGACTCTAGTTGTTTTCCACGCTCTCTTTTGTCTTGTATGGGAACCAAATCACTTTATTTACCTATTTAAACAAATGTAGACAGATATTTTTTTAAACCGTTCTAATCAAAGAATCACAATGCCTCCTCCGGATGTATATTTAGAAATGTTGCCATGGTCACTGTTTCCAGTTTGAGTGTCTGTCATTTGGCCATTGCAGCATGGCAGTATATAATGAGAATATTCCAATAGTCATATCACATCATGTTTGGCCAATATGTGGGAGGGGGAGGAGGAGCTCGGAAGTGTCTTTTACTGATGGTAGCAACTTTGCTGATTGCTTTATGATTTTAATTTAATTGGGCAAGTCACTGGGCCTCTTGGGAATTAATTTTTTTTTTTTTTTTGGTAAAAGGAGCATGCAGAGTGAGTTTCTAGAGCCATTTTAGGCTCCGGTGTTCTATTTGGTTGATATGACCCCAGCAATGAAGATATTCCCTGACTTTAGGGCTGCTAATGCATTTCTTCCATATCCATCACACACATACACACACACACACACACACACACACCCACACACATACACACACGCACACAATTCTACTCAAAAACAATTTCCAAAATATTTGATCTAGTGACCCTGAAGCTGCCATTACAGTTGCGCATGCTCTGGGCTCCATACTCTCGCCCTCCCATTTGAGGGCAGGCTTTGCAGTTATTTACTTCCTGAGTGCTCCCAACATTCAAACCAGTTCATCAGAAAAATTCTTAGGCCTATAAAACTTCATGGATGTGAAGGACTTTAAGTCTAGCCTATGCAGGAAGTGTCTGACCAGGGAGAGATTGCATTACATAAATACTACCTAGCACTCTTCTGTCATGTACCACTGACAATTGCTGATACAATGAGAGCTCAGTAATAATTTGGACAGGGTCATTTTCCAGACCTGATCATGAAAACATTTTCTAGGCATCTGGTAACATTGCTTCATGAAGTTTATTAGCACATTTCCTAGTAACTGTGGAGAGAAGACATGCAAAGGAAATTACTCATATGGGATTATGGGGTTGCTGTGAAATTGCAAAATTGGTTGTTTTGAGTGCATTTTAGGAATCACAAAGTGATCAGCAAGGAAGGATAATGCTGATTCTGTTAGTGACTAGAGAAATTCTAGGGCAAATATAAAGGAACTCATGGAGAGTATATCAGACACTGATAGGATTTGCTATCTGTATATTTCTAGCAGTTCACTGTATAAATTTCTTGATATTCTACATCTGGAGAAAATGAGCTTATCATGGTTGCATCAAAGACTTTGTAAATTATTTTGTAGACTTGTAGATAGGGATTGTCCAATACTCTTTGTCTTTCTCCAAGTCTCCAAATTCATTACATTGAGTTGTTTCAAATGCTTTTTAAGATAAAGAGAGTAGACACCTATATACATTAATAACTCCCATACACTAATAAGTGTCATCAACAAATGTATTAAGTGGAAATGAGTTCCCCCTGTCTGTGAGAAAAGCCTACATAGATATTCTTGAGAAAATTAGTTTAAAATATTCCATTTTCATTTTGTCACTGTGGTTTGCAGACCTGGAAGACTTAAATCATCAAAATACATAAAACAAGAAATTTTCCTCATACAAGTAACATATTCTCCTTAGCTTATTAGGACTGAATGCTCTCAAAGAACTTTAATGGAAATACTAAAATCTAAACTATTTTATAAAATGTTTTTCAATATCAGATGATTAAAAGTTAGGAATAGTTCATTTACTAATAATCCATTCAACCTTTGGTTTTGGGATTGGCTTATTCTCTTAGCATGATAATGTCCAGGTTCATCCATTTACTGGCAAATGTTATAAATAGTGTATAATGTCATAAGTAGTGTATCAATGTGAGTTCTCTCTTCCTGAGATCATCACAAGACCCAGGAATACATAGCAAATTAACCTGATGTATAAATTA
Source organism: Marmota marmota marmota (assembly GCF_001458135.2). Taxonomy (NCBI): domain Eukaryota; kingdom Metazoa; phylum Chordata; class Mammalia; order Rodentia; family Sciuridae; genus Marmota; species Marmota marmota. The sequence continues at coordinate 15,332,120 of NW_026000048.1, read as the reverse complement.
TTTTAAGGTTTCATCTTAAAGGTTGTATTTAAATATATTTGCATGTTTGAGTTGTTTTTAAATTATAAATAAAATAGGGTAGACATAGAAAGAGTAGGGATGATAGTATAATAAGTACCTAACATACTGATGATCTGTTTAAGAAGATCACAAACACAATTTGGGCCCCTGTGAAACTAACCACTTTCACCTTCCCTCCATCTCTTGCTCTCCAGTGTTCATACTTATACATATGCACACACAGTTGATGCATATACAGCCTTAAAAATTTCATGGGATTTGAGCATGTTTTAATTTTTATATGTTGTTCCAAACTGTATATATCCCTTTTTAAAGCCATTTTTATGCATTATAATTGTACATAAATGATGGGATTTGTTGTTAAATATTCTTACACGTATACGAATATAAAAATAAAATTTCACCAATATCATTTCCCACCATTTTCCTGCTCCCTCCTCCCTGTCAACTTCTAAGTCCCTTTCCTCTACTATCTCCCACTGATTTTCATGAGGCTATAACTTCCCATTCTTGCAGTTGTACGTGATGTGGAGTAACACTGGTAGTATATTCATATATGAACATAAGAAAAAATTATGTCTGATTTCATTCCACTGTCTTTCTTATTCCCCTCCCCACTCCTTTTCCTTCATTCCCCTTTGTCTAATCTTCTGAACTTCTATTCTCCCTCTGCCTTGTTGTGTGTTAGCATCTGCTAACATTCAACCTTTGGTTTTAGAGATTGGCTTATTTCTCTTAGTATGATAGTGTTCTGTTCATCCATTTATTGGCAAATGTCATAATTTTATTTTTTTAATGGATGAGTAATATTCCATTGTGTATATATACCACATTTTTTATCCATTAATCTGTTGAAAGACATCTAGGTTAGTTCCATAGCTTAGCTATTGTAGTTGAGCTGCTATAAACATTAATGTGGCTGCATCATTGTAGTATGCTTTTTTTGTTTGTTTGTTTGTAGTATGTTATTTTAACTCCTTTGGATATATACCAAGGAGTGGTTTAACAGGTCAAATGGTGGTTCCATTCCTAGTTTTTTGAAGAATCTCCATCCTACTTTCCAGAGTGGTTGTAACAATTTGCAGTCCCACCAGCAATGTATGATTGTACCTTTCCCCCACATCCTCACAAACATTTATTGTTGTCTTGATTGTTGCCATTCTGACTAGAATGAGATAAAATCTTTGTGTAGTTTAAATTTCTAATCTCTAATTGCTAGGGATGCTAAACATTTTTTTCATATATTTGTTGAACATTTGTATTTCTTCTTCTGTGAAGTGCCTATTCAGTTCCTTTGTCCATTTATTGATTGGATCGTTTTCTTTTTCAATGTTAAGTTTTTTGAGTTCTTTATATATCCTGAGTTAATATTCTTAATGATTTGTAAGAATTCTTTATAATACTTTATCATTAATTCTTTTCTCCAAATCTATCACTTATTTTAATTTTTTTTTAGTTGTAGATGGGCACAATATCTTTATTTATTTGTTTATTTATTTATTTTTATGTGGTGTTGAGATTTAAACCCAGTGCCTCACACATGCAAGGCATGATCTATCACTGAGCTACAACCCCCGTACCATTTGTTTTGAACATTATTTTAAATTTACAAGCCATTTATTATTTGAAAAAAATTGTTTTTCATACTTTGCATTCAAGTTTTACATTAAAGTTTTTCCCCTTTATTTAACTTTTAATCTATTTGCAACTAAATTTTGTAAATTGTGTGAGGTAGAGGTAGAGATCTAAATGTATTTTATTTTCCTGTGTGAATACTTTTCTAGTATAACTTACTGAATGAAACTTTCCTGTAATGGAAATGGGTAAGTTTATTAAGCTCATTCAGGTTTGTTTTTCTTCTTAAACCAATGAGTCAGGTTATTACCAGTTCTGAAAAAACTGAAGACAATGTTTTTGAGTGTTTTATTTCCTATTCTGATTTAATTTTCTTTTTCTGGAATTTTCATTAGAATTATATTTTTTACCTTCTCATTCTATCATCCATATTCTTAAGTTCTTTTTCATATTTCTTATATTTTTGAGTCTCTGTCTTGCCTTCTGTGCAATTTCCCCCAATTTAAGTTTTCTCTTACTAATTCTTTATTCAAATGTGTCTAATATGCTGTTTAACATTTTCACAAGTTATTGGTTTCAGCAATAGCTTTCATTTATGTAGGTTCTGTTGTTTCTTTTTCAAATCGATTTTGTCTTTTTTATAATGTTATTTTTTAGATGTTCAATTTTTCTTTAATCAATTACATATACTTATTTCTTGTGCTCACTTCAATAGCATGCATACTAAAATTGGAATGGTACAGAGAAGAATAGGTGAAACACAAATTCATGAAGCATTTCACATTTATTCAATGGATCAATGGATTAAGAAGACAGACTGCATTTCCAGAGGATGAGAAAATGGAACCTACAATGGGATACTATTCATCTATAAAAATAATGATGTGCTGTCAATTTCAACATGGATGAACCTGGAAGACATTGTGTTAAAAGAAATAAGCCAGGCACAGAAAGACAAATGCATCATGAGCTTATGTGAAATAAAAAAATTCATCTCATAGAAGTTGAGAATAGAATATTGGTTATTAAAGGCTGGGGAGGGTATAGGAGTAGGATGGGAAGAGATTGGTCAATGGATACAATGTTACAGTCAGATAAGAGGAACAAGTTCTGATGTCTTATTGCATAATTGATTGGGAGATTATAGTTAATTATAATATATCATCTATTTCAAAATAGCTAGAAGAGAGGATTTTAATTTTTAATTTCTCTCATCACAAAGAAATGATTAAATGTTTAAAGTGATGGATATGCTAATTACCCTAATTTGATCATTACACAGTTGTATACATGTATCAAAATATCACATGGTATCCCATAAATATCTACAACAATTGTGTCAGTCAAAAATAAAATAAAACTTTAAAATAGTTGTTTCTTATTTCTGATAATTCTATTATCTTATTTATTCCCATTATGTGTTCAGTAGATATGATTTTCTTGTTTATTTATAAATTTTCTATTGTGAACTTGTCTTATATGGGATTTCTTGCTGGGAATCATGTACAACCTCCAGAGCAGATTTTAAGGTCTTCTACCAAGGATGTTACAAGATGGTCAACACTTTTTGTTGTTGCTGCTGTTATTAGTTTTTTGGCTTAGATATCTTCAGTCAATTAATAATGTATGCTAAATAAAATGTATGGAAAGATTAATTTTTAGTCCAACCAGAACTTAGACCAAGATAAAAATCCTTTCTTTTTTCTCTCCTTTTAAGGATGACTTTGTCATTTCGCTACACCCTTTGCAGAGGGGTAAAACCTTAGGGTGCCTTTTTAATTTAGGAGCTTCAGCTCCACCTCCCCTTGGCCAAAAAGACTCCAGTCCTTATCTGTCTCTCCTTAGATCTTAGCCCTTTGCATATGCTTACAGAACCTTGTGGAGCTATTCAGCATCATCAGCGTATTATTACCTTTTGTGTGTAAGTTTGTCAGTTTTGGCCCACTGTAGATTTCTCTTACTTTATTGCACTTTGCTTTATAGCAGGAATGTTTTCATGGTTTCCTGACTCCCTCACTGCCTAAAAGGAAAGTCCATTTGCCTGCCTCTGCAAGCTTGGTTATCCAGAGAAGAGTCTTGGGTGTGAAAGGGAATGATTCAAACATGAATAGAGTTTAAAAAAATCATCAAGTATAATATAAATACATTCACTTTGTAAACACATAATATATTTACATTAAAATTGCTATTGTGCTTTTGCCCGGCACTGAACTGTATTTTCAGGAAAATAACTTGCTTTTGACTGAAAAGTTTTATTGTTTCAACAGGAAGTTACTCAATGTCTATCATCGGCACGGCAGAGTATCATGCACTTTCCTTTTGGTGGATTGACTACCGACCTGTTTCTTTCAGTTAACAGATAAACAAACTCATGTTTTTATTAGAAAAAATGACAATAGGTGAAGAAAATGTGTCCTTAAGAGAGAGAGAGAGAGAGAGAGAGAGAGAAAATGGTGCTGGAGTTTTGACAAAGTTGTCATGAACTTCTACTCATTGAACACAATTAGCCCCACTGTTCTCTCTTAACTCAGCATGCAGGTTAATGGAGCACTAAGGGCTTACAGCACAAATCTGGTTTTATCTCTTTTTATGGGTAATTATGACTCCAGGGAAGACTGAGTAGATAGACCTACCTGTATTTTTGTGTGTAGGTCCATTTTGCTCCCATAGAAACAGCATCCTTCATTTGCACCAATCTAGAAAATTAATTTTACCAGTTCTGCAAGTTGAGTTAACTTCTCAAGAGAATGCATAAGGATAGCAGTGCACAGCTATGGATTTGGCAGAGAGATAAAGCAAGAATACTGCGAGACTTGCCCTTCATCCAAGGACACTTCTCCCGAAAGGTTGCCACAAATGGTTTTTGAAGCCTCGCATTCTCTTGGGGAAATAATCTGAATTGAAAAAAATCATTCAAAAGTATTGCTGTGTCAGAAAGACTCTATGTCTTTATATGGCTAAGAGAGCTCTAGGTGTAAGGAACAAACAGCAATAAGCATTCCTCAGGCCGGCGGGCTCTCAGAGGTCACAAGAAGTCTGTTTTAAGGTCATGTAACCTAGCAAGCTGCGGCACAGCAACCTCTACATTGCTTTTCCCGGGACTCGACAGTTGTAAGGTGGCTCAGGAATCACAAAGACCCACTCAGGAGTGTGAAGATTATTAGGGTAAGAATCCCCCCCTCCTAAACTCATGTTGAAACTTAATCCCCAAGGCAGCAGTGTTAAAAAGGGAGGCCTAGTGGGAGGTTCTGTGGCACCAGTGTGGTTTGTCCCCACCAAAACTCATGTTACTTCCTGAAAGCAGCAGTGTTGGGAGGCTGGACCTAGTAAGAGGTGTTTGGGTCATGGAAGCTGAGTCTTATAAATGGATTAATGCCTTTCTTGAATAAATGAGTTCTCACACTCAGGGAAATGGATTAGTTGCTATGACAATGGATTGTTATAAAGTCAGCTTTCCTGTTTTCTCTCTGCCACATGTACCCACTTGCCCTTTCACTTTCCACCATGGGTTGAAGCTCTATGAAGCCCTCATCAGAAGTGGAGCTGATGTGGGTGCCTTCCTGGTCTCCAGAACTGTGAATGAAGATAAACCTCTTTCTTTATAAATTATCCAGTCCCAGGTATTCTGTTATAGCAACAACAACAAAAAAAATAAACAAAGACAGGAGGTATTTATGTCATGAGGGTGGATTAATATTGTCATCATAGGCATGAGTTAATGGTCAGGAAAACAGGTTGTTCTAGAGTGAGCCCAGCCCCTGTGCTTTCTCTTTTGCCTGTACTCACTTGCCCTTCCACTCTTCCTAGTAATGCATCACAAAGGCCCTCACCATGCTCTTGAACTTCCCAGCCTCTAGAACTTTAAGAAATATTTTTTTTCTCTATAAGTTATCCCGGCCTGTGGTATTATGTTCTAGCAACAGAAAGCAGACTAAGGCAAAATCAGAAAGGCAAACACTATTCCTGTCCATTGTGGTACCTCTGAATTGCCCTCATAATGCTTGAGATGTCCATGGAGCTCATAGCTGAGTACAAAGAGAAGTCTGTGGGACTATTTGCTTCTCCCATGGTGAGTTGACTAACAGGACTGAGATATTGCCATGTTTCTCAGGATTGAATTTGTAATTTCCTTGACTCCATAAACCATTAATGAATGAGTGATTCATTTAAAAACACTTAATGACATTGAGTCAACAAGGTGCTTAGGTTGAAGTGATAAGACAATTAAGAAATGATTCCTGCCTAAAGGAATCCTCAAGCTGGTGCAGGAGGCAGAGGAATCAATTAATCAGTTCAATACAATAGGATGAAGGCAGCGTGGACAGAGGAGGGGCACATGTCCACCCTTGGGAACATGGTGGAAAGGGTCAGGCAGGAATTCCTGGAAGAGGTGACTTCCAATTTCGGTAAGAAGGGATTTGTAGGTGTGTTTGCCAAGTGAAATCTCCTCTAATGTATGAGGAAAGCAGAACTTTGGTTAGGAATGTGCAGGCCTGGCTATTTCTTGAAGTCAACTATTTCACTAGATTCTCTCTCTCTCTCTTTTAACCTTGGTAACTCAGCCTTTATTATTATGTAAAGTGTTATTTTCAGAAGTAAAAGCATTTCACCTTCTAAATTGCTTAAATGATATATATAATAATTGATACCTGGAGAGTAGATGCTCCATCTCCCATTGCTGGATCCAGATCATCTTTCAGGGAGTAGAGGCTAGCAACAGACATTTCCTATGCAGTCCATCTCCTTCTAGATTATGCATCAACTGTGAGACACTCAGTGTGGCTGAATTCTGAATCCCAGCCCAGGATCCATGTGAAGCTGAATGCACCTAATAACTGTAGTGATCAGAGCAAAGCTTTGACCATGTCTTTGAATTCTGTTGATGAGAAGAACTCAAACAGTGGACTACAGTAGCTTTTGGTGGAAGCATGGAAAATAGTTGGCAGACTCCGGAAGTGTCCAGGCACGAAGGGTTCTTGCTCTCCATTCCAGTGAATTGACGATTTTCACATTTTGAAAATTCAGCTTTTTATTCTTGAAAGGAAACAATACAATTTAACATGAATTCACTGAGTGCTAACTCTTAGAAAGCTTCTTTAATGAGTTCTGGGTTTACAATGATGTATAGGCCTTATTTCTGGGCCCAGTTGCTCTCGGTGGAGACTATTAAATAGGTAACTGCAAGGTGGTGACAGTGAATCTGGCTAATAGGTGAAAAGATTATATCCTTGCCACCTTCTTAACACTGAGACCCCGACCAGCCCCGATGAAATGCAGGGGCTGCAGTCAGTCCCTGCTTCTCTCCTCCAGATCTACCAAGCTGTTGCCATTCTGAAATTTTGCTTCTTGCATTCCATACCTTCAGATCTCAGTTATCATTAAGAACGTCTGTCAATTTGCTTCACGGATTTTGTGAAATTGTCCAGCCGAATGTGAGCTGAGCTTACAACTCAGAATTGGGCTTTGTATCCAAACTACCTCTGTTCCTGGAGCCCCTGCCTCTGCTTGGTGTCTCCCTTGCTCTCAACATGAACCTCGCCCTGCTGTATCCTCAGTCTTTGATCTGTCATCTTTCCCCATTAGTGTAATTTACTCAAGCCCTGCCAGTCTCAAACTTCCATGCATCCCAGGGAGATGTAGCTCGAATTGAAAGTGGAGACCCTACTCAACAGGAGCTGCAACCTGGGGCCATGAAACTTTGCAAATTGCAAAAATAGAACAAGGATTCTGAAAGAACTGAAGGTGGCAGTAGAGGACAAGGTTGCTTTCTGTTCTTGGTGCTGAAGACAAGGATTTTTAGCGTCACTCAATTTCTCTCACATATGTACGATTTCTCTTCACATTTTCATTTCTCTTTTTATCCCTTTCTGACTCAGCCTTTTATCTCTCCTTTCTGATTTTCTTTCCCCATGTCTTCCCAATTGCTTTTGAAGGCTTTGTGCAAACAGAGATAACATTTCTAGTAGGTTTCTTCTCTCCTTTACCCATGAAGAAGTATTAAATCTGTCATCCTGTACCTTTTCATCCACTTAAGCCTTACTTAAATAAATGGGCTCTAAGAACTAATACAACAAAGTTCATTCTCTGTCATCTTTAATAGGAAACTGACAAAAATAATATTGGGTAGGTAAAATTAGCCAAGATGTCATCTTAGGCAATTGCCTATAAAAGTTTTAGCAAGTGGCTAAACTCCTTATCTTCAATACACTTTGAAAATATGATTTCACAGGGTTTGGAAATAGGACTGCTGCTTGTTTTAGCAAATATAATTTTATTGGAACATAGCCCATGTCATTCCTTTATATATCATCTATGAAGGCTTTTGAACTTCAATGGCAGCAATAGGTAGTTGTGGCAGAGACTGTATGGCCTGCAGAGCCTAAAATATTTACTCTCTGGCCTTTTATAGAATTGACTGACCCCCACTCTAGGTGCTGTTGTAAGTGTGCTGAGGCTAAATTCTACTGCAGTAGCAAATAATTGCAAAGCCTCAATGGCTTATGACCAAGGGTTATTTCTCACTTGTAAGACATGATCTTTGTGAGTCAGTTTTGACAATTCACTCCAGGATGCAGGCTCAAGGAGCAGCCTCGGGAATATTGTTGATTTAGTAAAGAGTTAAAAGAGACAATGGAATCACCACAGCTCTCAAAACTCCTCTTTTGTAGTACATAGCCCTTCCACTCCTGTTTTCATTGGCCAACCAAGTTGCAAGGCCAAACCTGAGGAAGGAACATCTGGGAGGGAGGATCCTGGTTAAGAAGATTCAGAAAATGAAACAAGAATGTAATCTACGGCAGTACCGATTCAGCTTTTGTTTAAGGGTTCACTGTGAAAATAGAAACTTCCTTTAGGTCTCAGGGCAGAAAGACTAATCTCTGTCTTCTCTTTTCTTGGAGCATATTCCACAAACTGAGCACTACATTGAGTACAGCCTTAGAATTCTATGTGTTCTGAGGGTGAAAAGGGAAACACGGAACTTTGGATTCCTGGCAAGATCCATCCCCTCCCTTGTCATCCTTCTCTATCCCGCCACTCAAAATTGCTCATTTTTTGCTTTGAGAGTCTCAGGATTGATCTCGTTCTTTGCCTTATCCCTGGTGTCATAGGTGAGATTCCCTGAGAAGGATGCTGTGAGCATTGGGCGATGCTCTCAGCATCACCTGGGATGGGGTAGGGGAGGCGAGGCTGAGGGAAGCCTTTGCAGCCAGGGCCTCAACAGATCTTTTGTTTTACTTTAATTAATTTTTAAATTTATATAGGACAGCAGAATTGCATTACAATTCTTATTACACATATAGAGCACAATTTTTCATATCTCTGGTTGTATATAAAGTATGTTGACACCAATTCGTATCTTCATACATGTACTTTGGATAATTGTCCATCACATTCCACCATCCTTGCTAACCTCCTGCCCGCTCCCTTTCCCTCCAACCTCTCTACCCTATCTAGAGTTCCTCTATTCCTCCCATGCTCCCCCCTCCATACCCCACTATGAATCAGTCTCCTTATATCAGAGAAAACATTCGGCATTTGGTTTTTGGGGATTGGCTAACTTCACTTAGCATTATCTTCTCCAATGCCATCCATTTACCTGCAAATGCCATGATTTTATTCTCTTTTATTGCTGAGTAAAATTCCATTGTGTATATATGCCACATTTTTTTTATCCATTCATCCACTGAAGGGCATCTAGGTTGGCTCCACAGTTTAGCTATTGTGTATTGTGCTGCTATAAACATTGATGTGGCTGTGTCCCTGTAGTATGCTGATTTTAAGTCCTTTGGGTATAGACCGAGGAGAGGGATAGCTGGGTCAAATGGTGGTTCCATTCCCAGATTTCCAAGGAATCTCCATACTGCTTTCCATATTGGCTGCACCAATTTGCAGTCCCACCAGCAATGTATGAGTGTACCTTTTCCCACACATCCTCGCCAACATCCATTGTTGTTTGTCTTCATAATAGCTGCCACTCTGACTGGAGTGAGACCTCAAGGGATCTTGAAATACTAGGGGGAGCTCTAATGCTTTGTTGTTCCTTCTAGTAGCTGCCAGCAAAGTGGGCCAAGGGCCAAGGTGTTGGCCAGTTCATGGTGGGATTGGGGCTAAGAAGGGATGTGTCATTATAACAAGGCACCCCACCCACCAAGCTGTGTAGCCAGCCCACTGGTCCCTGCCGAGAAGCAGCAGGGGAGCAGTGAAGCAGCAGAATGGCTACCTGGGTAGGCTAAAGCACAGGCTGCAGGTGCAGGCTGCCATGTAACTTGTCATAGTGACACAGGCCTGAGGCCTGGCGGGCCAGCACCAAGCTGGAGCAAGCTAGCCTGTCACACCACAGTAGCCTCCCTGCACACACTGGGGACGCCTGCTGCAGAAGTACAATCCACGTGGTGCTGCAGCTCCACACACCCCACTGAGCATGCACAATCAGTGACTTCAACCTCTGTTTCCTGAACTGAGGAGAAAACGGAAGTAAGATAAACCTGAATGGGATTCAGGGTTAACCAATAGCGTTATTACTTTTCCAAATTCTAATTAGCATTATTTTGAACCAATAGCATTAGTACTTTTCCAAACCCCAATTAGCATAAATTTGGACCAATAGCAGTGACCCAAGTGCTACGTAACTCCCTAGACGAGCACACTCAGAGGGAGAAAACTTGCTATTAGATCACGTCTGGCATAGCAGGAGTTCTGTTCCTGTTTCTATTCTTCACAAAGAGTTTCTACTCTGACACTTGCTCATCCTGGTCTGTGGATTTCATCCTTCAAATTCATGAGACATGAACTCAGAAAGAAGAAGACATTGGGGGTGAGATGCAGGGGTGGGCTCCAACACTAAAGGGCATGGCCCACCATGAAGAGCTGCTGTACTTCTCAGCTACAGAGGCCTGCAACCTTAAGGAGACCCCACCTGTCAGCAGAAGTGGGGAATCAAGTTTCATGTCAAAATTCCAGTTTCAGTTAGGCAGTATGACCCTCTTCAGCCTTAGGCAGTCCCAGGAGAGGAACTCAGCTCAAAGCTCTCAGCACCAATACTTCCAGCAGCTGGGACACGAGTGCTTCTGCGGGCCTGGAAAAAGGGTGGGAACTAAGTCAAACACCACAGCATCGATCACTCCCTACCAGAGGGTCCTCCCAGAACAGCAGAGCTCTGGGCACCCAGGTCACCCCCATCCTCTGGATTCCCATCTCCAATCAACTGTTTTCTCTTCCAATCTCTGACTCTTCTCTGTCCATCGTGTTCTGTTCTTTTTGTCTTTCTATTATTTCTTCTGGGATCCTAACTCTAACAATTCTTTGACCCCATTAGGACCTCAAATACCACCTTCTCTCTGTCCGTTTCTGTGCAGCCAAGAGTCCATCACACACATTGTCAATTGCATCATCCCCTCTCAGCCAGCCAAATGCACTTAGGTAAAAAGTTCAATTCCTCATCCACCGTAGCTGGACATGGCTGGAGAAAATCATGCTTTTTGAATTCCTGGACTCTAAGTGAGGTCTTAGGGCTATGGTCAGAACTGCTGTAATTACCTATTCTATTTCCTTCCCAATGCTCACAGAACATTCTTGCATACTTTTCCCTTTCTCCTTGAACTTCTAACATTTTCTCATTCTCAGCTGGCAATTTTACTTTGCATGTTACTGAGGAAATGGAAGCAAACAGAAGACACTTTCCACGTGCTCCCACAACATGCATCTGTATCCACAGTCTGCCTTTCCGACCTGTCCTTTTCCCTCTTCGCCTACTGAAGGACATTGTTCCCTGTGTCAGCTCCTCTTGTACATCATCAGATTATTCTTTTTCTACTGTATTAATATCATCAGAAAAAAATGCTATTATTTCTCTCCAAGCATTCTGTCACTCCTTGCCACCACCAACTCACTTAGAAGTTTTCATTGCCAGGTTATTTTTTGGGGGCAGTACTGGGGGGATTGAACCCAGGGTCTTATCCTTGCCTGCACTCTGAGCTGCATCCCCGCTCTCACATTACCAGGATAACAGTCAACTGTCCTCTTTAGTCTCAGCTTTTCAGCAGCGTTTGACAGAGGTGATCACTTTCCATTTGAAAAACAACCTTCTCTGAGTTTCCAGAGCTCATAGGTTTCTGGTTTTCTTTTCAATATTTATTTTTTAGTTATGGGTGGACACAATGCCTTTATCTTATTTTATGTGGTGCTGAACATCGAACCCTGTGCCTCACACATGCTAGGTGGACGCTCTACCACTAAGCCAGGCCAGCTCTGGTTTTCTTTCTATCCTGATGGTTGGTCCTTCTTGGTCTCCTTTGCTTGTCCTTCCTCATCCTTGAGGTTACTTGATGTGGCAGTGCCACAGTCAGTCTCCATAAGGTATTTTTGCTTCTCTAACTAGTCTCCCTCCTGGGGAAGCTTGTCCAGATGGTAGAGTGCCTTTCTTGCAGTCACAAGGCCCTGGGTTCGATCCCCAACACACACACACACACACACACATACACACACACAATAAATAAATAAATTAATTAAATAAAGGTCCATCAACAACTAGAAAGCCATGGGCTGATCTTGAAAGAGGAAAGGGGTTTGGGAGAGTTGAGAAGGGAGAGGAGGATGTGAAATGGTTGTGCGGAAGAGAAGAGTTGATAAACATTCTCAAGGACTGGCAGCTAGCGAGAAGGGTCAGCCTGTTGTCTATGGTCGTGATTTTTAAAGAGAACAGGGAGCATGACCTGTTGTTTTTCTCAGCTGTATTAAAGATGCACTTGAGGAGAGTCAAAGAAAGTCAGATTTTGTTGAGGTTGGAGTTTTGTCAGGCAATTATGACTAAAGGAGATGTGAAATTGCAACTGGAGGCCTCTACAAAGATGTTTATATTGTTGCCGGGGGAACTTAAGCTGAGTTGGAGAGAAGTGAGGATGTGATCTGGGGAAGTGAACAATGAGAAGAAGGATCCCATAGAGTCAAACACTGCTGGATTTGAGGTACAAGAGGGAGTGAGCTGGTGGTGGGAGAATATAGTACTTGAAACTGGGAACTTGGATGTGATGACTTTGTTGGTAATGACGGGAACGGGATGTGACCATGGAGGTGGGTGGCTGAGATGAGATGGAGGACAAGATTGTTATTGGTAAAGAATCGATGATTGACAGGCTAACAAGTTGAATGTATTGAAATCCCCAAGAATTATGACAGGAGTCGTATAAGAGAGAGTTGGATCTAAAATCTTCCTTGAATAGGAGATAGTACTAACTGTGAGTTCTGTTAGTGACTCCCATAATTAGGGGGTAGCTTGTGTCTTCTAAGATTGATGTTATGAGCTTGGCTTTTTCATTCAATCAAATATAGATACCAGTTTCTTTGACCAAAAGTGTGGAAGTTGGTCTAAGCCATCTCCAGATTTCCCTTCAGTTTTAAAATTGTCCAACTTTTGAATAGAAGTCTATGTTACCGTCTTTAAAAACACCTCTATTAACTGGAGAAAAAACTGAATTCTATGTGTTTCAGGTTTCCTGACCATATGAGGAAATTCATTTATTTCAGACTGCAAATTACAATCTTGCAGTTTGTAAACTAAGGATCCAAGATAAACTAAGGATCTTGCTGGCTGAAAGGGGACAGAAGAGATTGGGGGAGGGTCAAGATTCAGTTCTACAAATGTGTTGAGGACCAACCAGGGAAATTTGGAGTTAATGTTGTTGGAGCTTTATTCATTAAATTGAAAAAAATTGTACGACTGTTACTTGATCAAATGAGCCACTGGGGCACCTTTGGAATTCTAACCAAATGATTCTCCTCACACATTAGAACAGATTCCCTCACCCCCGTCTCTCTCTTGACGCTGCAATCATCCTTCTACTAGGAAATTTTTCTCATTGCATCATAGAAATTTGTTTTCTTCTTCATTACCCTGCCTGGAATTGGAACTCCATGAGGGAAGCCTTGTTTCTTTACTCATCTTAGTTCCCATCTTCTAACCCAGTACATGACATATGAACTACCTGATAAATATTGAATCCATGGGGGACTGAACAGTTGATTGATTATATAAGTAACAGCCACTTGTTTACTTGCTTTAGCATTTATTAAACAACCATCATCTTGTAGGTTGTAGTTGCTGTAAGATTTAGTAGTTTAGAGGTATCTAACACATGCATTTGAACTAGGAAGTAAGAGAGTCTCATGACTCGGCAGTTTGGTGGGTTTCCTGATTCCTGCTGGATATCATTCCTTCCTCACTCTGGGAGTCTGCTGTATCTTATATTTGCTTGGCACCTCTTCTTTCCTTGTACAAACTGCTTTGGACTTGGACTTGTGTCATATTCCAAAGTGCTTCTGATCATCTAAGTCTTTTGGAATCTCTGGGGCTAAGAATCCTCTAAAGACCTAAAGGAAGAGATTTGAGGAGGTGGGTCCCCTATGGGCTGTCCTTTCAGGGGATCTGGACTGTGGTGTGGGTTTCCATGTTGGATTTCAGTGCATCAGGACAACAAAATGCAAGTGGAAGGAGCCTCACCACTTCCTTATCTCTAGATGATGGTGCCTAGCGAACCCACTGCCTCAGCCCCGGAATTAATCCAGTGAATCTTTTTTTATTTATTTTTTAGTTATAGGTGGACATAACATCTTCATTTTATTATTATGTGGTGCTGAGGATTGAACCCAGTGCCCCATACATGGTAGGCAAGCGCTCTACCTCTGAGCAACAACCCTAACCCCTCCAGTGAATCTTTGACACAAACTCTGGAGTGGTGCTTAAATTTTCTAGACACTCTCTCTTCTGATAATCTAGGTCTGTTCTAGATTCATGGATGGGTGAGGTGGTTACCACCATGTGGAGCAGAAGTCATTGGCTGGGAGAATGTAGGCAAGTGAATTCCCTCCATGGACCTCTCTTTTCATCTGTGTTATAAAGAGGACCTGAATGGTCTTTCTCAGCTCTATCATTCCTGAAATGCTGTGGACTTTTTCTTTCAGGGCTGGAAAGGGATTGCAGAACAAGTTGTTCTTCCAGCTCTAAGGGAGCCCAGCCTAGCCACTCCCTTCTCTTGAAATAATATTTTAATAATATTTATTTCTCAGTCTCCACCTCTGTCCTGTGGTTTTTATCTTGCACATCATTGTTTTCTTATTCATATCAAATCTAGGTTGGTTTGCAAACCTGGAAAAATTGAAATCGACTCATCCTATGTTTATTTAGATATTAATCTGAAACTGACACTGGGGACATGGGCAGAAAAAGGCAGGGCTCTGTCCCCCCAGGGTTATACAGCTTGGCAGAAATGTCAGTTTGCTATGTGGCTGCAATTCCATTTTAAAGACTGTAGGTACTCCTGAGTGCCGGCTCTTTCTCCCACTCTGAGAAATTTATTTATGCTACCATGGAGGAAACATATATTTTCCTCACTTATCCTAAGTTTAAGGCTGATATCTCTATATCAAAAAACAGATTAGTAAGGGAAAAAAGCACACAAATTTTTTGATATAAGTTTGATGTGATATAGGAGCCTTCTTAAGGAATGAAAACCAAAAGAAATAGTGAAACCTGAGTGTTTTGTGTAGCAGATTTGATGAAGAGTAGAGAGGGGTAGAGAAACGTGAATGGGCAAAGAGGGGATGATCTGATACTAATAAACTGGTTATGGAAAGACCTTCATGTTTATATTCTTCTCTGTGTTCCTGTGTTTTCAGAGATAAGGATATTCTGTTCTTCTGGGTATAAGGAGGACACTGTCATATGAGGGTCTTATGACCTGTTCCAGGGGAGAAAGTCAGGGGAAGGTCAGAGCAATCTTTCTGCCCATGCTGTCTCTCAAATTCCTTTAGTTTGAAATAATCAGTATGCCAAGTTGCCATACTTTGGAGTAGCATGTCATGAACCCTGTCAGTGCATTTCTAAAGGGAGAGGAGGATGTTATCAGCAGCTGTAAATACCAACAATGATGACCACCTTTCTATTCTTTGCAGCAAAGACAACCTATATTTTCTCTGGAATATTAATTTGGTTGGACTCTTTTGGTTTTGCAGAATTGTTATCTTGCTGTGACTGTATTATCTTAACAATGGGGGAAACTTGAAATGAAAATCAGGTTTTTAAAAAAATTCTGGGGACTCAGAGTTGGAAAGCAAGCAGGCCCAGCAGGTTTATAGCAGAGGTACTGTAATAAGGGAACTTGGCTTGGGAGACACAGAAGGCTCCATGGCTCCATGGCTCCCTCTAAAGGTGATAACTATTAAATTACTTGATGATGCGCTGTTCACCATTAAATAAGGTCTTTGAGAAACCAAAATATTCATTATACTCTACTCCAAGAGAATAGTTTTTATTTAGAACAAGAAAAAACTTTCCACTCACCTCCCAGGAAAGAGTTGAACCCCAGGATGTGGGATGGGAAGTGACAACTTCCTAGGTATCCACAGTGAGGTGAGTTTTGCGACCTGAAAGGAGTTCTCATATACATCACTGTAAGCACAAAAAGGCTTCCAAGGAAAATTTCAGTGACTTTTGGGGAGACCTCATCCCTGCTTCTATTATCTTAAATATTAGAGAGTTGCTTTCCTATCTATCTATCCATCTATCTTCCTCTATATCCTTATATTCCACATGCAAGGCTCTACTGCTATAAACATCTCACACCAGAATGACACATTATTGCAATAGATGCACCTACATTGATATATCATTATTACCCCAAGTCCATGGTTGACATTAGATTTTACTCTTGATGTTATACATTCTGTGGGTTTGGACAAATGCATAATGACGTGTTCCCACTGCTGTATCATACAGAGCAATTCCACTGTCCTAAAAGTTTTCTGTGCTCTGCCTATTCATCTTTGTCTTCCTCTGAACACTGGCAACCACTGATCTTTTTAGTGCTCCGTAGCTTTCCTTTTCTAGAATGTCAGGGAGTTTGAAAAGTATGTAACCTTTACATATTGGCTTCTTCCATCTAGTAAAATGTCTTTATGTGTCTTACACATTTCTCACTGGGCCCGATACTTCATTTCTTTTTAGTGCTGAATAATATCCCACTCTCTGGCTAGACCACAGTTCACCCATTTGCCTACCTTTGGACATCTTGGTTGCTTCTGAGTTTTTAACAATTATGAATAAAGCTGCTATAAAATCAGTGTGTGTATAGAAATGAGTTTTCTCTTTCTTTGGGTAAACTCCAAAGAGCGTGCTTGCTTCTGGATCACATGTTAAAAGTATGTTTAGTTTTGTAGGAAACCATGCAACTACTTTCCAACATGTTGGTACCACTTTGCATTCCATTTCCATTTAAATGGAAGTTCCTATTAATTCATATCCTTGCCAGCATCGGGTGTTGTCAGTGTTTTGAATTTTGGCCATTCTAACAAATGTGCAGTAGATAACATATTTTATATACTTTTTAGTTAAAATGTGGGGTAATTCTGTTGTTCTGATTATTACTTTTTATTTTCATTTATCATTAAATTAATGTATATTCAGAAAAATTATATCGAATTCCTTTGGATGTGAAAATACTACAAAATGTGCTTGCTATTAAAAACTTTTAATTGGCAAAAAATGTCATTTTAGGAAACACATCTTTTTATGTAACTTATTCCAGCTGTCCTTTTACTACCATCACAGAACTCTAATTTCCTCTCCTGAGTTGCTGCTTCTTCAAAAGTAGAGTATCATTTTTCTCACTTTTGCATTCTCTCCAATTCTTTCCACATGCTTAATGCAAGGGATGAGTATAATACATAATTCAATGCCATGGATTTTAGAAAAGTCCTTTAATATGGGCAATTAAGTAAATCATTGGTTCACTTTTTACTTACCCATGGTCATATAGCCAATAAGTGGTAAATCTGGATTCAGAAGCAATCAATTTGACTCTGGAGTTCCCCCACACATAGTCAGACATATTTTATATATATATATAAGCTTCTATCTTTCCCTTTAGGTATCCAGACCCTGTCCATAGCCCCTTTGCTGTGAGAAGCTGATTCCATTAATTTTGTTGAGATGAGGAATGCATGAAGTTGGGACCCATGTAAGTGATGGTCTTCCATTCCCTGGTCAGAGTTATTGCATTAAGCATGGTCAGTGAGCCTGTAGACCACGTTTACTGAGTAATTTTTTTTTTTTTGATACCAGGTATTGAACTCATGGACACTCAACCACTGAGCCACATCCCCAATCCTATTTTGTATTTTATTTAGAGACAGGGTCTCTCTGAGTTGTTTAGTACCTCACTGTTGTGGAGGCTGGCTTTGAACCTGGCAATCCTCCTGACTCAGCCTCCTGAGTTGCTGGGATTACAGGTGTGTGCCACCAAGCCCAGCTTTACTGAGTAATTTTTGAGAGAGATGTATCTACTCTCTTTTGGAAAAATTTAGGAAACCAGTTTCTTTCCCTATCTTGAGATATAAATAGAAAGAAACAGATCCCAGGCAGTTGTGGACAGTCAACATAGGACAAATGGGATTAAGGTTGACATGGATAAGGGCAGATAGATGAAGAAGTAAACCCAGTCGTGGATGACATTAATGAGCAGTTGAATCAAACGAACCCCATCTCTAGCATTCAGTTGTACAAGGTACTGATTGCATAAATTATTTTGAGGTTTGTTGTTGTTGTTATCCAGTGGAAACTACTCACAGCCAGAGTTTGGGAAGATAGAACTATATTCCTTTCTTAAAGGCTAATTGGTCAGACTTCGACCAAGTATAGTTGCTATGCTTAGAGAGAATTAATTAGATCTCGGTATTTAAGAGCTATGTGATAACTGGTTCTTGTTATATTTACAACTCTATATTCAAATAAAACCTAAATGTCAGGTGCCTGAATACAAATATAAAAAAAAATCAAGACCTGCTGTTCCTGCAGCCGAAACTGAATTAGAACTCCCTTAGGAAGAATCAATACTTTTCTTTTAAGCCAAACGCAGATTCCTAAATGTACTTCCAAATGACAAATAATAAATGGCCAAGGAAAATATTTAAAATGATCTCTACAAAGGATAAAAATTAGGGGGAAATGCTATCAATATGCTATAAATGTCTATTATAAGGGTTGGGAAAAAACCATCCCTTAAGCTCCTCCTCTATAGTATCATGCTGCTTCTTTAGGTTATAGCCAATTAAATAATTGCTAAAGTGGAAAATTCAATTGTTGGTGATTATAAAGACATGTAATCAAGGATAAAATCATCATCTTGAAAGAGATTTTCTTTAGGATTTCAATGGTTCTGAACTTTAGAAGGGCAGAGCTTCTGTTGGTCCTAAGAAAGTATAGGGATCCCAAATTCTTCAGAATAATGCAAGGGTGTCTTGATTGTTCTTGATTGGGAAATGTGCAAAACCCGCTTACTTCAAGGTCACTATTGTGCTTTCCCCTTTTTTAACAGAATCTAAAGGTGTAATACTTTTCTTTGCTTCTTTTACATCCTGACACTCTATTTTGCACAGTCAAATAGAATTACAAGGTACTTGTTAAGTCAGGAAGAAAACAATCATTTTCTGCTTTTGTTTTATGTGCATCATTCAAAGTAGAAGGCCCCCAGCCTTCTAATGTGATTGACAGTATCTGGAGAGTTCTGCATTTCAATAAGTTACTCTAGGGAAGAGCGCTTTGATTCTCAAGGTCCCTGGACGACAGAGTGCTCAAACTCTGGCAGTGAGTCTGTTGCCTCTGAGAGACATAAATAACTACAACTGACAGAAAATAAAGCAGGTAATATCTAGCAATGCCTAGATACATTAAAATGAAATACAGTTCAAGACTCTGCTTCTTTAGACCCCGTTGAATACTGTTCTCAGTCATCTGGTGAAATTTTAATTTATTTTATTATTGCATTTTATGACAAAATGTAACATAACTCATTCATTTTATCCATTAATTCTCTCTCCTTCATAAAATTGGCATATGCGATGATGACCTACATTAAAGTAATTGTCTACCATGTGTAGTATTATAGTGATAATCTATAAATATTATGAACATTTGTAGAAAATTAAGGTGTGAAATACTGAAAGAGATATAAATCTTTCAATATTTTAAGTTTTTTCTTTATATTGAACCAGTGTCTTAGCTGTTTGAGCCACCTAGTGGTAATATACATGAAATATGATTTCTGGTACTAAAAAATAATGTAAAAGTTTAAGTTTCCAATTTAAAAAGAATGAACTAAATTGAGTTAATCATAGCCATTGCATATATTCAACTTTTGAATGAATATTTATTGTTTATATGTAGAAAGTTGTTATGGTTTGCATGTGAGGTGTCCCCCAAAAGCTCATGTGTGAGACAATGCAAGAAGGTTCAGAGGAGAAGTAATTGGGTTAGAGAGTCTTAATTCATCAGTGAATTATTCCCCCTGATGGGATTAACTGAGTGGTACCTAAAGGCAGATAAGGTGTGGTTGGAGGAGATGGGGCATTGGGGGCTTGGCTTTGGGGGTGTATATTTGTATCTAGCAAGTGAAGATCTCTCTCTTCTTCTTCTTCTTCTCCTTCTCCTTCTCCTTCTTCTTCTTGTGCTGGGGATCAAACCCAGGGCCTCTTGCATGCAAGGCAAGCACTCAACCAACTGAGCTATAGCCCCAGTGCCCACCCCTTACCTTCCTCCCTCCCTCCATCTTTTTCTTTCTCTCTCTCTCTCTCTCTCTCCTTCTTGATCATCATGTGAGCTGCTTCCCTCTGCCACACTCTTCCACCTTGATGTCCTGCCTCACTCTGAACCCCGAGGAATGGAGCCTGCTATCTATGGACTGAGACCTCTGAAACTACGAACCACTAAATAAACTTTTCCTCCTCTGCAGCTGTTCTGGTCGACTCCTTAAGTCACAGCAGCCAAAAAGCTGGCTAAAACAAAAGTTGACTTTTAGAAAACAAATTATAAAAACATAGCTATTTGTTATTTTCTTTCTTCTATTAGAGGCTACATAGTCAAGGAAATCAAAATGTTATGAAATTATAATAGAAAGTGATACTTTCAATATATATAGTAAAAAGCAACTATTCAATATTTAGTGGACTAAAATAATTAATCCACTTTACAACTTAATTGTAGTCAAATGTGACCTTTGACAAGAGGTCTTGGGTGTGGTCATATTTCCTAACTTGTCTTCCAGCTAACCATCAGTCTCATGTCTTGTTTTACTCAAAGAACAAAAATGAATCAACCATCAATCTGCCCAGTGATCCATTAGAAATATTCCGTAACCAGATTATATCATGGTTAATTTTAGATTTCTTCAACTGGGTATTTTAGATCAAACTAAGTTTCCATTTTGACTCTGTTCTGGTATAATTACTTCCATCAGAGCCAAATCATGAAATATTGCTAACTTCATGTGTTAGAATCTACATCCATCTTTGCCTTGTTAAGTTTTAAGGAGTTTTATTTGTTGTTCCAAGAATCTCAAGTTCTTTAGTTTCCTGCTTTTTAAAATTGCCATATGTCTCTAAATAGGATTTTTGTTGTTGTTGTTGTTTAAATCAGAATTAGCACAAAGAAATGATAGACTTGTCTTCTTTGAAATCACCACCCTTCCTACTTGGTCAGCTCGCGAAACAGCAGTGAAAGTCTCCCGTTTTGATGATCCTGCTTGTCTGACCCTGGCTTTCCCATCTTTGTGGTTTCATTAGGTGAGCAGAGGAGAGGCAGCCTTTACAAGTGATTCCTGACAGCAGCAGCATCTAAAGAAGTTGAGAGGACTGACACTTTTGACTTCCAGCAGACAAAACCTGCAGGGGGTGATTGGGCAGAATAAAAACGCAATAGGCTCTCAGAGAGAAGGGTCCCCATTTTCTAAGACCCCCAGCAGATTTGTGGGGGAACTGAGTAACAGAGAAAACTCTGCTGTGAACATAAGAGGAGTGGCTGTTATTTTACCCACCCCCTCCTTTTTTTTCTTCTTTTCTGGGAAATTCCATCCTTTGCGGCAGATGTATGGTTGTGGGTAGATATGTTACCTAGGCTGAGCCAATCAGAGAATTTCCTTAGGCATTTTGAACTTGGGAGTAATGAAAACAAATCTGAGCAATTTGGGGTGAATTGTGATGCTGTTTCCTGCTTTGTGGATAAAATCAGTCTAAAATATGAGAGATGGGAAGATAAGAACAGAGAGTATCAGAGGAGAGGGAGAATGTCTGAGCCAGGATTCCTGGGACTAACATATTGCCCGGTTGGCCTCAGCTGGTTTGAGCCAGGCTTCCATTGTTTGCAACCCAGAGTCTTGATTAATGGGAAGCAGATACATTCTTTTCAAATATATCAGTAAATGGAACATTCTGTAAGATGAGGGAAAGGGGCAGGTCCAGAGTTCTTTTGAGAATCAAAAGATAGTGATCAAGAGCACCTACCAGGACATGATAAATAGGCTAAGCAATCTCATGGGCTATCCAAAAGATACCCAGAGAAGGTGTGGCCACGCGGGTTTTGAAGAATTCCAGGATAATATGGACTTTTACCCTAAAATGCTCATTATACGCTCTACATGTTTTCTTAACTTCTTTTCTCACCATTGAAATTTATGTGAATGGGTATTGTACCAAGTTTCCCAATTGTAGTTTCTGAGTTGGAGAGAAAGCTAGACGTATCATTATTGGCATCTGTTATGCCGTAGCCCAACTGGAGGAAGATTTCCCAAAATACTCTTTTCCAAAACCTTCCATTCCATGCAGCCATGTTGATATCAGGTGACCTGCCTGTTCCTATCTGCATTCTCACCCTATTCATGGTTCATTAGACCAAATCAATTTTTTAAAAAAATTTGGATTTTTTAAATTAAATGGAATCAGCAATTACTGTATTCTATAGTAAACATTGGTAGGATTAAAAATTTTAATCTACCTTCACTCTCAAACCAAATGAATATTAAAAATATAGCCAAAGTTTGAGTTTAGCTTTAAAAATGAATAAAAATAAATTACAAAAGGAATAAAAATCTAAGAAATTTTTCCTATAAAATTCATATCAAAATTTTTTAAAAATGGATTTTTCATGAAATCACACAAACTAAACTCCAAAAATCTATGAAAGATTGCAGAACAGTAAGTAAAAATCACTCAGAGAATATAGGAGGGTAGGGCTCTCCTTTCTTCAGGTG
Source organism: Marmota marmota marmota (assembly GCF_001458135.2). NCBI lineage: Eukaryota > Metazoa > Chordata > Mammalia > Rodentia > Sciuridae > Marmota > Marmota marmota. The sequence continues at coordinate 15,309,453 of NW_026000048.1, read as the reverse complement.
CATTTTTAATGTTAAATGGTAGACATCAGTGAGAGCCATTTTGATTTCCTATCCTATTTCATCAATCACAGGCTCTTTGAATGAACATGATCCCTGTGGCCTTAGCTTCCACCACTGTATTAAGGATCCTGAGTTTACATCTCTAATATCAAACTCTTTCTTGAACTCAAAACCTGTATGTGTAATTGTGCATTGTGTATTTCTTAGAAAGTCATGTGACCCTCAAAGTCAGTGCCTCTAACATCTTTCTGAATTCTTCATACTTCCATTGTCAGAGAATGATATCACCATCTCCTTGGTTACTTAAGTGAGAAACCTGTGAACCATTGCCTACCCCATTTTTGCCCCCTATCAGTCACTATGCTCTTTCCATGCCATCACCATTATTTCTCCAATGCACCTATTTCTTTCCATCCCCACCACTACATCCTTAGTCAAGATCCTTATTTTCTTGTGGAGCTTACTGGAACAGCCTTTTAACTTTTCGCCCAGCCTTGAGTAATTCATCTTTCCAACATCATTTTCCCTTCCAGAGTGAACTTTTGAAATTGAGTCAAAGAATCTTTCATGACTTCCCTTGCAATGGAACTGTGAGATTTTTTTAAAAACGTTTTTTCTTCCATGCTCTCTAACATGACCCTCAGTCTGGCCTTCTTACCTCTCGAGCCATGCGGGTTGCTCCTGGAAGAAGCTTTCTCCCTTGTGCCTCAGTAGGCAGGCTTCTCCAGCCATGGACATTGTTCTAGTCACTTCTACCTTCATGACTTCAGGATTCACTGCAGGAACTCCCTCTTTCAGAAAGTCTCTCTTAACTTTCTTAACTCTGGAAACTTCTACCATAGTACTTCACACACTGCTTTGCCAAGGTACCCTTAGTTCTTTCTATTTCTTCCCAAGCACGCTGTAAACTCCTTGAAGCTGACACTGGCACCTGTATATCCACTTAAAAAAAATCAAATGGTCTTTTATTCAACCAGTAAGTTAAAAGATGAATAAAACCACAAACTCTTCACTAATTACCCCATTTGGAGTTTACATTCTAGCCAACATCGATTCTGAAATGAGAAAAATGACGTGCCATTAATACAGTATAAAAGATACTGACAAAGGAGAAATCTCCTGCCATCATCAACACACTTCTAGTGGAAGAGATTGGTGGGTGAGAGAAATGAAATATAGTAACCTAACCTATGTAAGCTGGGGTGGGAGGAAGGCAGTCATTTCCTTCTGATGGAGTAAAACCTAGGTAGAGATCCTGTTCCATTGTTATCTCTGAAGTGCTCTAACAAACATTGGCAGGTGTCTGAACAAACAGCCTTGGAAGCCTTTGATTGTCCAAAAAAAGATTGCAAGAAGCCTATCTAGGAGAAAGAGAGAAGAAGAGTTATATGGAATCCTATGAAGATTCAGACAGAGGAGAGTACAAAGAGTTTGGATTTTTATGCTCCCAATTTAAAAGAGGTGGCCCAGGTGGCTGTTTTTAGTTGGTTTCCTGTTATTTTGGATATTTATCTCTCAACATAGTTAGCTAACAAAATAGTACTTGACTTTTTGTAGATCAGCTAAATCGGTCTTCAGGATCTCTGCCCTTGGTCTGAATTACCCACTGGAACTATCCTGGCCTTTACCCTCTACAGAGAGGAGATACACTCCAGGGACATAAAACCAAACATCTGTCACACTGGTCAAATTAGAAATTTTCAGCAACATTTGTTTAGTACCTACTCAAAGGTTGCTCCTAGAATTTCTACTAAAAGGGGGAGCAAGGGCATACTTGTTTGAAATGGGGAGCAGGGAGGAGCTAATGGAGATTTTGTGGTAGTAGGTGAGGCTAAATCCCTTCCAAGCTGCATAAACCTTCTTCTTGTGTTGCCACTGCACCTATTTTCTTATTATATTGTGCTAGTCAGTGTGTGAGAGTTTCCAAGAAAGAACTGAGTCCTACACTCAGGGAAATTAGAGTCCAGCCAGGGGAGACCAAAAAAAAAAAAAAAAATCCCAGAGCTTCTTAAACTGTTAATGTAGAACAACTTTCTAAAGATAGTTGAAGTCCAGGAATAGCCTGTTCTAACTTGATAAATGAGGGCCTACAGTTTTCAATAGCATAAATGCAGAAACAATATTATTATAAGAAGTAAAAGAATGAGTGAGCCTATGCAACTGGTTGACCAGGAGATCTGGGTCTGACCACAGCATTTCAGTCCTTCCCGGTCCCAGAGGCCATTTGGTACCTGCTGTTGTTTGGATCTTGAATGGTCCCCCAAGAGCCCACGTTTTAGAGCCCTGGTTCCCAAGGTGGTGTTGTTGGAAAGGGGTGAAACCATTAAGCGGTAGGACCTGGTGGGAGGTCTTTAAGTCCTTGTTGGATATATTCTCAAAGGGGGAAAAGTGGGACCTTGGTTGCTTCTTCTTCTTCTCTTTGGCTACCTTGCCACCAGATGAGTGGTTTTTCTTGCTACGTGTTCCCATCATTATATGTTGTCTTGCCACAGGTCCAAATGCAATGGACCAAGAAACCATTGACTGGAAACTCCCAAACTGTAAGCAAAAATAAACCTTTTCAAAAATAAGTTAATTATCTCAGGTTTTTTTTCTTTTGTTGGTGCTGGGGATTGAACCCAGGGTCTCATTCATGCTAGACAAGCACTCTACTGCTGAGCCACATCCCAGCCCTTATCTCAGGTATTTGGTTACAGAGATAGAAAGCTGAAATTAGCTCAAATTCGCCAGCTTTCCTTGGTGGCCATGTGTCTCCTGATTAAATATCAATGGGATTGATTGTAAGTGTTGGGTCTGGACACATTTTCAGGGCAATAGCTAGACTTCTCAAAAGTCTCTGGATTACCTGCTGTATAGTTTTTCAGATGAGTGCAGGGGAGATGGGCTGAGAGATCACTCGTGACTGATGTTTCCTTTGCTTTCCTTTTTCTGAAGACAGGGTTGCCAGCATTTTCTCCACCTAGTCTTACCCCCTCATCCCACATGTCTCCTGCAGAAAATGAGAAGGTTGCAGGCCCCAGCCCCTTTGAAAAGTAAAGCTATGCACAAGAGAAGACAGTGCCAATTTTCAATTGCATGAAAGCCGAATTTACATTATCACAGGGCATCATTACCTAGGGATTTTCCTTATCATAACATTCTCTTTGAGTTGAAAGAAATTAGAGTACTGCCCTGAGGAGAAAGAATTAAGATATAATTGTTGTATGAGGTAGGTATGTGTGAATTAGAATAACTACGGTTTATAGAATCCTTATGATATGACAGACACTATTCCAAGCAATTTATTATTTGTGTTATTTATTTCTCACAGTGGCCCAATGAGTTTTGACTATTAATATCTCTATTTTAGAGATGTGAAACTTTAGATATAGAAAGATAATTTGCTCGAGAGTCCTGATAAACGGCAAAGTTAGGGGCATGGGCTCAGCCAGTCTTACTCCATAGGCTGTAACTTTAACCACCATGTTATTTTGAAGTGAATGAGAAGAAGTTACCATTTTTGTTTTGTTTTGTTTTTAAATTAGCTGAAATTCACAGCTGGACTATAATAATTAAAATTTTAATAGCTAGCTTTATTATAAGTGAAAAGAACACAATTAGAGTAGGAAAACCCTGCAAACACTTGGAATTTTGATTTCTTATTTACAAGGAAATTCTGATTTGATTTCTTATTTACAAGGAAATTCTGATTTGATTTCTAATCCTAGCTGCTTCTCTTTTCCTGAGGCATCTTTTTATCTTGCTTGTCTTTTCTTTCTAGAGGATCTTTAGTTTTTCTCTCTCTTTTAATTTCATCTTCTTGCCCATGTCTACTCCATCTTGGGAAAAATATGTACTGTGACTTACTCTTGGCTATACTTGCTTCCTCTAATTTTTTTTAAATCCATTTTTTCCTTTCCACTCCTACTACTTCTTCAAGGTTCTTCTCTTGAAGGCCCAAGTAACCTCTTTGTGAAATTCAAAGGCATTTGTTATTTCTGTTGCTTCTTGCTCCTTTATCTTCTGTAATAACACAAAATCTAGCTCTTCTGCATGTCTTTTCTAATTTTTTTTACTTCTGTCTTCCTCCTACCCACTCACTGTGGGTTTCTCCAGTGCTTGCTTATTTCTTAGAACTCTTCTATTCTTTTGATGACATCTTCTCTTTGAAATGCTCATCCATTATCAAAGTTTCACCTCTCCCTTTCATGCAGGCTACTTTATATCTATCTGTACCTTAGTAATTTTCTCTTACCCAAATGTCAGTATTTATTTCCAAGTGCTTCCTTGAAATTTCCATTTAAGTATTTTACTGCCACCATTAAGCTCAAAGTGCACAACCCTTTGTTCATAGTCAGTGCTTCCCACGTGGATTCTCATGATGATGATGATGACGATGACATTGTTGATAATGATGACAATAGCAAACATTTATGCAGCGTGGCATCATTCTGAGTACTTTGTATAGTTTTACTGGTTTAATCCTTAAAGCAATTATTATCCTTATTCTACAGCTGATATATATTAAGCATTATGCCTCCAAACGATGCCACCTGGCTAGTGGAGAAGCTGAGATTCACCCAGTCAGTGCCATCGCTAGTCTTTATGCCCAGTCTATACTCCATATTTACTTGTGCTGCTTTCTAATTCCTCACACTCAGAACTATGCACCTCCTTTCCCTTATTCTATCAGTGTAATTCATAACATCTCTTTTCTTTTAAAATGTTTTTGGTGTCTCTTATCAGCCAGAGTCTGCTTGGCAGACATAGAGGCACGGTTAAGGAAATGGGAGGAGACGAGGAAGCTCTTAGATATTAACAGCATTGAGATGCTGTCATCAAACCCAGTCTTGGAAGAACACAAATGGTAAACCACGTCATGGGATTCCAGTCTAGAGGAAGCTGGATCTCTGGAATTGGGACTAGCACCAGTTCCCAGAGGAGTGCAGCCACTGATGAATGCTGGCATGTCTCGAAAGGGCTGAGGAAGTAAGTGGGGAGGCAGGTGCCCTCTATCTTTCTCCTCATAGACTCCAATTTCTCATGCTTGCTTCATTAAGTCCTGCTTGTAATCTTGCCTCCTTAGTTGCTACCCTGTCACCAGCCCAGTTTCTTTGAGATGCCACATTCCTTGTGGCATTTTTTTTTCCTTCTCATAAGCTTGAAAGGCTGTCACTAATTCTTGGTTTGCTCTTGGCAATCCTCCAAGCCTCAAGTCCCATCTCTGTTTTAAATGTTGTAACTGCAACTTTCCTGGCCCTGGCTTTGATTGGTCTCTTCAGTGCCACCCCGTTTCTACAAAAATGCCACTTTCACACCTGCATGAAATGCTGTTTCTCATCTCCCTCTCTATGCCTCACCTACTTTTGGTCTTCTTTTCAAATACTATATATCCTTCAAAACCCCTCTTTTCTGTAAAAACTATTCTACATACATAGGTTCCTCTGTCTCCCCAGTTTCTGCTAAATTGTGAGGAACTTCTTACGAATTTGATTTTAATTATGTTTGTTTGTTTCATAACCGTATGTCTTGTCTCTCCAATGCAAGATCACAAATCGAGGGTGTGGTTGATGGCTCACTGGTGTGACTCTCATTTTCTAAGCTATAACAGTCTGAAGGGGTACAATCAAAGCAGCCTGGGTGATAGAAAAAAAAAAGTGATCTGTGCTCTATGCTCCTCACTGTAAAATCAGGAGAACTCTAGTCTTCAAGTCCCTCCCTCTCCTGGCAGGGTCCTGATGCTCTCCTTTGCTGCTAGAAGCATGTCAGATCATGTACCCCAAGATCTTCTCTGATGGGCTGTCCTTGCTTCTGTAGGTTGCAGGACTTACCACAATATGTCTTTGGGATTGATTAGTATTCAGCTTCCTTATTGGGATTGTTCATTTCCATATGATTGACATTCTTCTCATTCTTCATGGTGCAAACCATTCTGTTTGCCAAGAATTACCTGTCAGGATGGGATTATATGGAGTACAATGCAGGTTCATAGTCCCAGAGAATTCCAGTCTCCTGGCTTTAAGCTAATGTCTCGGACTCAAGTTGGTCCATATAAGCAACACAGACCATGTTTACATATTGAGGTTTGTCTTTTTCCTTCTCCCAGTTTCATACTTTAATATCCTAGAATCTTAAATCCAACCTTTTATTTAAAGGTTGGGAAACCTTGAAATTCAACCTTGCCGCAGTCTGGCTGGGCACGAAATAACCGGGAGATCACGAGCCACTTGTAGGTTCAAACAGGAACTACTTTATTGCCCGAACCCCACAGGAACTCTCTAGAACTCCACGGAAACTCCGCAAGAACCAACAGGAATTCCGCGAGAACTCAAAAGTAGCGGGCACCCAAGGTAGCAGGAGCCGCCCCACTGCTGGACAGCAGAGGTCCACATACACAACTGAATACATAGCTTGCCCTAATCCAGCATCATCCAGTTACAGCAATCAGTTACCATCCCAATAATTATACACAGCTTAACTTAATCACCATCATCCCAATGGCTCGATGGCGTCACCTCCCAACCACTCCTTCTGGCAAAATTCCCGGTGCCATCCCGACTTGGTTGTGGCTCTCAACAAACCTTTTGACAGTTAAGTGGAGGAAGAATGAGTTCATGAAAATGAATGGACTTATCACCTTGGCCATTTGGATGGTTTCTCTGGTCTTTTGTCCAGAAACCTTTCTCATTCATCTTGTATTTTTCTACCCTGTCTTTTTCACTGATAGGTTGATAGGTTGAATCACAATGATGATAATAATAGGTTAAAGTAATAGCTTAGTTAAAACTAGATGAATTAAAAAAAAAAAACTAAGAAAGGCCAATGTCTTTCAGCGGGAGAGAGAATTTGCATGGTGAAATCTATTAATAACGAATATCTTGGGGTCTCCTGAAGTACATACATACGGTTAAAAAATAATTCTTGGTACTCATTAGTCTTGGATCAAGGAAATGCAATTTCCCCCCCTTTTAACAATCTACTATCATTTGTAATTAGCCAAGGAAATTCACAGTTCTCCAAATTCAGCAGTGTGCTACATAGATGTTTCTTTCTATGCAGTAAAAGCTATATTGCTTTTCTAGAAATGATCACAAAAATGAAAAACATCACCAGACTAGCTAAATCAAGACACAGGACATGAAGGGAAAAAAGGAATCGTTTGGAAAAGTAATTGAGTTCATACAAGAACTTTCTTCTCTGAAGATTTTGACATCTTGAAGGAACTTATTTATCTGTCTATCTCAACCATTGCCAAGCTGTATGATGTGAAAGAGGGAGGTAGAGCTTGATGGAGCGGGGATCCAACTGGGGGCAACTTCCTTTTGCAAACACAAAGACCTTTCCTTGGAGGAAAAAAAAGGCAGAAGCTGAACTTGGTGGGTCTGAGGGCTTGCAAATGCAGCCAGCTGAAACTTTGTAAACATTTAGCATAAAACTCATTTTTAATCTCATAAACTTAATTTTTCCCCCTAGCATATGGGATGCATAAAAAGGAAATAAAACTTTAGTAAATTGAGCCTTACTTGTGCTTTATAAAAAAGAAATTGAATTGCTCTAATGGCAGCTGCAGCTGGCTTTCAGCTTCGAACAACCAGTGTAAATCTAGTTTTTAGTGCTTGATTTAGTAAACACTCAGCTGCAAACAGGCTTCGAAACAGCTCTGAATGCAGGGTTTTCCGTAGAGGCAGTTATGTAACCTTTGTGTGATATGCCTTTAAAATATGTGAAGAATAGCAGAAACCCTGATTGGGATATCTTACAATTATCCTTTACTCTATATTTAAATCTGCAGAGAGTTTGCTACTCATTATACATGGAGCTAGCACAAATGGGTTCTAATAGGCCATGAATTTAAATGCATGTGTAATATTCATTAAAAATTTAAAAAAAAGTCGAGTACTAATACAGAGTTAGGAAGCTCTAGTAGAGTTGGACACATTGTTTGGTTACCTCAAAGTGATCATCACAGCTTGTTTTTGATCTTGTCCTTCCCAAGCCTTATGTCATACTCCCACACACCCAAGAGCCTCCTATTCTGTTTAGCAAAGGCTGCATTGCACCCAGCTTGCAATTTTTTACTAAAAATAGGGAGAAAATCTTGTTCTTGATGAACAACATGGAATGTCCAACTGCTTTTAAGTGGATGCACAAGTAACTGTTAAGACAATCATGCTAGTTTATCCAAAATATTCCCTACTGACCTGGACTCCTTGCGGGTGTTTTGCTGTTTTGGTGAAGGTCATTTTTCCAACCACTAGTAGACAAGATGAGTATTGGCATCTTATGGCTTTCCTGCTAAAGAAATCTTTTAAAAGAATTCTGGCTTGGCTGGCCAGGGTTAATCCTGGGGACAGTTTTGCGTTAGGATAAATCAGTGCCTGTTCTTCCTCCCTTAAACATCTTCCAATATTTCAGGTTTATTTTTAGCTGACTGTCAACCAAACCTGCCTAAGGCATTAATTGATAAGTGTTAAGAGTCTCTATTTCTCATGGGTATTTCTGATTTTAAAAGAGACTCTTGAATGTGAAAAAGTCCCAAGACCCCAAATTTGGGCTGTTTTTGTGATAGGCTCTGGGACTGATGTGGTGCAGAGAGCAACTTGCTTCAAGGCTGGCTCTGGGCACAATGGCTGGGCTTTAGAGAAGTTAATTCACACACATCCTTTTTCTTTTTTCCCCACCATCTGGTTGTTTGGCTGCCAGCAATTGGAACTATTAAACAAATGGAGACTGTGACATTGGAGAATAAGCCTGCTACACAGCAAGGTAGGGAGAGAGTCTGAATGTCTCTATCTGTAGCTCTGTTGCTGCCAGCTGAGTGACCTTAGGGAAGTCACGCAAACTGAGCTTCTGCCTGTCCCCTCTTGCAGGACCCTTGCAGGATCAAATAAGATCATGGGAAAGCACATTGAACATGAAATGACAAATTCCTTTGATTATTCATAGCACAGTTAAGTTTTATATAGAAATACAGATAATAAGTGCTGTCTTCTTACTCCCTGGCAGACTGTAATTACCACCCAGACCCCTGAGATTCAGAGAAATAAATGTGAGCAAGTAATAGATCTTGTTATGTCTGTAGATGAAATGCTTGAAGTTAGAGATGGTTAAATCACCAACTATTCAAACAATTAAAGAGAATTAAAGCACCATGGAAAATAAAATGAACACGATAAGGTGAAAAGAACTGAGCTATCCCAGGTGTAATCTGCACTACACCTCTCCCCAGCCAGGGGTTCAAGTCATACCAGGTCTGTTTTTCATATTCATATTCATTAATTCATATTCATATTCATTAACCACCTGAGGGTCCATCTGTTTGTAGCAAAAGTCCTGCATTTAAAATTTTTTTAAATATTACATTTTAAACAAAAACTTCATATGCATGTAGTATACAAAGTCAAAATACACATCTTGATATGGTTTGGATCTGAAATGTTCCCCCAAATCTCTGTGGAAGTAGTATTCCACATCCAGCAGTATTCATAAGTTAGAGATGTTTGCAACATGAGGGCTCTCACGACATCAGTGGGTTCATCCATTGACAGAGTCAGAGCTTAATAGGTTATTGGGAGGTAGTGGGACCTACTTGTAGGAAACAGGTCATTGGGGATGTGCCTTTAAAGGTTATACTTTGTCCCTTCAACCTTCCTCTCTCTCTCTGTCTCTCTGCCTTCTGGCCACCTGAGGTGAGCAGCTTTGCTCCATGCACTCCTTGACATGATGGTCTGCCTCACCATACACCCAGAAACAATGGAGCCAAGTGGCCATAGACTGAAACCATGAGCCAAAATAATTTTTTTTCCTTTTACATGGCTTCTCTCAGGTATTTTGTCACAGTAACAGAAAGCTGATTAACACAGATCTATTAGAAAATTCCAGTCTCCTGACTCCCTTCTCACGTCTCCCTATCTCCCTCTCCAAAGGTACCGCTTTCAACTATTAAGTTTCTTCTGGCATTTAATATATCCAACGTTCTAAAAATGATGTGTACATTGCTTTCTCTTGATTTTCCTATTTCAGAAAGTGTCTATCAGATTGTTACCATGGAAGATACAGCTAGCTTTCTACACTGCTTTCATTGAGTTTCCCCTTCACATCTTCCCAGTATAGTTTTATTATAATTTTGGTTAAGTCAGTATTATGGTCATTCCAGCATTCTTTTTAACTGAGTATTACAGTGTACTATTTTTTCTTCTATTATATTTTTCTTAAAGTTAATAATAATCTTTTTCACTTGCTTATTTTTCTTTGTAACTATTTTAAAATTATTTTCATCTCTTCTTTTTTAAAAAATATTTTTAGTTGTAAATGGATGCAATACCTTTATTTTGTTTATTTAGTTTTTTTAATGTGGTGCTAGAGATTGAACCCAATGCCATGTGCATGCACTAGGCAAGCAGCTTTACCACTGAGCCACATCCCCAGGCCTATTTTGTATTTTATTTAGAGACAAGGTCTCACTGAGTTGCTTAGCACCTTGGTTTTTGCTGAGGCTGGTTTTGAACTCACAGTCCTCTTGTCTCAGCCTCCTGAGATGCTGGGATTACAGGTGTACACTACTGCACCCAGGCCAATTTCTTGAATCATACTATTTTGTTCCTAATTATAATTAGGAAACTCTTTTCACCATAATTTCCAAACTTCCCCTTTTGTTCTTGTGTTCTGAATCTCCTCTTCCTTCTACCCTATATATTCTTGTTGGGTTTATTCTCTTATTTATTGAAGATATCTTCAATAGCTTTCTGAGAAAATGTGCGTGAAAAGCAGATTTTTAAGACATATTTTTACTTGCGTTTTGCCTCACCTGCATGTATGGCTAAACTTAAATTCTTTTAGTGTTTTTATTTGTTCCCATTCTTGTGGTTGTACATGATGTGGAATTACCCTGGTCATGTATTCGTATATGAACATAGGAAAGTTATGTCTAATTCATTCTACTGTCTTTCTCATTCCCATTCCCTCACTTCCCCACTTCCAATCCAGTGTGAACCTTCATGACCCCCACCCTCCCTTCACCTATTGTGAGTCAGCATCTGCATATTAGAGGAGTATTCAGACTTTGTTTTTTGGGGATTGACTTATTTCACTTAATATTAGAGTCTCCAGTTCCACTCATTACTGGCAAATGCCATAATTTCATTCTTCTTTATGGCTGAGTAATATACCATTGTGTACATGTACCACATTTCCTTTACCCATTCATCTGTTGAAGGGAACCTAGGTTGGTTCCATAGCTTAGCTGTTGTGAATTGAGCTGCTATAAATATTGATATGGTCTGATCACTATAGTATGCTGATTTTAAGTTCTTTGGGTATAAGCCGATAGTGGGATAACTGGGTCAAATGGTGGTTTCATTCCAGGTTTTCTGAGGAACCTCCATACTGCTTTCCAGAATGATTGCGTCAATTTGCAGTCCCATTGGCATTGTATGAGTTTACATTTCCCCCCACATCCTCACCAACATTTATTGTTACTTGTATTCTTGATAATTGCCATTCTGACTGTAGTGAGATAAAATCTCAGTGGAGTTTTAATTTGCATACTTGCATTTCTCAAATTGTTGGGGATGTTGAACATTTTTTAATATATTTATTGGCTGGTCATATTTATTCTTCTATGAAGTGCCTGCCTATTTAATTCCTTTGCCCATACATTGATTGGGGCTATTTTTTTTTTTTTTGAGTTAAGGCTAAACTTGAACTCTAAGTTGGAAGTGTTTTCTTTCACAATTTGGGTGCTAGTACTCCATTGTATTTTGGATTCCAGTGCTGGTGTTGAGAAGTATAAAGGCATTCTAAATCCTGCTGCTTTCAAGTGGATATTCTTTCTTTCTAACTTGCAAGAACTTTTCTTTGTCTATAGTATTGCAAACGGGTATGCTTTTTGATGAGTCTATTTTCTTCCATTGTACTGAGTAATTAGTGGGCCTTTCACTGTGTAAATTTATGTCTTTTAGTCCTAAGAACTTTTGCTTATGATTGCCTCTCCTGTTTTCTGGCATCTTTCTGATAATTGTATAACTTTGATGTTGGATTTCCTAACCTTTTGTTCGAATTTCCTTATTTCTCCAGTTGTACTTCTCTTTAGCTTTTCCCCTAAAGGTCATGATTTTGGAACTTTCATAGTTTTCATTATTGTTCTCATGTTTTTAATTTTCAAGAACACTTTGTTCTCTTAATGCTCCCTGTTGAGAGATTCTGTTCTTGCTTCATGACTGGATTAACTTTTCTTGGGCCTCCAAGGATATTAGTTGTAGTTTTTGTTTTTAAGGTAGTATTCTTGGATTGTTGCAATTTTCTTCAAGATGTTTTTCTTTTTTTTTCAATTTCTTTCATATAGAGGAGATCCTCATGCTTTTGGTAGTTGTTGGCAGATGCTCATGATCAAGATCAGGGGACTAAAACCCTGACTGGAGTTTTTGTGAGTGTGGTTGTACTCATCAACTTTGATCTTTACCATGCCCTTGGGTCATTTGTTCAGAGAGTGCTGAGTGTCAAAATTATGAAGGCTTTCTCTCTTTTTTTTCTTTGTATTTTGCCAGACTTAATGAATTTTGTTTTGTGTTTTGCTTTTTGCTGAACTGTCAGGATCCACACAGTAGTAGGTAGTGTAATATCTTATTATAATGCTGTAACTTCGAATAAATTTTGTTGTTGAGTAAGACATTGTGAATCTGTCTCCTTTATCCTTTTTGGACCTTATAAATAACTTCACTATAATACTGGGCTTATTGCATAGTGCCTATTGGTATTATATATTTTTCTGAAAAAGAGATTTTCCATTGCAAATAAGATAAACAATGATGTCTTTAAAACAAAACAAAAGAAGTATTTCCCAGTTGCCTTACTCTGAAACACATGATTTTCATCAGTTGCTTTTCTTTTCTTGTCAGTAGCCATTTAGAAAATGACAGACTCCACTTACTCCATCACCATCCATTCTCCCTGCACTCTAAGCCATCAGACACATCTCTACCTGCAAGGCAAAGCCAATCCATGATTTTCTACAACTGCCAGACCCTACTATGGCACATCCAAGAGAACATGAGTTACAGATGTCTTAAGGTGTAACAAAGGTGGGGTAGACACCTCATCTCCCCTTTTGTTCAATGAGAAGATTTGTGATATTACATCTTGGGCCATCTTGTTTTTCCAGACCTCCCTTTCCTAATCCTTATGAGGGGAATAGCGATACTAATTTGCAGAGTGGGTGTGGCATTAAGGTATGATGAGGCTGGAGGCTTTTCATCAGTGTGTTTGGGCAATATGAGCACCGGAGATTGTCAAGGAGGCTTTTGAGAGCCCTGAAGCAAGCACACTTTGCAGGAAGTTGCAGGCACCCACTGTGCCCTAAGGTATGGACCTTTGGGTCTATGCTGTCCAAGCCATTATTCACCTCAGGTATTTCTGATGCTAATGAACTACCATCTTATTTTTCTTCCCTTTTTTTCAACCAAAAATTCTATCAGAGGGACTCCAGTGAATGGCTTTAATTTTATTGTGGCATGTACTATGTGTACACTAATTATATGTGAAACAAATCTATTCAGAAAGGAAAACTGATCAGTCTGGGAGATGGTGCCATAGATTGGCACCAACCATGGAAAAAGGCCATGAACTGTAGTACCAAATTGGCCTGGATTGGAGTTGGATATGTCTTTTATCTCTTTGTCCTTGCATGAGTCACCTAGTTTATCTGGACTGCAAAGTTTTTGTCTCTGAGATGAGGTCGATGGGCTTTTATCATGTAAATATGAATACCTAATGAAATATGATCAATATTTGAGTTGATGCTCAATAAATATTAGTTCCTTTTGTTATAAAACAGGTCCTTTTGTTTATATACTTATCTTTACAATATATTAAATACATTTAAATATGTTTATTACAAAATCATATCAAATAGTTATTTTTTTATATTATTCTGTATTTCATGGGGAACTTTCTGCATATTGCCTGAGTTAATTTTTCAGACATGAGAAAAATTACAGGGTCCACATTGCAATTGAAATAGTTGTTCACCAGCTATGAAATGGGGACTGTGTGGGGACAGACACCCTTGGGCCATTTCTCAATGACTGAAAAGTCACCACTACAGCAACAGGGAATCTTTCCCTTAAATCTCCTTTCCTACCCTTCAGTGAGATGGACACAGAGGGAAGAAATACTATGACCATATTAGTTACAAATGCATTCTGAGAACCAGAAATATGATAATTAGTGATGGTCTAGATTTTTTTTAATATTTATTTTTTAGTTATAGCTGGATGCAATATTTTATTTAATTAATTTATTTATGTATGTGGTGCTGAGGATCGAACCCAAGGCCTTGCATGTGCTGGCAAGTGCTCTACTGCTGAGCCACAACCCCAGCCCTCAAGGGTTTTTTAAAGGGTAGAAAGAGAAAGGTCACCAAAAAACTATAAAGGGTATGTGTGTGTTGCATAAGACCTGTCAGCACTGATTTTTTAATATTCCTTCCTAGATATTATTTGTGTACTTGCGTTAGCCAAAATGAATCTAATGGTGCTTCTAGCAGCACACATTTTATTATTCATCTCTCTATGTATTTGTCTTATCTACTATTCCATATTTCAATGTGTTTATTCCTAGGTTCAGACGTTTATTACTATTCTTTTTGGGAAGAGTAGAGGAGGTTTTTTCACTCAGTGTTGAGCTTGTGAGAAACTAGTTTGTATGAATTATAATTTTTGATCTTTTAAGTAGGATGTTTTATTAAAATGAAGATAGACTGATCCCATAGGATCCATCGTGGTTGACAGGAATGCCAGTGAACTCGCCATGCATTTATCCAACAGTACTGGGGTGGATGGACAATATGCTTTTTAGGATTATGTTAAATTACAATTCAAAATATTAAATGGACCCCCAGATGCAATAATATATTTATAAAGATTGTGTTTAATTACAATTTGAATTTCTAAGTAGACCTCCAAAACATTCCTCTTAATGTCCATTTAAGATTTCTGCCACATTCAAAAAATTATTTTAAATAATCTTAGGACATTTGGAAGATAGCATATAGTTCCATTTGTTTCTTGAATAAGTTTATGAATTCTTTCTCCCTCCTTATCTTTATTGAGGTTATAATTAACAAATAAAAATGATCTACATTTAAACTGTACAACTCGATGTTGTGATATATGTGTACATATTTAGCAACGCTGTGTTGTATACTTGAAATTGGCTAAAAAGGTTCTGTGCTCTTACCACATATATACACATACAAAGAACAAGAAAACCACAAAATGGTAATTATGTGAAGTTCATGGATTTTTTTAAAGGGTAGAAAGAAAGAGAAAGGTCATCAAAAGACCATAAAAGTGTGTGTGTGTGTGTGTATGTGTGTGTGTGTGTGTAAGACCTGTCTGCATTGTTTTTTTTGTTGTTGTTGTTGTTTTTCAGAATGTTAGAAGCTCCTCAGGCCTTGATGGGAGCAGGGTAGGGGAAAGACAAATGTTTAACCTTTAGTTGGTTCCTTTCTAAAGAGATCTCAAGCTTTAGGAAGATAAAGGTCTTCATGACCATCCTCTGTGTGCAGTTTTTTACAACTCCCTAGTACTCAGCATTAGTTAGGATTAGAATCAAAACAACAACTAGCAATCAATGAAGCACTTATATAAATACCTAGAAGAAATGGCTGTAGTTTGGAAGTAGGACAGTCAGTATTAAACATTGCAGAATGAGAAAGACAGATTTCAACCCCATCACTTAACTAGCTGTGGGCCTTGAGTAGATTTTTTTTATCCTAATTTTTTTAACTAAAAAAGGAAAAAACAAGAGCATTTGATTTAAGATAATGAAGATCAAATTAAAAAATGATTATGTATTACTTAATATTGTCTCAATATGTTTTTGATAAAAATTTCAATAAATGATTTTCATCAGTTTTTGACCATATCAACATTTAATAAAACATCTCTTGGAGATGACTCTTTATGTAGGTAAATTCTTGAAGATATGTAAACCATTTTTAAAAGTAAATGGGATTGGGGCTGGGGATGTGGCTCAAGCGGTAGCGCACTCGCCTGGCATGGGTGCGGCCCGGGTTTGATCCTTAGCACCACATACAAAAAAACAAAGATGTTGTGTCTGCCGAAAACTAAAAAAAAGTAAATATTAAAATTCTCTCTCTCTCTCTCTCTCTCTCTCTCTCTCTAAAAAAAAAAGAAAGTAAATGGGATTACAGTATACATGATATTCTATTACCTAATTTGTTAATTTATGTTGTAAAGTGTTTTCTAACTCAAAAATTAAAAACTTTTTTACATGATATCAAGAATTTTACTTAACAAATTTGTCATACTTTTAAAATAATCTCTGCATATTTTTGAGACCATTTTTTAAAATAGAAAGTTCTGGAATAGATATTCTGTGGCCACATTGTTTTGTACATGTGCATTTTTTTCCCTACAAAGTAAAGGAGTATATAATCACAGGATCCTTAATATATTCTAATTCTTAACTTAATTGGTCTTCTCTTAAGATTATAAGCAAGTTATGGAACCAGTTCAGATGCCTATCAACAGATGAGTAGATCAAAAAAATGTTGTGTGTGTGTGTGTGTATACAGAGAGAGAGAGAGAGAGAGAGAGAGAGAGAGTGAGTTTTACTCAGCCATGAAGAAGAATGAAATTATGGCATTTGCTAGGAAATGGATGGAACTGGAGAACATCACACTAAGTGAAATAAGCCAGACTCAGAAGGTCAAGAGTCAAATGTTTTTTTTTTTTCTCGTATGTTAAATATAGGCCAAAATAAAAGGGGGGAAAAGATAGGGGGAATCCCATAAAAATAGAAGAGAGATCAATGGAGTAGAGGAAGAGAATCCAGGGGGAGAGACAAGGGATGGGAAAAAGGAGGAATGTGGAATGGAACTGAATGAACTATCCCAGGTACATATAGGAATATACAATAGTGAATATACCTTAATGTATATTTATAATGCAAAAGAATAAACTATTCTAATAATATACCTTAATGTATATTTATAATGCAAAAGAATAAACTATTCATAAATAGAAGAAAGACCAGTAGAGTAGAGGTAAAGAGATGTGAAGGGATGGGAAGAACAAAAGGGAAAGTATTGGAGAGTGAATTGCAACAAATTATATTTCATATTTATATAACTAAGTCAAGATGAATCTCAATATTAAGTATAACTATAACACACTAATAAAAATTTTATATATATATATATATATATTTGTATCAGGGTTGAATCCAGGGATGCTTAACCACTGAGCCACATCCCCAGCCCTTTTTCAATATTTTATTTAGTGACAGGGTCTCACTGAGTTGCTTAGGGTTTCACTAAGTTGATGAGGCTAGCTTTGAAATTGCAATCCTCCTGCCTCTGCCTCCCAAGCTGCTGGGATTACAGGTATGTGCCACTGCGCCTAGCTAAAATAAATATTTTTTAAAAATAATTGATCATCTCTGTTTGAGACCAATGCAAAGTATGGTTTGAATGACTTTCTTGAAGTGTTGCTCTTATTCTTGTTTTCACTTTCTAAATTGTAAGTTAGATATAATTTTATAATTTATATGCATAAATTCATACATAATTTTATATACTATATGCTATGTATTTTATATATGTTTTGATACAAAATCTATGGATACATAGTAAAATTCTTGACAACATCAATTCTTCAATAACAAATAGACAAACAGGCAATCACTCCTATTATTCTCTATGTCAGTAAATAAAGATATACTATATCTTTTATGGCTACTATATATAGACATAACATGAGTTAACCATGTTATATATTTAAAATGTTTCCTATTGTTCACTTTTGCAACAAATGCTTCAGTTAAAATCCATATACTTGTATCTTATGTCTATGTATAAACATGTCTCTGGAAGATAACTGGAGTGGAATTGCTGGTCCAGGTGTTATGCATAGATAGCTTTTAACAGACACTGCATTACTCTATAATGAGTTTTATGGAATTCATACTCCTAAAACAATCTGTGACAATATTCATTTCCCCATACTCTTTCCAATAGAGTAGTATCAGTCAAAAATAATTTTTGCCTATTTGATGAGTAAATAAAATCCTATTTTAGATTATATTCTATTTATTTATTTTGTGATGTGTGCTGGGTATTGAATGTGGTGTTTCCCATATGCTAAAAAAGTGCTCTAACACCAAGTTACCACTCCAGCCTATTAAAGTATATTTTAAATCAATATAGAGATTAAATGATATTTATTTATTGTATTTAAAAATATTTTAAAAATATGTCCCACCAAGTGCAGTGGCACAGGCCTGTAATCCCAGCAGCTCAGGAGGCGGAGGCAGGAGAATCATGAGTTCAAAGCCAGCCTCAGCAAAAAGCAAGGTGCTAAGCAACTCAGTGAGACCCTGTCTCTAAAAATGGGCTTGGGATGTGGCTTAGGGGTCAAGCGCCCCTGATTTCAATCCCTGGTACCAAAAAAAAAAAAAAAAAAAAGAGAGAGAGAGAGAGAAAGAAGGAAAAAGAAAATTAAATATCTCATTTATATCTATTACCAATTTTCTTTTAGGTTGTTTCTTTCTTATTGATTTGTAGTTTTTTTTTTACTATAAATGTTTGTATGTGTATCTATCAATTCTTTTAAAAATATATGTTGCAGATGATTATTTTAGTTTATTGCTTGATTTTAAACTTTTGTTTATAAAATCTTTTCTTGTATAGTTTTTAAAGTTTTTTATTTAATATTTATTTTTTAGTTGTAGTTGGACACAATACCTTTATTTATTTTCTTCTTTTCTTTTTTTTCTTGATTTTTTTAAAAAAAATGACAGAATGCATTAAAATTCTTATTACACGTATACAGCACAATTTTTCATATCTCTGGTTGTATATAAAATATGTTGACACCAATTTGTGTCTTCATACATGCAACTTGGATAATGATGCCTATCACATTCCAATATCACAATACCTTTATTTTATCTATTTATTTTTATGTGGTGCTGAGGATCAAACCCAGGGCCGCGTACATTCTAGGTGAGCACTCTCCCGCTGAGTCACAACCCCAGCCCCAAGTTTTCAGAGTTTTGTGCAAAACAATTTATTAAATTTTTTTTTGCTTTTTAAATGTGTTTTCTAGATTCCATCCCAATCTTTTCTAACCTAAAATGCCTCTACCACCCTTATGTATGGATCTGTCCCTAGACGTTTCTTTATCTTACCTTTGTCACACTGCTTGTGAATTCTAGTTTTATGGTACAGTTTCACTATCTAGCAGGAAAACTCTTCCTCCATTTTTATTTTTTTCTCCCCCCCCCCTTTTTCTTTGGTGAAGCTGGGGATCAAACTGAGGACCTTGTGCATGCTGGGCATGCACTGAGCTACATCTACCACTGAGCTACATCCACAGCCACCTCATTTTTCTTTTCCTAAAAATTTCTGGGTTCTTCTTTCATATATTCTCTTCCCTTTTAATTTTAAAATTGCCTTGTCAGGTTTCATCAAATATTGTTTAAATTTTGATTGGAACTTCATTGAAATGAGAGATTCAATTTCCAAGCAGTGCTGTCTTTATAATTTGGGGTTTTCCAGTATTTGTATTGAAATTATAGCTGTACTTTTTATTCTTTAGAAGGAGGGTAGATATTGCATCTGGAATTTACTTTTTTATTGTTACTGTGGTATGAGGTCATTTACCGAGGTGGGAACTACACAGGGAGGAGGAGAGTTTAATAAAAGGAGTTTAATAATGAGATCTACTTAGACACATTCTGCCCGAGATGTTTATGAGAAATGAAGATGGAGGTGTGCGCACCAAATATTGCTCTATTAATTTTGGTGACTTTTTGGAATGATAATATTGAAAACAGCAGAGCTCACAAACTGTAGTGGTAAATTACTAACAAAGAAGGGAAAACCCACAATTAGCTGTTTCATTGTAATTACTTTACATTGAAAGATTACTGGGACAAATAATTCTTGAATTATAGCTGGTCCTACACCCTACTGCCTTCCCTTTCTCCAGGGACTTGTTGCAGCTGGATCTTTCCATCTTGGGTTTTAGCACAGCATGTTGGAACCTGGGTTTCCTAGGCAACCTAAGTGGTTAAAATCAAAGTGGTAACAGTAGCCAGTGATATTTCTTTCCTTTTGTACACAAAAACTCTTATAGGATCCTCAATTTCTCTGTTTGCCATCGTCCTCAAATATATCAGGAAACCCTGGAAGGAATTGTGGTGGGTTTTAAGCACAGACATCCAGGTCCTTCTGTTGAACCTGCTTCACTCTTCTCTGGTGCCAATCAAGGCATTTGATTGACTCAAGGCAAATTCCCACTTTATTCCCAGCACAGAGTCATGCCAGCCTTCAGCCACATTGACTCTCTATATACTATGTGAAAAATGCTGTAGCAGATGCACAAAATCCCTGCTATATCCTCTACCAAAATAAAGAGCATCTTTCTCTTTTCCCCAATCATCATATTTCATTCTTACCTGGACAGAGCCATGATGCCTTGGGTTCTCAACAAACACCTGTGTGCCTGGGATTACTGAGTGATATGCTCAGTATCTCCCTCCCTCTTCAGTACTCTAGCAGTGCATGGGGCCTTGACCTTGAACCAAGCTTGTGGACCTGATTGTGGACCAGTCTCTTCAGTCTTGATCCCCTGTGTGAATAGACCTCTGGAGTCCCATCATTGGGACCTTCTAGATTAGACCAGAATGTCTGAATCCTAAACTGACTCTAGTGTAGGTTCAAGCTGGAGCCCCTTCTGCTCATCTGAGGAAATGACTCAGAATCATGCATGAAATCTGAATCATACTAGTAGGCCCATGGCCATCTGCTCATACTTGGTAATAAAAAAGACAAATTGTGGTTTCAGGCATATGGCTTTTGCTATCAAGCCTTATTGTCTTCTCCTAATTGTGAAAACATACATTGTTTAAAACTAGCAAGTTATGATAGCATGTGACTGAACATACAAGGTAAGTTATAATTACCACTGTATGCTCCAACTAATGGAATAAGATCAGGAATGGATGGTATGTGCAGAAAATTATGGCCATGGACAAAAGCTAAACTATTTCTTGCCCAATTCTCTCTCTCTCTCTCTTCTTGTTTGCATTGGGAGCGGCAGGAGGTTGTCAGGAAGAATGGAAAATGGCAGCTTGGGCACTCTGCTTTCACCCAATACCCGAGTGCCCTAACAACTCCCACGTACTTGTCTTTTCAGCTTTTTCAAAGGGATGAAGGGGGTTGATATCCTTAATCTGCCCAAATCTTCAGGACCTCCTGATGCTCCTTGTAATTTCTTGAACTTGAACTGGCTCAAGCCATTGGGATCAAGTAGTAGTTAATTTTATAAAGTACAACCTTGATGATTTCCAAGGGCCTTTTAATAGGAGGCAGGGATAGTAAGTTGAACACCAGGTGTGGACTTTGGAAGCTGTTTTCTCTAATCCAGCCTCTGCTCTTGGGAAGGACTTCCATATAGTTGTCTAAACTATTCTGATATGTATTTCAAATATGGCTATGTAACCCTATGCATTATCACTTAGGGAAAGATTTCCAGCCTGTGAAACTGATGCCAATTATTCATGTTTCATCTTTAATGAAAATGATGAATCTTATTATATCAACCTTCTAGCTTCAAATTGCATGTGCAATGTAAAAGAAGGGAAGGTACATAAGCTCTGATGAATCCTGGCTTCACTTATTATTGGCTGTGTAACCTTGGACAAGTCATATAATCTCTCTGAATCCCTCTTTCTTCAACTCCAAAGTGGAGATGCAATGCCCAACTCAGCAGGTATTGTAAGAATTGAATGAAATGGTAGACATCAACATGGCTGGCATACCTTATGTGTTTAATAATTGGTGTTATTGCCTTATGTGTTATTTTTGGAGATGCCCTGAATACAAGTCATTATTTTGTATCGATCCTGCTGCTCACATAGCAGGTGACATCAGCAAGGAGAGTTCATTACAGTTAAGGAAGTCTATAGAAACCTAGTTACAGCCTGAAGATTGGACTGGGATCCAGGAGATGGAATTATTTTGCAACCTAAGATTACTTCAGTGAAAAAGATTAATGAGTCACATTATACAAATGGCTCAAGCTAATGACAAATGAAAATGTTCTGGTTTTAAAGCTAGAGTTGATTTAATAATATTTGTGCAATAGCAATATTAAATTCCTTCTAGCAACTTGGGCTTTACCCAGAACTTTCCTCTTGGAGTTAAGGTCATTCCACATGAAGTCACCATCTGCCTGAATCCTTTGCGGGCAGTCCCCTCTGAAATGCAATTGAGGGTTGTTGAGAGACCCCCCGCCACCAAAGTCTCAATCATTGTGGTCCTTCTGTTCCCTCCTCTGATATAGATATTGAGGTGACTGAAGATTTCATCCATCTCTTTCTATGAATTCAATTATCTGGGAGAATCATGGATTAAACCAGAATCAGGCATCAAATTAATTTAATTGACATGAGTTTATCTGATTTTCCCTAGCAAAGAGTAAAGTCCTGAGGTAAATGGTTTTGGGGAAGAAGTCAGGGCCTTCAGAAGGGAGGGTCAGGCAGCTACTGATAAGGGGCAGTTCTCTGAGCTGCCAGGACACTCTCCTATGTTCCATTGGCCTGAGATTAATTATGCCTTACGGCATTTACTGTTTTCATATTTCTGTCATTTGCATTACCTTATATTATCCTGAAAGGAAAGGGATTCTCCTTTCATCTCTTGAATTTCCCTCAGACTGCCTGTTTTACATCTCACAAGTATTTAATAAATGTCTTCTTTGTATCTCTACATAGTGAATAAATGCCTATTGAAGAAAAAGGCATTGAAGAAAATCTTGACATTTTTTTTAACCCCAGGGCTGAACTTCATAATTCTATTTTCACTTGTTGCTTCATAAAACTACACTTTTGTGAAATCCTTTCTTTTTTCTTCCCAGGGTTGAATAGATCTTCTGTTTTCTTTTGCTCTTCAGGGACATCACCTCTGAGACACCTGAACAGCTTCAGCTCTCCTGTGAAATACGCGGTTGTCTTCACTTCATCCATCTCCCCAACTTCCTGGCAACCCACTGACTATGCTCAGAGCAAGCGGAAGAAATGCATCATTTCACACCAACACCACGTGACAGGAAGCAGCCAGAGATCACTGTGCTTTCAAAGTATGGTGATAAGTTCAAATAGCAATGCAAAAATTAATCTATTCACTAATAAAGGCAAACAAATATTATTGAACACACCAAATCTATATGAAGACTGGAAATAAGGGGTTAATCAAGTTAAATACCCCAGGGGACTACTGAAAGCACTTTGATGGCTAAAATTTTGTCGTCACATTTTTTTTCAATTTATTCTGCAACATTGGAATAATTTTACATGATAGAAAAATTCATTCCATGTTTCTTTCATTGGATTGAATAGTTTCATTCTGTCTTTTCCCCAAGGAAAGAGCAAAGTACTCAGATTATTTTATGATTTGTATTTTTATTTTGAGATTGCTATGGATTTATATGCAGTTTTAAGAAATAATAGAGAGGTCCCATGTTCCTTTTATCCAGTTTCACCGATAATAAGTTTTACAAAACTGTAATACAGTATAACAACAGAGTATTGACATTGACATGGTCAAGATACATTTCCATCACCACCATGTTGCCCTTTAATCTCTGCCTGCTTCTCTCCTGTCCACTACTTTTAACCTTCTTAATTCCTGAAAACCCATCTCTCCTCCATTCCTATAACTTTGACATTTCAAGAATAGGATCATAGTCTGTAACCTTTTTAGAATTAGCATAATTTTATGCACATGTATCCAGGTTGTTGAATGAATTAATAGTTCATTTTTTATTATTACTACGATGTGGATATAGTATAGTTTATTTAACTATTCACTCATTTCCACTTTTTGCCTATTACAAATAAAACTCCTATAAATATTGGTGTATAGTTTTAGTGTGAACATAAATCTTCATTTCTCTGGGATACTCAGGAATGTGCTTGTTCTGCTGTATGATATTTGCATGTTTATGTTTAGGTTTTTTAGAAATTGCTGAACTATCTTTCAGAATGGCTGTGCCATATCACTTTCCCACTACCAACGTATGAATGATCAGTTTCCTAACTTTCTTGGCAGCATTTGGTTTCATTTTTTTTTTTATTTTAGTCATTCAGCTATATATGCGGGAGCTACAGTTTGGATCTGAAATGTCCCATAAAGGCTCATGTGTTTGTGGATTTGTTCCCCATGTGGCACTATTGGGAGATACTGGAATTTTGAAGACATGGGGCCTAGTGGGAAGTCTTCCAGTCATTGAGGGTATGCCATTCAAGTGGGTAACCAAATCCTGACTCTTCCTTTTTTGTGTGTGCCAACCATGAAGGGATCAGTCTTCCTCTATGATGTGCTGCCTCATCACAGGCCCCAAAGCAACAGGACTAACTGGTCATGGACTGAAATCTCCAAGCCTGCGAGCCAAGCTAAACTTTTTTTACTCTACAAGTCAAATTATCTTATGTATTTGTTACAGTAACAGAAAGCTGGCTAACATAATATCGGGGATTGCTTTGTGGTTTTTGTTTACATTTCTCTAATGGTTAATGATGTCAAACAATTTTTCATGTGCTTATTTGCCATTTCTCTATCTTCTTTGGTTAAATGGAAATGTCTTTGCCCATGTCCTAATTGGATTGTTTGCTGAGTTTTGAGAGTTCTTTATGCGACATACTAACCCGTTATCAAACATGTGGTTTGCAAATATTTGTTACCCATCTGTAGTTTATGTTTTCATCTTCTTAATAGGGTCTTCTGCAGATCCAAAGTTTCTAATTTTTATTGAGGTCCAATTTATCAACCTTTACATTATGGATGATATTTTGGGTGTTAAATTTAAAAATTGTTTACCTAGATCCTAAGAAATTTCATTTAAGTTTTATTATTATTATAATTTGTCTATAGATGCCCAATTTCCCCAGCACCATTTACTAAAAAGACCATCTTTTTCCTTTTTTGGGGGGATGGGGTGGGGAGGTACCAGAGATTGAACTCAGGGGCACTCAACCACTGAGCCACATCCCCAGCCCTATTTTATATTTTATTTAGAGACAGGATCTCACTGAGTTACCTAGTGCCTTGCTTTTGTTGAGGATGGCTTTGAACTTGCAAACCTCCTGCCTTAGCCTCCTGAGCTGCTGGAATTACAGGCATGCGCCACCATGCCTGGCTCATCTTTTTCCATTGAATCACTTTTAGACCTTTATCAGAAAATAGTTGGACCTATTTGTGTGGTTCTCTTTTGAGTTCTCTATTCTGTTCCATTGATCCACGTGTCTGATCCTTTACCACTACTGCACAGTTTTGACTACTATAGCACTATAGTGTGTTTTAACATTCTTCATTCTTTTTTTTTTCAAACTTGTTTTAGCTATTACAGTTTCTTTGCCTTTTCACCTAAATTTTGGCATATACTTTTCTATGTTTGCAAAAATATTTCACTGGATTTTTTAAAGTAATAGAACTAAACCTGTATATCAATTTGGGGAGAAGTTGACATCTTTATTTTATCGAGTCCTCCAATTCAAGAACAATATATCTTTCCATTTATTTAGATCTTCTTTGATTTCTTTCATCAGTGGTGTATAGTTTTTATTGTGTAAGACTCTTACATATTCTGTTAGATTTATACCTAAGTATATAGTTTTTTTTAGTAATTGTGAATAACATTGTATTTTTAATTCAGGTTTTCATAAGTTAATTGATAATAAGTCACAATGCAGTAGATTTGTGTATGTTTATCTTATATTCTTATGACTTTGTTAACCTTACCTATTGATTCTTAGAGTCTTTTTTTTTTTGTAGATTCTGTTAGATTTTCTATGTAGAAATAATGTCATTTGCAATTTCATTCTTTCCATTCATCTGAACTGTATGTTTTTCATTTACTTAGTTTTTCCTTCCCCAATTGCACTGACCAGGACTTCTAGCACTGTACTGAATAAGATTGGTGAGAATGAATACATTTATCTCCTCCCCAATCCTAAAAAATAATTTAACCTTTTAAATATAAAGCTAACGCTCTGGTTTTTAGATGTTCTTTATCAGGATGAAGACATTCTCTTCTAAGGTTTCTAACAACTTTTAACATGAATGTATGTTAAATTTGGTTAAATGCCTTTTTTTTTCATCAATTATGTGAAATTTTTTTCTTTAGTCTGTTAATATGGTGGAATATTTAGGTCAATCTTGAAGTATTGAACCAGCTTTGCATTTTTAGAGTAACAAACCCTATTTGTTCCTGACATACAATTATTTTTATGTTGCTGAATTTTCCTTACTAATATTTTTTCTTAAGTGTTATTGCATCTATATCAATGAAGGATATTGTTCTGTAGTTTTTTTTATTTATACTGTCTTTGGTTATGGTATTAGGGTGATAATTCATAAATTAATTAGGAGATCTTCTTATCTCTTCTAATTTGTGAAGGAGATTGTGTAGAATTGGTATTAATTCCTCTCTAAGAGTTTGGTAAATTTACTTAGGGCTTCTTGGCTTGGAGATTTCTTTTTTGGGGAGTGCTGAAATTATGAATTCAATTTCTGTAGTGGTCATAAGACTATTCAAATTAATCTACATTTTATTGGGTGAATTCTTATAGTATGTTTTTTAAGGGAGTGTTTAATTTCATTTGAGTTCAGAGTTATCTTTTTTTTTTTTTTACTATCTATAGGATTTGTAGTGATATCTCATGTTCCATTCCAATAAATATTGGTGATTTGCGTCTTTCCTTTTTCAGTCTTTCTAAATGTTTGCCAATTTTATTAATCTTTTCAAAGAACCAGCTCTTTTCTTTTCACTGAGTTTATCAGTCTTTTATTCTTTTTCATGTATATATTTATTACTATAAATTTATTCCTCAAAAATAACTTTAGCTGTGTTTACAAAACTCGATAAATTGCATTCTCATTTTTATTAAGTGCAAAGTACTTTTTGAAAATTCCCCACGAGACTATCTCTGACTCTTGAATTCTTTAGAAGAGTGTTGTTTTGTTTCTCTAATGTTTAATCTCGATTGTCAACTGGGTTGGATCGAGAGATGTCTAAGAAAGTAACAAAGCACACTTCTGGGTGTGTGTGTGTGTGAGGGTGTTTGCAGAGACTGTTGGCACGTGGGTCTGTGCACAGAGGGGGTAGACCTGGCCTGAATGTGTGTGTCACTGTTCAATAGGCTAGAAGCTCAGATGGAACAAAAAGTGGAAGAAGGGGGAAGCCCAGGTATATGTAGGCTTCATTCTTCTTGAGCAGGTGGACTTTTTCTGCTGCTATTACCACGCACATCAAACTCCAGCTTCTTCACCCTTCAGTATGAACTCACGGCAGCAACTATCCAGGAAGCTTTTAGGCCTTCAACATCGTGTATCATTTGTCCTTTTGTTCCAGCTTAGACTGAGCAGCTACTGGTGTCTCTAGCTCTTCAGCTTGGAGACAGCCATTGTGAGATTATGCAGTCTGTGAACATGTAAGCCAATCTAATAAAATTCCCCTTATAATCATATATACATATATATATATACAAACACACATATATATTCTGCTGATTCTCTTCTAGATAACCTAGAACATTTTCTAATAGTACAAATTTTCCTATTATTTTTGGGTATTGATTTCTAGTTAGATTTTATTGTGATCAGAGAGAGCACTGTGTAAAATTTCAAGTCTTTTAAGTATTTTGAGATTTGAGCAGGTGTATGTAGATGCTCCATTGTTTGGGGCATAAATATTTATGGTTGTTACATCTTGTCAATATATAATTTCCTTACACAGTATGAAATGTCTTTCTTTGTCCCTTCTGATTAACTTTGGCTTAAAGTCCACTTTATCTGATATGAGGATAGAAGCCCTGTTTGTTTATACAATCCATGAGAGTGATGTTTTTTCCCATCCTTTCACCTTCAGTCTGTGGATGTCTTTGCCTATGAGTTGAGTCTCTTGGAGGCAGCATATTGTGGAGTCTTGTTTCTTAATCTGATCTGCCAGTCTGTGTCTTTTGATTGATGAGTTTAGGCCATTAATGTTCAAGGTTATTATTGAGATATAATTTGTGTTTTGGGTCACTTTTTTAAAAAAATTTTTTTTAGTTGTAGATGGACACAGTGTCTTTATTTTATTTATTTATTTTTATGTGGTGCTGAGGATCAAACCCAGTGCCTCATGTATGCAAGGCAAATGTTCTTGCCATTGAGCTACAACTCCAGCTCCATAGGTTTATTTTTATTTATTTATTTATTTTTGGTACCAGAGATTGAACTCAGGGGCACTCGACCACTGAGCCACATCCCCAGCCCTATTTAGAGACAGGGTCTCACTGAGTTGCTTTGAACTTGAGGTCTTCCTGCCTCAGCTTTCTGAGCTGCTGGGATTACTGGCATGCTACACCATGGCCAACTAAATCTAGTTGTTAATTTGAATTAGTTTCTGTTTTAATTGACTATTCCTTTAGTGTATTTCCTCCCTTCACTGGTTTTCACTTATTTTCATTTAATTTTAATGGAATATTTTGTTGAGAATATTCTCAGGCTTCTGGTTGCAAATTCTTTTAATTTTTGTTTATCATGGAAAGTTTTTATTTCATCTTCAAATCTGAACTTAATTTTGCTGGATGGTCAATTTTCTTTCAGAGCTTGATATATGTTGTTCTAGGACTTCCTAGCTTTGAAGGTTTGGGTTGAGAAATCAGCTGAGATCTCTATTGGTTTCCCCTCATATGTAATCTGATATTTTTTTCTCTCATAGCCTTTAAAATTCTATTCTTATTCTGTATGCCAGGCATTTTCATTATAATGTGACATTATGTGGATCTGTTGTGATTTTGCAAGTGTGGGGTCCTGTAAGCCTCTTTTATTCAATTTTCCATTTCATTCTTTAGATTTGAGAAATTTTCTGATATTATTTCATTGAAAAGATCATGCATTCCTTTCGTTTGTATCTCTGTGCCTTCATCTATTCTGATAAATCTTAAATCTGGTCTTTTCATGTTATCCCATAATTCTTGGAAGTTCTGTTCATGGCTTCTTAACATCTTCTCTCCATGGTCAACTCTGTTTTCAAGATTATATATTTTGTCTTCATTGCCTGAGGTTCTGTCTTCCAAGTGGTCTAGTCTGTTGGTGATGCTTTCTTTTGAATTTTTAATTTGGTTGATTATTTCCTTCATTTCAAGGATTTTTTTTTTCAGAATCTCTATCTCTTTATTGAAGTGATCTTTTGCTGCCTGTATTTGCTCTCTTATATCATCCTTTACTTCACAGATCAGCTTAACTATGTACATTCTAAACTCCTTCCCTGACATTTCTTCTACTGTTGTGTCGATGGATTTTACTACTGGAGTATCTTGGTTTGTTGGGGCAAATTGTTTCTTGCTTTTTCATGTTGTTTGTGTGTCTACCCATCTAACAGTATGGATCTGAGGCAGTAGAGTTTCTACCCTGTGGATTCAGAGTGTCCCTGAAGGTTTCCAGTACCTCACTGTTTAGGAGGAAACAAATAACAACAACCAATGCAAACAATTACAGCATTAAACCAAATGGTTTCTACTTGACATCTACAATGTTTATTATCACAATAAACAGAAATTGTATGATCAGTTATTGCCTATAATAAAAACAGGAAGTTTTCAAAAGGGTTTATGATTTCAAATGGTAGACAGGAAGAGGAGGAAGGAGGAAGGGAGGAGGAGGAAGAAGTAAAAGATTAAAGGAAGAGTGAAAGAAAAATAGAGGTTGGCTCTTAGCAGAAGAAAAGAGAGAATCAAGGGAAACAGGTAGGAATATATATATATATATTCTATCAAAATTTTTTAAAAAGAATGCAAAACAAAACTAAAATATGCTAATAAAACATCCTAATTAAAACAAAAACTAATCCATCTAAAATAACTGGCTTCAAAAATGCTAGACAAGAATTAAAAACAAAAAAAAAGAATATGGTATAAATGTCCACGTACCATTAAGGTCACAATTAATTTAAAAAGAAAAGAAAAATTAATTTAAAAAGAAAAGAAAAATCTTGATGAAAAGTCAAAGAATTCTTTCCATTGGAGTTGAAAATATTCCCAGCTTCTCTTCTGAGCAGTTTTAGGTGGGGTCTTCTGGAGGTGATGCTCCGCCCTCTGGATTGTTGGAGTGAGAGATATAATTCCACAGGTGGAGTTCCAGGAGGCGGGGTTCAGGCTTAGGTGGGCTCCAGGCTCTTCACTGAATGCTAATTGTTCTGGAGATTTTAAATCAGCACACCTCCAGTGCCCAGTACTTGCTGGTCCACGCTGGAAGACTTTACCCCAGGGCTCTCCCCTCAGCTCCCCTCATGTGATGAGGGATCCAATTATTAGTCCCCTACATCACCTGCAGACCCCATGTTTTCTGCTTTCGGGTTCAGTTTCCAAACAATTTCGCTGCCCTGCCCTTCCAAGTTCCTGGCCAGATGCGTCTCCCCAGCCAGTCCTGCAAACAGTTGGATTGGAGGGTGAGGGGTAAAGCCAGGTGGGTTTCCATGACCATCTGTCCCCTGTGTAAACCTCTGTCCATGTTCGATTTTCTCCTGGTCACTTAAGCATACTCTATGTTGTACACTGTGATTACTGGGCCTGTGTTTCAGGCCAAACTTGGGCTTTCTTTGGAATTAGCTTCCTCCGATGCTGGCCCACATGCTGCAACTGCAAAATGGTTCCTTCCTTTGTCCTCTGCAGGTTGCATGGAGAGATGGTATCATGCAGCATGTTTTTCAGGTCTGCCAGGCAACGTCCTTGATCTCTAAACACTCCGTACCCAGACACACCTTGAGCCTCCCAAATATGCAGATTCCTTTAATTCCCTTATCCCTCTTCTATGCTCATAGAGGACAGCTCTGCCTGGAGCTTCTGGCCTGGCTCTGGCTGTGGCTGAGCCGCTGGGGATTTTTTTTCCTTATTTTATTATATTCAACTTCCTGTGTCTCTGGATTGCTTTAAATGTCCAGTTTTAGTTTTCAGCAAATTATCCCACCCCACGTTTTTTGTTCACTCACCTTGTGGAGAAGCTGCCTGTTTGCTTTCTTGATTTCATGCCACAGAGCATCCAGGAACACTACCTCCTCTGTTCTGCCATCTTGTATGTCCCTTGCCTATGTTGTTATAGTTGAAGCAAGTTTCTCTTAGACAGCGAATCGTTTGGTCATGTTTACTAATTCATTCTGTCAATATCTTTTAGTGGGTATATTTATACCACTTAATAATTAATGTAATTATCAATATGTTAGGGATTAAGATTGAGATTTTTGTTTCCGTTAAGTCCTCTTTTCTAATTTCTGTTCGCTTTTTCCCATGAGGTACTTGAACATTTTTAAAAATTTCATTTGTATTTTTCCTATAGTGTTTTTTAGTGTATCTCCTCATATGTCTTATTGAGTTGTTGCTCTGGATATTACATAACATATACCTAATTTATCATAGTCTACTAGTGTCATTGTCTTACCAGTTGAGTGAAGTATAGAAATCTTACCTTTCTTTACATTTCTTTACCACTGCTTTGGGAACATGCTTGGAATATTCAGTTGATTCTTATTATTTCACAGTTGTTATGTTTTATAAAATCTCTGTGAATACTGAATTAGCAAACACTGAAATATCAAACACTCTGAATGATGAATTAGCAAACACTAAATTAGCAAAAATTGATCCTAGGGAAACTTCAGGGTTAAAGAAATCTTATTGTTGATAATAGCATTGAATTCATTGCTGGCTGTTGGGGATACAAATCAAGTCAAGATGGCGCCTGGCAGTTTGCCAGGAGGAGTGGTTTGTGAAGCAACACCAGCGAGCCATTAAGATGATGAGGATTCCTTATTGGCTGACTGCTGTATCTAGATGATGTTAATTGAGTCAAGCTGTGTGTAATTAGTTAGGTACATATACCTCTGCTGTCCTGCAAAGAAACGGCTCCTGCTACCTTGGGTGCCCGCTACTTTGAGTTCTCACTCAGTTCCTGCTGAGTTCACTCGCAATTAAGTAGTTCCCGCTTCAACCTTCAAGTTGCTTGTCACCTCCCGGTTATTTGCTCAGCTAGACTGCGGCAAATGGTGGCCCATACAGGGGAACTCCGGGGAGCCCCGGGGGTAAGTGACAAGGTAAGCTGCCTGTCCCTAGAAATAGATAGGACAGGAGGAAACCTGCTCGTCCCTGAGGAAGCAGATAGGGCAAGAGGACAAATGGCCATTTCAAGAAAATGGAGAAGATTGATACAGTGTGTTTTTGTTTTGTTTTGTCTTGGTGTGTTGTATTGTCTTTATTATCAGAAGTTGGTGGAAATCAAGCCGAAAGGGTGTTAAGTAAATTGCTGAAGGAAGGAGGCGCCCCAGTTAAACCAAGAACAGTTAGGGCATACGTTGATAAAAACCCAGGAACTCTAGTCAGAAAGAGGAAGAAAGTTCAGAGGAGAAAGGACTATCAGGGAAGGAGTTACAACAAAAGGTTACTACTAAATACTTTTCATTACTAGAGGGTGCGTGAAGCGGCAGCTGCCTCATACCCAAGCCGGTTGTGGTGCAGCAGGGACTTTCTAGCCTCTGCTGCCGGCGGCCGCCTGCTCTTTCCTGCCCCCTGCCATGGGGCTGCCCGGGGACGCTTTGGTCGGTGGCAGAGGACGCGCCCAGTTCCCCTGAAGTTTGGCCATTTCCAATGCCAATAACTAATGAGTCATCCGTTTTGCTGCCACAGGACATCCAGAACCCCAGTTTTCAACTATGGTGATAGCATTCACCTTCAGATGCTTTGGTATTTTACAGCTTTTACCACAGCTGCGTCAGCTTACAGTTATTATCATTAAAGGTCCTGACCCAGTGATTGTCTGGAGTCGGGGGTCTGTTTGTGTGTTTCCACAGGGAGAACAGCAGCCGATTTGGATTCCAGAGAGATTAACTAAAGCGATTTCTACAGACCAAAAAGAAGATGATTTGGCTCAAATCCATAACAGCTGATATCCAGAACTCCAGTTTAGCTATCCTTACATATTCAACAATGGTTCTCCCACACCTGGAGGCTAATGAATAATGAGCACCATTTAAGGCATATTTCAAATGCAAAAAACCTTGAGGCTTACTTGTGGGAATACCTTCAAACCCATATGCAAGTTACAGGAAGAAGGATGAGATAGCAAAAGAAGAGTCAAACCCAGGTGATAGCCAGGATGCTTTTTTCTATTTTATTTTTTGAGCTCATACAGACCTAGGTTAATGTTTTTCTAACCAGTTCTATTTTTTGATCAACTGTGGAGTTTTTAAACATTGCAATGGAGATTTCACCTGTGGAAAGCTACAAGGCCTTTACTATTGTGTTATGTGTTGTACATTGTGTGTGCACACCTGTATTGTGTGTTATGTGTCTGTATGTGAGTATGTCCATGTGTCATGTATGAGGAGTGCTCATGAAAAAATGGATCCAAATATCCTTTATTCACGTGATTTAAACAGTTTAATTTAAATTGGGTATTGTTTTAAAAAGTGAACAAAAAAGGAGGTTAACAGATCTGTTTGTTTACTTTCACCTTTCCTTTTCATTATATTTAATAATTCTGTTCAGGATAATGTAAATTGTTCAGAAAATTGTTTTCTTAGTGCCTACTAGAATGCTACCCAATTTTCTTTAGCCATCATTGCCAGAATTTCTACCTTAAGACAAAAATAGAAGAATTTCCAGTATGAGACTTCGGAATTACAGCTACCATCATCACAGCTGTTGCTGTTTCTGCTGCTGCCGCTACAGCTTCTGCGATAGCTATCACACAAACTGTACAAACTGCAGCATCAATACTTCAAAAAGGAATAGACATATTAATGGATTCCTCTGCTTTAAGCTGTTTACAGAACTTACCTGACTGTATCACTTATATGCATTATGAACTAATCTATTGATACAACAAATTGTAATAGTACCAGGGTATCTTTGCTGACAGTGTCATCGGTGGTACAAATTTTCCAAGGGCTTCTTACTTGGAGCCGTCAATTGGCTTGGTATCATGGCATTTTGTATCCTCCTCTTCTTTCTGCTTGTGGCAGGTTGTTTATGGTGTTTGTGTAAAAAATCACTATGGTTGTTATCCACAAGTATGGCTAAATAATGATGGGCCGGTAGTCAAAGACGGGTAAGATCCAATTACAATGGTACCAACCTAAGACAGGAGGCTGACGATTTGAGGTCAGACCATCCAATGATGGGTAAGGACCATATGTAGTATTGGACAACCTAAAACAGGCACGGTCCCTAAGCCACATGCTTGTTGTTTAATAAAACAAAAGGGAGGCGATGTTGGGGATGCAAATCAAGTCAAGATGGTGCCTGGCAGTTTGCCAGGAGGAGTGGTTTGTGAGGCAATGCCAGCGAGCCATTAAGATGATGAGGATTCCTTATTGGCTGACTGCTGTATCTAGATGATGTTAATTGAGTCAAACTGTGTGTAATTAGTTAGGTGTATATATACCTCAGCTGTCCTGCAGAGAAGCGGCTCCTGCTACCTTGGGTGCCCACTACTTTGAGTTCTCACTCAGTTCCTGCTGAGTTCACTCACAATAAAGTAGTTCCCGCTTCAACCTTCAAGTTGCTTGTCACCTCCCGGTTATTTGCTCAGCTAGACTGCAGCAGCTGGCAACACTGTACCTGATGAATGAAGCTTATCTCATACACAGTTTCTCCACATGGTATGTTATAGTGTTCTCACCCTTAGGAGAACTAGACAGAACTTCAGCACTATATTTGAATTCACCAACAAAAGCACAGAAATGCAAACAAATGCACTGAATACACCATAAAAATGACACTATTTGTTGTATAAGAGCTGAAACAAAAGGTGACACCCTTGTTCAACCTTTGCTTGGCATATGTCAGAAGACTCAATTTTTTTTCCAACTCTGCACATGTTCGTGAATGAATATGAAAGTGCTGTATTGATTTGAAGGTTACAAATAAATTTTAGCAAGTAGGCTAATTCACAAACGTAGAGTCTATGAATAATAATATAAGGGTTAATTATAATTATCTTTGATATTTTTCTACATACAATTAGAACTGCAGAAGTAATGTTATGATTTTTTGATAAAACCATTAAATTTGAGAACCTCAAAGAAAGGAGGAAAGCCTATTATATTTACCTTCATTTTTGCTTTCTATCTTCTTTTTTCCTTACCAATGTTCCAAGTTTCCTTTTTAAATTATTTCTTTCCTATTTAGAGAATTTACTCTATCTATCCTTTTAGGGTACGTACAGCTGACAAATTCTTTTTTTCCTTTTAATCTGAAAATGTTTTGCTCTCCTATTTATTCCTAAGATATATTTTCAATGAATATAAGGTTGTGGGTTGCCAATTCTTTTTTATAGCACTTAAAAAATGTTGTGTACTACTTTCTTCACACATCTGTGGTGTCTGATGAGAAATCTGCTAGTATTAGAATTATTTTTCTAGTTTAGATAGGTAAAGTATCATTTTCTTGAATATTTTCAAGATTTTTCTTTGTCTTTAGACTTCAGAAATTTAATCATGATGTGTTTGGGCATGGATTTCTTTGAGTTTATCCTGTATGAGGCTGCTTCTGCTTCTGAAAATTGTATGTTTATGTCTCATACCATATTTGGATAATTTTCAGTTATTATTTCTTTGAGTACTCTTTTAACTTTCTCTTCTCTCTTCTTCTGAGGGTCTGATGACATCAATATTTTATATTTTCTTTTACTTCTGCCAGTCCCTGAGCCTGTTCATTATTTCCCCATCTGTTATTTCCCCGACAGTTGTTCAGAATTGAGCAATTACTATTGATCTTTCTATGTCTTCTCCTTTCTGCTGTTAAGGTAAAAAATTCTTATGGATGGACTTACTTACTGTATTTTTCAGTTTGAATTTTTTCATTCAACTCTTCTTTTTATCTTCTAGTTCTTTGCAGAGGATTTCTATCTTTCTTGTCAAGCCTTTCTGTATTTTTTATTTGTTTCAAGCATTAATAATTGTTCTTTGAAGCGTTTTTATCATGGTTGCTTTAAAGTATTTGCTAAATAAATCCAACATCTCTGCTACTGATGTGGGTATCTAATGATTGTCTTTTTTCATTAGGTTTGAGATCTTCCTGGTTCTTGGTATGATGGGTGACTTTTGATTGACATTCGGACATCTTCATATTGTGTTAATGGACTCTGGATCTTTTCAAAATTTTCTACTTTAGCTGGCAGTTGTTGACACTTCACTTGCTGAAAGAGAGGGAGCATTGTCTTGTTACCCACGCCCCAACCCCAGGAGGTGAAAATCCCAAGTTCCTCATTCAGCATCTGATGATCCCTGAGGGAGGTGGCTCTTTATTACAATTGGTACCCAGGAGGTCTTCATGGGCACTGCAAGCAGGCTGGCCTCATTACTATTGGGGATAGGTCTGACTGTCCACTAGGCTTCTGACATAACTTTAGAGTGGGGTATGCTTATTTTATTTAAAAACATAACTTCAGTGGGGGGGGGCGTCCTTATTTTATTTAAAAACATTTTCCTTATATCTAGGAAATGGATATAATTAAGTTTCTTGATGAACTTCTTACTTTTCCACTTCTAGAATCTCTCTGCTGATTAATTCTTTATTTATAGTAAGTTACTTCACCTGTCTGGAGCCTGGAAACTGTCCCCATCTGTGATGAATATTTACATCTGCAGCCATCATTTCTCCCCATCTCTAGTTCAGTTTTTTTAGGGAAAAACAGTTTTGTTTTGTTTTTTTTTTAAGGGAAAAGCTGTTGTCACAACTCATCTGCTGTGTCCCTTGCCTCTCACTATTTGCTCCTCTTGAAGTTTTGCTTGTATTTAATGCACTTTCTTTATAGAATTCTACTTTAAAAATAAACAACCCAAAATAGGGTTCCATTAAAGTGCTGAACATGCAAAGCCCACCCATCTTGAGCTGACTCTTCTCCCTCCCAGTGGAGGGAGCAGCTCAAGTTGACTGGGGAGGGGTCAATAAGAAAGACTAGCTGAGGAGCTGATTTTGAAGACTAAAATCCATTTCCTCCGAGGAAAGGAAATAGTGCTTAACTATCTTAGATCATATTTCTCTGTCTCAGCCACTTGGTGCGTGCAATCAGAAGCTATAAATAGATAAACTTTGTTAGAAGCATCTTAAAAAAACCATCAGGAAACAACCAGGTTTGTTCATGATATTTTAGAAACTAGCATGTTAGCAACAAATACCATCATCTCTAATTTCTCTTTTGCAAATCTTCTTTGGAGGAATTGTCACACCTCTGTTGAACTCTGGGAGTCTCAGAGGTTCTATTTAATGAATGCCCTTCCTCCCCTGCTCTGTACACTCTTAGACTTTTGGATGGTCAAACAGGATTTAAGTGATTGATTAACAAGTTCTGCTAATGATTTTGATTAGCTCTATTTGTTTTGCACATAATCATCTTTTCTTGGTAATTAAGAATTTAGTTACAGTATGCATACTTGATATAATTTTGGGTGAAGATTTCCCTAATTAAACTCAGATATAGTTATAATTTCCAAACGATTACAGAACCATTTATCAAAACCTATAGTAATTCTCCCTTCAGAAGGAAAAAAAAAGATTTGTTCTGCTTTAAAATCTGAGGTAGTTTTTGCTTACAGAAGATAACTGATAATATAAATTATGTTTTTAACAATCATGTTTCCTGGTCAATTATTTGCTGGATAAAATTGATATTAATCTAGGACATAATAACCTTTCCCTTTTAGATGCATAAATTAGATTAATCTGTTTTTAGAATCCCAATTATGTCATCTCTGGAAAAGAAAGAACATGGGTATCCTTGTGCACCTGTGTTCATGGTCCTCAAAGAAACGTTATACTGCATTCAGGTGGTGTCAGAGAAGGACTCCCTTAGGGAATAGAAGTGGTTATCTGGATTTATTCAGGTCAGCTGCAGAGCCCAGCTGAGCAGGGCTTTAGCAACTTCATCTTTGACTCCCCAGCGGCTGTGTGGCTCCCAGAGCCCTTGTGGACAGAAGCAGAAGCACCAGGTGTACAAACCCTGATGCTGGGTGGGAAGCGACAGTTCCACCCCTGCTCGGCCATCGAGGCCAATGGGATGAGCACAACTTGGACACTTTGGACAGCCTGCATTGTGTCAGCGATGTTCTCTTTGAAGTGCTCCTTTGGAGGCACTAACGATGAATGAGTATAAGCTGCTTTCTATGACTTCTTGAAGATTGTCCTAATTGGCTATTTTTTTTTTTTTTAATAAAACCTTTTAGGGGCTGGGGATGTGGCTCAAGCGGTAGCGCGCTCGCCTGGCATGCGTGCAGCCCGGGTTCGATCCTCAGCACCACATACAAACAAAGATGTTGTGTCCGCCGAAAACTAAAAAATAAATATTAAAAAAATTCTCTCTCTAAAAAATAAATAAATAAAATAAAATAAAACCTTTCAAAGAGACTAACCACATATTCTATTACTCACTGATGCATATTAATACTATGTCCTTTGGAATTTGATTAAAGCAGCTTCAACTCCAATTTTTGTATGATTTGAAAGTCGTTTCAGAATGATCTAAACTAAAGCCCCAGCATGACACAGTTCCGTCAGCAACCCGGGGGGGTGGGGTGGGACTCTGACACCAAGTCACACTCCTGCATGCCTTTTATAGGCCACGGGTTCTTGTGAGTGGCAGCTTATGCAGGTGAAGGAGCTGCCACCCCGGGGACTCGTCACCATCAGCACTAATGCTGCTGTCTAAACAGTTTTAACTCCTGGCTTGGCTTTCCCACAGTCACTGCTGTCACTGCTGATAAGCCGAGGGAGGCTGGAGGTCAACAATCCCAAGAACACTGGTCATCATTAAAGGATCAATGCATCTTAATGTGCACATCCTCTGAACTGGGGGTCAAACAACAGGGTCTCTGGGAGAAAAATGTTCCCTTTCTCTTTAATTTAACCCCAAACAAATAAACAAATAAAACCACAAAGTAGTTGTTGGGGGGAGCTCAAAGGATTTTTCCCTTCATCCTAATTCTAAGCTTAGAATTTAAAACACTGAATAAGGAGTCTGCTCTTAATTACTCTCCAGACTCAAGCTACTGCTTTATGGAGTCTCTGTGCTGATGGGATGCATACTTGATCAATTGAACCTTGAATCCACTGGGTACCATAGAGCACCATGGACCAGTGGCACCGGGGCTTGTCGATCCTTGTGTGTCTGCCATGAGTTTGTGGCTTCTCTTGTTCTACATCAAGCATTGCAGCATATAATTATCCATCCTGCACACTGAACCTGTCTCTGAGGTCAGTGTTTCTGCAGCTTAAGGCTGGGTCATGGTGCAAAAGCCTTTGCTCTGCCTTCTTTGGTCCTCTCACCATCAGATAGCAGGGGAACCTTCTTTCAGTGCTCTGTCCTGAGGCCCAATGCTGGAATTTTTTTTTTTCTTTTCTGGTACTGAGGATTGAACCCAGGGGTACTCAACTACTAAGCCATACCCCCAACCCTTTTAACATTTTATTTAGAGACAGGTTCTTACTAAGTTGTTTAGGGCCTCGCTAAGTTGCTGAGGCTGGCTATGAACCTGTGATCCTCCTGGTTGGGGCTCCTAAACCACTGGGATTACAGGTGTGCAGCACCAGGCCTGGCAGGTACTGGAAACTTTTTTAACTTTAATGATGATATAAAGATAAAGGTCAGCCTGATAAAGTTTTTTTTCCCCCTTCTCTCCTTTTCTTCTTCTTTTTGCTTTCTTTCTACAATTGGAGGGAATAATGTCAGGATTTGTTAAGAGCCAAAAAGTTAGATTTAATAATAATAGTAATAATAATAATAATAGAAAACCATGAGTGATAGTTTAAAGTAGTTTACAATATTACTGAAGGAAAAATGTTGAGGGCCACAATCAAGTCAAGATGGCGCTTGGCACTTTGCCAGGAGGAGTGGTTTGTGAAATAATGCCACCGAGCCATTAAGATGATGGAGATTCCTTATTGGCTGATTGCTGTATCTAGATGATGTTAATTGAAACAAGCTGTGTATAATCAGTTAGGTATATATACCTCTGCTGTCCCGTAATAAAGTGGCTCCTGCTGTATCAATCTTCACAAGTTGCTTGTCACCCCCGGTTATTTTGCCCAGCCAGATTGCGGCAGAAAAATACTTCATGAACTTAGCACCTGGGTGGATTACCCAGTGTGTGTTCCATGTGAGATAATGGGATTTGAAAATTTGGTTGGAATGAGTAATAAGTATGGTGTGGTGTTGGTTTCAAATTTTAGCAAGACTTGGGCCAAACATTGGTTTTTGGGATTCTTTGTAGGCATCACGAACACATGGCAGTTTTCATATTAAGTGATTGTGTTCTTTCACACCAATGCTAGAAAGGATAGAGAACAGGCTAGTTTACTGAGAAAAAGGAATACAGAGTGAATATCACTAATTCAAAAATCAGAAATACGAGATGCTCCAAAATCTGAGATTTTAAAGTACCAATATGGCACAAAAAGTGGAAAATTCCACACCTGACCTCATGTGATGAGTCACAATCCAAACACAGAGGCACTGTAAATATTGTGTAAAATCGATCTTTAAACTCTGTATATAAAAGTGTGTATGAAACATACAAGAATTTAGTGTATGGACTTGGGTCCCATCCCTATGATGTCTCATTATGTAGATGGAAATGTTCCCAACTTAAAATCCTGAACACTTCTGGTTCCAAGCATTTCAGATAAGGATACTTAGCTTGAAAAACAAAATGGCCAAGAAACATAAGAAAATGGGTTTACACTAGTTAATAATAAACCAGGAGATGAAAATTAGGAAATCTGTTTTTGCTTATCAGGTTATCAAAAACATAAGATACAATAATACCAGCGTTGGAGAAAGATACTGGAGGTTCTGGGGTCAAACAGACTAGTTTGCTGCTTAGTACTTCTTTCTAGCTAAGGGAATTTGGACATTGCATTTAATTTTTCTAATATTTAGCTGAAGAATGCAGATTATATTAGTAACTACCTCAGGATTTTTGAGGGGATTAAGTGAAATAATACTTTTAAAATGTTTATCATCATTCTGCACATAGCAAATGCTCAGTTAATATTAGAATTGTGATTGTTATTATTGGAATATAGAATCCTAATACACTGATGGGGAAGTATAAACTGCTAAAACTATTCAGAATAAAAATTTGATAGTTAATATCTTACTCATATGCATGCATTTGGCTTAATCATTCTACTTCTAGAAATCTGTCCTGAGGAAACAGGACACAGTGATACACTTAGAAGAATATAGTTCATGAAAAAATTCATTTTGTTTTCTAAAAATGGGAGCCATTTGAATATCTCACAGTAAGGAAATGTTAAAAAATGATGGGGCCTGGGGTTGTGGCTCAGTGGTAGAGTGCTTGCCTAGCATGTGTGAGGCCCCTGGTTTAATCCTCGGCAACACATATGAATAAACAAATAAAGTTAAAAATCCATTGGCAACTAAAACATATTTTTTAAAAAAACGATGCTTTGTCCGTCCTCTATAGTTACATTCAGATATTACAAAGGGTGTTTTTGAAGAAAATTTAATGGCTGAGAAAAATGATTCTATGGAAAATAGTGGTAGTCAAGGGTTCAGTGGGATTAATTGTGGTTTCTTATTGTTTTTAAAAATTGCATTAGGTTTTTCATCACCTTGACCCAAATATCTGACATGAATTACTTAGAGGAGGAAAGATTTATTTTTGGCTCCTGGTTTCAGTCTCCATGTTTAGCCAGCTCCATTGCTTTGGACTTGAGGTGAGGCCACTCTGAAGACCTTATCTTCTTCATCAGGCAGAAAGAATAATCCACTGATGAGGACAGAGCCCTCATGATCTAATGACTTCCTAAAAGCCTACCTATGAGCACATGAGACTTTGGGGGACATTCCAGATCCAGACCATAACATTAACAGCTATTTATAATTTAAAAATTTTCTATAGTCAGTTAATACATACTTTTTGGGCATCTGCTACACTTTAGGCAAGATGCTAGGGACCACAGATGTGGTAGTATGAAACAGATGGTGCTGTCCCCATGCAGCTTCTGGACTGTCCATTGGAAAATGTGCTGCTTTATAATAAGGAAGATCATTACTAAGACACAAAGAGGAACTCTGTTGATTTTCTAAGGCTGCCATAACTGTATCACACACTGAATGTCTTACATAACAGAAAAGTATTTTCTCACAGTTCTGGTGACTGGAAGTCTGAGATAAAATTGTCAGCAGAGCTGGTTTCTTCTGTGGCCTTTCCCTTACTTCTCCCTGGGACTTCATTGTTCAAATCTCTAGAACTGTCTGTATCCAACTTTCTTCTTCTCACAAGGACACTAGTCATGTTGGATTAGGTCCCACCCTAAAGACCTCATCTTAATATCCTCCTTAAAGACCTTATCTGTGAACATTCCAAGTACTGAAGGTTAAGACTTTTGCCTATGAATCTTTGAGGTGGATTATTCAAGCCCATAACAGAAACCATCTCATAATATTTCTTTTCTGACACTCTCTCTTGAGCCATATAAAAAACTATGTATGTCTTCCTTTCCCCTTTAATGGGTATTTATAGACCCTTCAGAAGACCAAGAATGTGGATCCCTCTTTGAAAGCCTGCTCACTGGCCAGAGCAGTGGCAGCTGAGATGGTAAATGTGGCCTTACATGGGAAGTTCTAAATCATCTCCAAAAAACAGCAGCATTCAAGGTTTCTCTGTCCAGAGTAAACCTAATTCTCCTCTCCAGTCCCTGCTTCTCATCTCCACCCAGAACCAGACATCCTGGG
The DNA here is from genome assembly GCF_001458135.2 of Marmota marmota marmota. Classification (NCBI taxonomy): domain Eukaryota; kingdom Metazoa; phylum Chordata; class Mammalia; order Rodentia; family Sciuridae; genus Marmota; species Marmota marmota. The sequence goes on along the minus strand of NW_026000048.1, from coordinate 15,266,651 downwards.
AGGGTCTTCCAGGGAAGACCTCCCGAGGAAGTGGTGTCCCAGGGTCTAATTAGATTCAGATGCAGAGTCTGAAATTGAAATCTGCCTCTGGTTGTGGCAGGGGCCATCCAAGGAGCATGAGTCACTGATGGACAGCAACAGTAAAAATGATTCCGCAACTCGGTCAACCAGAAGCTTTCTTTATTATACAAATTCAATTTGAGTTTCATTAAAAGATAAAGGAAGGAGGAAATAGATGCTTGTTCTCAGCTGATGGATAACCATCATTTTAGATTAACTTAGAAGTGGAAGTAAACCTAGAGAACATCAAGATGAACTCCTTGTTTTAAAAGTTGGAAAATTAACTTGTCCAAGCCATCTAGATTTGCTTCAAATCACAGCTCTAATGAGAAAGAAAGGTCAATCATAAGCCCAGGAATTGAGTCCAGCGTGATTTCCATAATACTTATGAGGGATGGAGGAAGCCCAAGCATTGGAGAAAGCATTGGACCTAGGAGTTGGGAACCTTCTATCTTGGTTGCTAAGCAGCTACATAACAATGAGTATGTTATATACCCTGAGTATGAGTACCCTGAGTCTTCTCTTTGGTCTCCTGTCTTTAAACCTTCAAAATGAAAGTTTGACAATACTAGTTATTATATTTCTGACATCCCCCAAGTCTTTCATGGGTGCCACTAATTCTATGTTGAAACAGGTAGAGTTGACAAATGAGTGCAGATGTATTTGGCAGAGAATGTTCTTGTAATGGTGTCTAGCATCCCCAAGAAAACATCAATGGCCTCAAGTCTTATCTAAAGACTTAAGGAAGATTGAGAATCAACAAAGGCCATGATTGGATGCTCATGTTCCCTCCAAAATTCATATGTTGAAACTTTGTTACCAGTGTGATAATACTGAGGTAGGGCTTTTAGGAGGTGATTAAATCATGAAGGTACTGGAGCCCTTATGAGGGAAATTAGCATTCTTATAAAAGGCTGCAGAGAGCTAGGCCCTTTAATCATTCCATCCCTTCCATCCTATGAGGATCCAGCTTTTCTCTCCCAAGGATACAGCATTCAAGACGCCGTCTTGGAAGCAGAAACTAGGCCTGTGCCACGTATTGAACCTCTTGTTACCTTGATCTTGGACTTCCCGGCTTCCAGAATTGTGTGACTAAATTTCTATTATTGATAAGTTACCCAGTCTAAGGATTTTTGTTTTAGCAGCACAAATGAACTAAGACAGGAGGGACAAATAAAGATTACAAAAGATGGAAAATGGATGAGTTCCAATGCTGTGTTCTTCTTCCTTAAAGGTGAGCCTCCACCTCACTACTCACAATTGATTAAATGCTGAATTGTTTTGCTTGCTTTCTCAGATTCTTGTAGCATCATCTGTATTTCTGCTTTTACTAGCAGGTAACATCTCCATTCCATTGTATTCTCCTCTTGAAAAGCTAAGCTACTATATTCAGGGTGCTAAATGTCAAGAAATTGATGAAAGTCACTTTAACTTTCTGCTTAGGTCTTTTTATTTTCATCTTTCTTTCCTTCTTCTCCCTCTCTTGTTTCCTTCGGTGTGGGATTAAGTTTATTTTCAAAAGGTGCTATAACCTTTGCAAACTGTCATTAGCATTCCCCATGCATATTTTAATTAAAGAAAACTCATGTTTTGCTTGAGTCACTGGAGAAATGAAAGGTATAATCTAATGGTAAACGTGCTTGTACTTTGCATTAATTTTAACCAGACCCCCTTCTCTGATAGAAGGACAGAAATGAGGCCATAGACTAACACCCACTCTTAGAAAAAAAAAATCATAAGTAGCCTGGTTCCAAGACAGTTTCCAATTATCTCATGTCCTTTCTTGTTTTAAAGGACAAAGATCTAAATTAGGAGATGTACCTTCCTGTATGAAACAGCATTAATTGCTGCCATTTCCACATGCTGCCGCAGAGCCTCTGTGAGGCATGATACATATATTTCTACAAGGTACCTGCATCAATTGTACAATTTTTTACTTGAGTTACTTGCATTAGTATTTTTATTAAACGGATATTGGTGATCTCATTCTTTTTTTGTTTTACAAAAACTGAAATTATGAACCTTCAGGCTTTTTCTCAAATACATGAAAACCTATTAAGATGCATTTTACTTGTCAAGCCATCTTTTATCAGACATCATGATCATGGGACCAAGAAGGCCCTATAAGTTTTCTGTTTCTTTCTTTTTTTTAATTCTAGCAATAGGGGGAGATCATCTAGTTTTATTCCAGAAATAAGGAAAGAACAAACTCCTTTTGCTGGGATTTTATTTTTGTAGTACTGAGGATTGAACCTGTGGCATTTTACCACTGAGCTACATTTCAACTCTTTTCATTTTTTATTATGAGATAGGGTCTCACTGAATTGCCCAGGCTGGCCTGAAACTTGCAATTCTCCTGCCTCAGCTTCCCAAATCTATAGGATTACAGATGTGAACCACTATGCCTAACTTGCTGCTGGGATTCTAAATGTTCCTAAAGCTTCACTCTATAGAGTCAGATCCAAGAGCCTATGTTTCTAGTGATCTTTACGTTGTCACTTATTAAAAAAAAAAACTACTTTAAGGAAACTTTTCATTTCTGTGTTCTTTTGATCAGTGTGACTTAGAAATTGTCCAAATTGGTGAGCAAAGTTATAAGATAACTCTTTTTATGTGCCAAAGAGCAAAATATTATTAAAAAATCTCCTGCTTATGTGCAATGGTTCCTTGGCAATAAATCCTGAACTAGCCAGGAACCCACTAATGGCTGAAAAGCACTCTTTCTACCCTCTTTTACAGGGGCTTGCTTCCACAGCCCTGGCCCAAGAAACCTAACAAACAAATTAAGAATGGATAAACAGATTAAGAGAATGTGGTATGTATATGGAAAGGAATATTATACAATCTTACAAAGAAGGCCATTCCATCATTTGCAACATCGATGGGGCTGGAGGTCATCATGCTAAGTGACATAAGTCAGGCATAGAAAGAAAAATATCACATTAACTTACCTGCATGTGGGATCTAAATAATCAATCTCATAAAAAGAAAGTAGAAAGGTGGTTTACTGGAGCAGGGCAGGAAGGGAAAGATGGAGAAAAGATAGTGGTTGTCCAGAAGGTGCAAAGTTTCAGTTGGACTGGAGGAGTAAGTTTTAGTGATACTCCATGTGACCACATTAATAACAATGTATTATATATTTCAAGATTGCTTAAATAGTTATTTAATGTTCTTCATACATGAATAAATTGATGAGGTGAAGGATACATGAAATATCTTGATTGAATCTTTCTATAATGTATACATAGAACAAAATATCACATGGTATACCACAAATATACACAATTTTCATTTGTTGATTATTTTTTTTTAAAGAGTGGTTTAAGTATCCAAAGAGCAAACAGTAGACAGGACACCATTCAGATCAGTTAACAATTAGTAATCACCAGGAGACGATTCACTAATTCACCATGAAAACTGCTGTCATAGAAACCTGAAGTATGGAGTCTGCATGTGATTCTCCCTAGAGACAGACTTACATGGGGAGCTAAAGAATAATTATAAAATTGGTATATGAGTATGGAATTACAAAATGGGGAGTTAATGGCATCCAGCTAAAAGAACTGAATATATCCATTTCATAAAAGGAATGTTCTTGCTAATGGGACTACAATATTTGAAGTCCATTAGCTAATATTCCTCCAGTCCTGGATGTGCTTGGATAGGCACTACAGCATTTACTTCAGTGACTCACCTTATTCTGTTTCCCAACTGACCATCTCCTTTAATGATGATACATTCTTTATTTAGATATGTCAATACATTTAATCATATCATGGTAAAATTATCCCAGCCTGGGAGCCATTCTGTCTCTTTAAAATGATGGTCATCCATTCATCAAATATTGATGGAGTGTCTCTTATCTGCCGGGCCCCCGTATCTTACATTGTGCATTCAGCAGTAAGTGAGACAAACAAGTTATACAGTTGATTGGGGAAAATAATGATTAAACAAGCAATTACAGCAATGGGTGGTCAGTGTTACAGGATGAGAAGAATGAAGATGTGAGACTCACATCACCCCTGGTCTTAGAGACTCCAGAGGTCTGCTGTGGGAAAGTGATGCAAGTTTGAGATCTGGAGGATAGAACTGGAAAGGCAGAGATGTGGAAGGGATCTTGGCACTTCCCTTGGTAAAGGAAAGTTCCTGTTTGAAGGCCCAGAGGTTAGAGAGGGCAGCTGCCTTTGAGCACTGAAAGATTTCATTAGGGCTGAACTAAGAGGCAAGAGTGATGGCTGGTGAGCTTAGTAGGTACCAGAGCATGAAGAATCTCATTAGACCTGCTCAGTGAGTCAGTTCTATACTACAAGGAACAGGGGAGATTCTGGTGGGTTTAAACCTTATGATGATTAGCCTCATGATGATCTATCTTTATCTTTCCTTCTCTCTCTCTCTCTCTCTCCCTCCTTCCATCCCTCCCTCCCTCCCCCACCCAGGGCTCCTCTCCTGCTAAGCATGCAGTCTACCACTGAACTACCACCTTAGCCCTGATAATTAGGTTTGCAGTTTAGAATGATTATGCAAGCTAATATGGGATGAAAGAGGAGAATGATTAGAAAAACAAAGATAATTAAGGGACGATGGCATTATTTCAGGTAAGAATGGATGGATGGTGGGTTGAAAGAGTTAACCAGGGTAGCTGCAGTAAGGACAGAGAAGGATGAAATTTCGAGATATATTTACAAGGAAGAATAGGAAGGACTTGACACCCAGGTGAATGTGAAAGGTGGAGAACATGAGGAATCAAGAAGGACTCCAGGTTTTGCAGAGACAGGAATACAGGGGCAAGACTGATAGTAAGGCGATGATGAATCCAGGCCAGAATACTTTGAGTTTGAAGCATTCGCTGCCACTGGCTACATAAATCTGTAACCTGGGAGAAATGTCTAAACTGGAGATAAGATATCAGAATCATTATCATAAGGATAGTCTTTGAAGCCATGAAACTAGATGGATTCACTTGTGAAAAATATGGAGAATACACAAAGTGACCAGTATTAAATCTCAGTTGTGTGTGTGTGTGTGTGTGGGGGGGGGAGGCAGCCTTAGATAATACTGCTTCCAAATCCTGTCCTGCAGTTTTGCTTTCTAGAACCATTTTCCTGTTCTGATTGTCTTAGCATAGTTTTTCCTGGAAACTATTTCTGTGGCAAGAATTAAAGATCCATGCTTTATATCATATGTGTGTGTATGTGTGTGTGTGTGTGTGCATATATATATAGACATATATATGCAGCAAGATGAGGCATAGTGAAGATGAAAATCCAGGCAAAATGCCACTTTGTGCTGAGCAAGAAGAGGCCCTGGAGGTCCCTCCCAGGTGGGTCCACAGGACCTGCCCTGCACGGGCTGCCGTGAAGCACCACACCTCAGAGTAATCATGGGAAAGAGGGATTCCTTCTCCTCCCTCATCTCTCTCTCTCTTTTTTTTAAGAGAGAGAGAGAGAGAGAGAGAGAGACGGAACTTTTTAATATTTATTTTTTGGTTTTCGGTGGACACAACATCTTTTTTATTTTTATTTTTATGTGGTGCTGAGGGTCGAACCCAGGGTGCATTCAGGCGAGCACGTTATCCCTTGAGCCACATCCCCAGCTCCCTTCCCCCATCTCTTGTTTCTCATCAATAAAGGTTACCTCAGGGGACCAGTTACGGTTTAACTGATAGGCAATTAACCAATAGGGGATTATACATATGGATCTGCTACAGGGAAGTAGTTTATGCAGTTGTGGGGTGTGTTAAACAGTCTTTCTAAAGCTGTCTCTGTAGCGTGACGTAGGAGCTTGAAGTCCTTGGAGGGTGGTCCTCAGGGAAGATAATCAGCAGGCTGGAAGTCTATGAGGAAGGGCTGAAGATGGGCTCTCTGTCATGGAGATAAATACAGACACCTGACCCTGGAGTCACAGGATCAGCAACGTGCGTCAACTATAGTATGTCTGCCTCTTTCTTCCTAACCTTCCAGATCTCACAAACTTCTTCCTATAGCTCTTTCTGAAACATGGCTTTTAAAATCCAGATGGTCACCTACTTCTCCAGATTTCTTTCTAAGGCCAATTCTTGAAAGCAGGGACCGGGTGGGAAGTCGACTCCCCACGTTTCTGGGTTGCTCACGTGGCCTCTGTGGCATTGTGCGTCAGCCAAGTCTAGAGTGACGAGAGACACCAGAAACTTTGGGTAGGGTGCGACACATCCAGAACATGTATTTGGTGGACTCTTAACAGCAGCAGGAAGGAGGCAGGAATATCCAAGAGAATCTGAGCAGGCTAATAAAATATAGCTATCTTGGAGAATTTCAATACATAATGGGACCTTTAAGTTCAAGAGGAAAATGTTTCCAAACTGGGCCAGAAGACATCAAAAGGTTTATTTTTGTTGAGCAAAGACATTTAATATTTCAGAGGCTTGCCACCTGAAACTTACATTTCTTCTGTGTTCAGATCAGAACCCTTAGGATAGTGTTCGTGCCAACTCAAGACAAGCTTTCATGTAGATGCTCTGCTGCTTCTTTAAGAATCACTGAATGTTAAACAATTAAATAAACTTATTAGATTTTATTGTGTTTGTTTTAAAGGAAAAAAAATCTCAGATAAGAAGATTTAGTTGTAGAGCAACTTCAAATGTGGGCTGATAGTTAATGAAAAGTGTGGGAATCACCTGATATTATTATATGAAAAACAATTATCAACATTCTCTGCTTCCAGGCTGCATGCACATGTCCCCAACATTGTCTTTGCAAGAACACAGTAAGAATCATAGGAGAGATGGTCTTTGCTATTATGGTATTTCTGAAAAGAGGATTTTATGCCAAGATTATAGATATATACAGTTCCCTGTGATTCTCATTCTGAGTTCTCACCTGTGACAGATTATGTTTATAAAAATAAAACACCCTGTGTGTTGAGGCATTGGTAAGCTTGGGTCCAATCCCAGCTCCCTGCCTCTGATACCATGTACCTCTCTCTTATTTAAGAAATGTGAATGGGATGCATGTGGACCAGGGTGACTTGTTATATGGATAACATGACAAGATGGCAATTTATTTAGGAATCATCACTCAAGTTGTTATGCACGTGTATACCATTATCTATCACATATGTTTATAATGTGTGGGGTGCTACACTATTGTTTCCACTTGGCTTCTTATATGTTCCTATGAATAAAGCTTAGTGATAGGGTGACTCCTATTGATTACAGTGAGTGGTTGAGGGTCGGGTTAAGGACTAAAACGTTCTATTATTCTCTCATAGCTTGAAATAATACTTCCAGGGATTACTCAATTGTCATAATGTTCCTGTGAGGTGTAGGTCAATTTCAATTCCTGGATTACATTAGGGTGGAAATAAGACATACAATATTTTCAGAAAATCTGACAGTAAGAATATCACAGGCAACTTGAAGAAGGAGATGGAGGTTGTCAGTATCCCTCCTTCATGTCCATTTCTGCATCCACAAAAGTCCTTCAGGTATTAGACAAGACTCTTTGATTGCGAGTGACACAAACATGACTTGACCTAGATTAAGCCCAAAAAGGAATCTATCTGGTCTTATAACAAAAAGTCTAGGAGATTTCCTACATGGCTGAATTCAGAGACTCAAGTGAATATTATCAGATCTCTCTCTCTCTCTCTCCTCTCTCTCTCTCTCTCTCTCTCTCTCTCTCTCTCTCTCTCTCTCTCTGACACACACACACACACACACACACACACACACACACACCATTTCCACCAAATCACAGCACCATCATATAAAAGAAAGTTACTCAATAGTTCTTGAAGATGAGACTCGGGAAACCTGATGGCTCCGCGGGGGTGTGCCCACCCTGAACCCATCACTCAGTGTTGTCAGAGGAAACAGAGTTCCATGTGACAAAGTTGAACCAACCAGTTGGCAACTATGTCAGTTTGCAGTCACTGTGAAAAAATACAGGAGATAATGAACTTACAAAGAGGAAAGTTTATTTTGATTCATGGTTTTGGAGGTTCTAGTCCACAGTAGGTTGGTGCTGTTGTTTGAGGGCCTGTGGTGAGACAGTACACCATGAGTGGGGCCCTTGGAGTGAAGATGTTCCCTTTATGGCAGCTGAGAAGCCAAAGAGAGGAGGAGAAGGAGCCAGGGTTCCCATATCCCCTTCAAGGGCATGACCCCTATGACCTAACTTCTATCCCACTAGGCCTCACTTCTTCTTTTTTTGGTACTGGGGATTGAACTCAGAGGCACTCAACCACTGAACCACATCCCCAGCCCTATTTTGTATTTTATTAGAGACAGGGGTCTCACTGAGTTGTTCAGCATTCTGCTCTTCTGCAATCCCTCCCCACCAACATAAATAAGGTGGTGATGAATAAGGTACCTGAACAGTGTCTCCCAACCCCTCTCACTGTAAAGAGGCCTCTGGTCAGGATCTCCTAGGCTATGAATACAGGTGCATCTGAAATCATGTGCAGCCAGGGACAGGGCTTGAGCCCCTGAGTGTGGCTTCCTTCTGAGAATGTAGTGCAGAGGTGTGCACCCACTCTGGTGAGGGGAAGACAGCTTTTCCTCCCTTTCATGAGGCCCACCACATCACATTCACATTTGTGAATGGCCATGGTCAGACCTATAAGATCACTCATGGGATTTTGGCTCAGATCAGACTCCTCAAGATCCTTCTCTGTCTCCTAACACATCAGAAGTGCCTAAAACAGTGTAGGCACATATTCGGTGCTCAGTACGTTGTTTTTATAGGTGGTAACATTGGTAAGGGAGTAGACCATTTCATTGGTCTTAATGTCACCAAATGTTAGAGAAGCTGGCTCCAAAATGGATGAGTTCTAGCAACATATCAGATGCTCGGGCCAGCCAGGTCTCCAGCAGAACGAACACAGTGAACAACAGAATGTTGGGATGACACTGGAAAGTTGTTGAAAAAGAAAAGAAGAGAATCAATGTTTACAAGAGGTTTGGGAAGAGCCCTTTTGGGAAGAGCTAACTGGATGACAATGTAGCTTTATGATTCTATATTTGATTTGAAGGAAGCAGATTCAGTTACAAAATTTATAACAACTCCATGTACCTTCTGCCATTTGATCTTTGGGCTCATTCATAATATCATGGTCACAGTACTTCTTGTTCCCCACGGTCACCAGAAGAAATAGCCTCCTGTCTCTGAACATGGCATATTCTCACTTAAGGAGAGGACTGCTGGTCTTTCCATGCTGCTCCCCCATCTGTCCTACCAGTTTGTGCATTTGCCCAAATTCAGAGCTATAACTCACAGTTTTACTCAACCTCACGGGAGCTTCATGTTCAGTGTTAACTTACCGAATTAAAAGGATTAAAGAGACAACATTTCTAAACAAGAAAAGCCTCTTACATTGAATGCTTCCTGAAAATTTGCATATTTTCACTTCATTGCTTTATAAATTATTACCAGAAAGTTAAATCTTTGTAGTCAGATAAACCACATGATGAAGTACATTTTTTTTCATGAGCGAATTTGTTTTTAAAGAAACAAAGCTTGTATTCAAATATTTCAAAGATGTTTTCCATGATCTCGTGTTATTTAAAATCCATTCATTAAACATCTGATGAATAGGTCTATTACATTTTTTAAAAAGCTGATTAAATGCTCATTTTGGAAGCATGGAAAGAATTGTCACCCAATGATTTCATTGCAATACATCTTCGTAAGTGTCCAGTGTCATCAGAAATGGCGTTGCAATTTGCTCTACAAATCGACAGGCTAGCAATCATTTACTTTTCTTGTTTGAGCTTGAGTCTATGTTTGATCTTATCATATTTTCAGTAGGAGAAGGGATGGAGATGGTGAAGCATTATGATTTTTTTTCCAGCATAGAAAATTATGCCAGAAAATAAATCATGTGCAGGGCATCATAATGGCCCCAACAGTTATGACAGGAAAAAAGAATAGTTACAGCTACCCTTCAGTGCACAATGAAATAGCGAACAATTTGTTAAATATCCCTGGAGTCAATTAAACTGGCATATGATCAGTTTCGTGGCTGCTGAGCCTCAGTGGGAGCCAATTAGAATTCACCAAAAATGAAAATGGATGAATCTGGAAAAAAATGTGTTAGATTTATGGGGAAAAACAAACACACCATTGAGCTAAGAATAATCTTGGTGGGCATTTTTTAAAGGACATTGGTAAATAGAGGGCTGTGTAGTTGTGCCATGCTCACAGTGATTTGAATGCTTCTTCTGAAATATTTTAAGTCATTACTGAGAAAGAATTAAATTAGTCAGATTTAGTCTACACAACATGGGAGAACAATTCTGAAAATTGCAGCCATTATTAATTTTGTTCCAGAAGCAGCCTTGCATTGAACATTAGAGTGATTTTTCTTTTCTTTTTGCATTTAAACTACAGATAAACACTGCAGATTGCTACAGATGAATGCTAGTGAAGAGCTGTACAGCAATTCCTTTTAAAGTCAGATATTCAATTGTGAAAGATGTTCGAACCATCTAATGATGGATGTTCATTAGTTCAGTGCTGTCAAGATGAGTTACCCTCCACATCTCTGATACTGATCCTGTTTTTGCAGTCCTGATTGAGTTGTTAGGGGAAAAAAGCAGTCCACAGAGCTCTACCCGGCTGTGTCCAAACCGGCTCCAACTTGAAATACCATTGGCTTACTCAGCAGCGACCCAGCCCTCAAGCAAATAGGATAGATCCATTTCAGAGACTTTCCTGCAGCAGTAAATGGATTTGCCCTCTTTAGAGCAGGGAGCAGTGTTCCAACACAATTATTCTTATTGGAACAGACTAAGGAATTTACTTCAAATGAGGTTGTTGGTTGTTCCATGGAAGCTGTGTCAGAATAAATATTCAACTACTCTTCAGAGGCATAATTTGTTCATTCTCCCATGAAACCTTGGTGACCCCCTGAACTGTAGATAGAGGGGCTTGTTTAGAGAGAGGGAAAACATTCTTTTTCACTTGAGCCAAACTTCTATTTAGCTCAGGTAGGGTAAAAATACCTTTAAAGTCCAGTTCTTTTTAAAAGGGGCCATTTGCATATGCCAGATGTCCTGAAGCAATAGCCTTTATTACTTGTTTGCAATAAATTTTATTAAGGGAAAAATTCCAAGTGACAGATGTCACCAGTGAACATCCACATCAGTTTAATGAAGATGTGGCTCTGAAATATATCATTATAGAGTAACCATTTAGATGAAAGACCAATACCATTACAATTTGATAAGACATGATACCTTCCAGATTTGTGGGGAAAGGCACTACAAATTCCTCATATGGAAGAACGTATACCTCATCCCTCTTCATATCCAGACCTCCCTGACTCTAAGATGGTGCTTGACCATAGTAGATACTTGGGAGATGCTTGATAATTATGACCATGGCCCCTGCTTTTTATGGGGGTATTTGGCTCACTAAAGGCAAAAATTAGGGTGACTGATACATGCCATGGAAAGTAGGAATAAGACCCGGATGTGCTGTCAAGAACAAACAAAACTTTTGGTGGAAATTAATTCTTTCTAAAAATAATTACTGTGTCCCAAGTAAGTACAAAACATTAGGTTAGACATTCTAACTGACACAAAATCACTCTTGATAACTTTTGAATTTCCTGATATGGCTAAGGCTGGGAAAGGTGGCATCTCCTCTCTCTGTATTGAAAGTTAGGTTAATGAATTATGGCCTTCTAGTTAATAGAAGGTATTAATATTGGCTGATAGTGATCTGGGAGTGAGATCACCAACCTGGAAGCAGAGCATTATAGCATGGTTTACTCCCTGGAACTGAGTTAATCAATAGAGACACTAAGGATAGTAAAGATGACCTTGGAAAACTTTATGTTCATCTCCACATCAATACCACCATGTGTCCTTAAAGCAGCTATGGGGACACTGGTGGCTTATGTCTGGTTCCTGTGTCCTTTGCTTTCATTTGAAAATGTGAACCAATTATTTTATCTTAGTCCCAGGTAGCCTCCAGTCTGGACTCCCCTTCTCCTGTTGGCCTCATAAAGTATGCTTCTGGCCAAAGGCATATTTCCCAGTGTTCTAGTTTGGATGTGGTTAGAGTTCGTCCCTTGAGAATTCATGTGTTGGAAGCTTAGTTCTTAATGTGAGCATGTTAAGAAGTGGTGGGACTTTTAAGAGGAGGAGCCTAATGAATCCAAGGGAAGGTTCTTGGATCATTAGTGGAACTGCCCTGGGGATTAAGTAGTTACAAAAGACTGATCAAAGACTCTTCCCTCTCTCGGGCTTCTTGTATCACTGCATTTCCCTCTCTCTCACACACATGCTTTCCGCATGATATTATCTCCCATGAAGTGACACAGCCAAGGAGGCCCTTGCCAGAGCCTGCAACTCGTCATTTAGTTCTTCAACTTCCAGAGCTATGAACTAAATAAGCCTGTTTTCTTTATAAGTTACCTAGCCTCAGGTATTTTGTTAGAGTAATAGAAAATGAACTAACATACCCTGTATCCAGGATTTGACCAATTACATGTCCTCACTATAAAGTAGTCATTTAGAAACATGTACAACCCTTTTTCCTTTCATGTGCCCTGTGTAGATGGCCCAGGTATTATCTTTTGGTGGAGATTACTTTTTCTTAGTGTTTCAAATGCTTTTTAGCATTTAACATATCCATCTGAGTGCTAGAGCTGAGCCTGATCTTTCACTGATGTTCAGGGATAATACAGGTACAAGTAATATTGAAAATATCTTCTTTTCAAAGATGTATTCTTTCCTATGGTATCTGATTAAATCAATGCTTCCAATTTATCACAGTATGTTGGTAACAAAACCAGTCAATTTTTTCCCCAGAGCCTCTCCATCTTCTGGTGAAGTCTCCAGGACACAATGAGTACATTTATCATGAGGGGATTATAAAGGTTCACTTTGACATTTCAAGAGAGAATGATTATATGTATTCTTTCTGTGAGGTGCTGAGAATCTATGAATGTATCAGTTATATCCAAGGAGCCACTAGATCTGAGAATCATTCCTATCTTCAGAGTTAGACTCTTGAATCCTATAAGTAGAGAAAATTTCTAGTTTTTAACTTAAATTTTCTTCCTCATATGGTATAAACAGGATTTTTAAAGCTTTGGGCTCATTTATAATATGCAAATAATACGGGAAGTAAACTTTTAAAGTTGTTTTCACCATGGAAATTTTCAAATAATCAGAAGTAAAGAACATGGTATTAAAAATCTGTATTTTCCTGACTTGTTAAATTATTGTTGTTTAGCTAATTATACTCCATTTCCCCTGCCTTTCTGTCTTCTGCTACAGTATTTTAAAGCAAATTCCAGATGTTATGTTATTTCATACCTAATACTTCAATATGTATTTCTAACTAATAAGATCCCCCCATATTTTTAAAGAAACATAACTACCATGCCATTATCATAAGCAATAAAACTAGAAATACTTCCTTTAAGTTCATTTAAACCTCAACAAGTTTCAAAGTTCCCAAATTGTCTCAAAAGATTTACTTAGCAGGTGAGGTACCAGATCCCAGGTGTATAGTCACTGGTTGGACCAGTTATTTGGTAGCAACTGTGTGTTCAGGTATTATCAAGTCAATGTTTCCAGTATGAAGTTTGCCATCAACCTTCCTTCAAATGAGCACCTTTCAGTCATGCTCACTGTCAAGAGCTTTATTGTCCCTGACTAATGGGCATAAGCCTTTTTGGCTCACTACAGATGCATCTTTGGTTCCTATGCCACTTCTTATCACTAGTTAGACACCAACTTCATGCTTTAGAATTCTTTACCCTCTGTTTGCCCCAATATTCTCACATAATGCTCTTTCTTATCAACTGGCACTTACCTTCATCCCCTTATTTATCAAACACAGATTCACCAGTGTAGCAATAGACTTTTTAGTAAGGTCCAGGATTCACTTAGATTTGCTCTCTGCTGCAACATTCCACTATTGTAATGTGGTAGCATCATATGCTGGGGTTGGGTGTGCCTTCATCTGTGAGGTTCCGTGGATCCAACTAGGTTGCTTAGAGGAACCAAAGTGATTTGTCAGTGACCTAGAATGCAGAACCAGCTAGAACCTTTCAGGCAATGAATGCTACAGAATTAACAATTCCTAATTAATTTTACTTTAACTTTCATAGTACAATTATTTATGTGGCAAATGGTTAGCAAATAGTAATTATTCTTATGTAACCCATTGAGTCCCACTCTTGGGAACAAAATATTCCTTTACCTGGGAAGATATTTAGGCTGGAGATGGAAAAGTATTCGGAAAAAGGATTTGAGATGTTAGGAAATATTCTTTAGGCAGAAATTCAACTGGGCAATATTTATTTTCTAACTAAGCCTATGCATTTCCATTCACCTCTTTCTACCTTTCCATAAGAGGACATTGTGAAGAACTAATAGTAAGAGTTACCATTCCTTAAGTGGTTATTGGGTGACAATCACAGTAATGAATTTCACAAGGTCTTCAGGTTCTGAATGATTATGTAATTTTCACAACATCAATGGGTAATAATTGTCAGAATTTTCCTGAAGTAGAAGTCTCTTAAACATGATATTATGTTCTTCTTTTCCCAGAGACTTAAGGAAAATCACCTAAGAAATGGAAATTTCTTCATTGCAAACATTTGTGCAATAGCTATTAGTAATAGTAAGAACTGTCAAGCCAAAAGTTTTTATTTTAAGCATTAAACTTTGAGTACTTGCAGATAATGAGGCAGAATTCTTTATGATGACACATTAATAGCAGTGCCTTAATGCCACCAGAGTAGCTCTCACCAAAGAGGACCACACAATTAAAGAATGCAAATTGAAAATGTAGAAACAGGAATAGAGAACAAAGTAGGTCCAGAGGGACATGACTCTACACTGTTTCTGGATAAGATCTTTACCAAGAGGGAATAAATGGGAACCCAGACTGGACCTTTGCTGTGTATTAATTAAACTTTGCTGCCTACATTCAAGCAAAATAATTAAGTGTAAGTAGTCAGCCAAGTTTATTTGTATACTTTTTCAAATTTGAAGATTCTCTTCACTCATTACAAAGAAGGGCAGATTTGGAACCAGGTGGACTTGGTCATTTTGTGTAGTCACCTCCTGGTGTTGTAATAAGGTAGATAAGTTGAGAGAGACTTTTGCAAACCAGCTTCCTAATAGAGATAACATTTGCAAGAAACAACTGCTCCACCTGCAGTAAAACAACATGCACAAAACTTAGTGGACTCCATATTCTTAGCATTAACATGCAATAGAGTCATGGCAAAACATGGGTCATGAAGACTTCCTCACTTGCATAAGGCACAGATGATCCTAACCCAGCTCCACCCACTTAAAAACCAATATTTAAATACACCTGTTTTACATGATTATAATCTCCCTCCAAGAAACCAAACCAAAACTAACAGATTTTCAGGGGAAATATACAGCAAATAATCCAAATGAGCTTTTTTTTTTTTTTTTTTTTTTTTTCCCCAGGGGAATTTGGACTAAGAAAATATTGAAGATGATTTCTTTGAAATTGGCCCAATTTTTTGAGCATTTCTGTAAGGGGAGGTTAGCCGTGTGCTGTTAGTTAACAACTAGTGTCTGGGGGCCACTAAAAGGAATTTCAGGGATTGTGTAGTTTATGGTCTGTCTGGAAGCAAGACCAGTAAGAATGACATTTTTCAGGGGATAATGACATATGCTTAAAAATAGATGAAGGAGATTTTTTGGTTTTTGTTTTTTTCTACAATTATTTCCCTTTCTGTATATTCTATAACAATATTTAGGCATCCAATTCCTTATGTTTTTTTTTTTAAACAATTTTCTTAAAAATATGTTTAGCTTTTTTTTCTTTCTTTCTTTTTTGTATTTTTCTGTGGTGCTTCCATTAAAACGTGCCTATAAGAATAATAAAAATTAAAAGCTCTTCTAAGAAATAAGATTTTTTTTAAGTGAGAGAAAAATTGAGGATTTAGGGTTGTTTTCAGTATTGCTTTTCAGAAATCATGAATAGCTTTTCTTTAACTTCTTTTTTCTTTTTCTTTTTGATTAGGTCAGTCATTTTGTAAAAAAAATATAAAATAATCTCCAGTTTAGGGGAAGAAAAGGCCATGTTAAACTTCTTAGTGGCTAAGAAACCTGGATAATGTTTTAGGGTGGGTTTCCCTGGGGAATTGGAGGAGTAGGGTTAGTTCTCTATCAAATGTGACGGGGTGGGGCTGGGGTTGTAGCTTAGTGGTCGAGTGCTTGCCTTTCAGCCTGTGTTTTCTCTGCTTCAAGTGTTCATTTGTGGAGGAGCCTGTTTGAGTCCAACCTATTTGAGGCACTAGGTTTGATCCTTGCCACAGTCTGGCTGGGCACAAATGCCACAGTCTGGCTGGGCACACAATCACAAGCCACCACACAGCTTGTAGATTCAAACAGCAACTCTTTATTCCCGAACTCACACCAGCCGTCTACAATCACGTTCTGGGGAAATCCACGTTCTCTGCCCAAATCCACCCCCACTGGGCTTCTGTCTCCCAAAAAATACTGTCTGAATCCTGTGAGAACTCAAGGGGAACTCAGGCAGCAGGATACGCCCTATTCCCAGCAGGAATAATCTTGAACCTAAACTGGGAACGCCCTAAACCCAGATTATAAACCGGGAACACCCTAAACCCGGATCCGCCCTGGTCCTTGAGCAAGGTCACCTACATGCAATGTCACTGCAAAATGTCCTATTTCCACGAGTCCTTCCACTAAGCAACATGGGGTATGCTGGCAAGGAAATTGTCATACCTGCTTGGCTAATGGCTCCCAGCAGATCCTCAGCACCACATAAAAATAAATAAATAAATACATACATACATAGTACATACATACATGTATAAAAACACAATAACATTAAAAAATAGAATTAACAGGGTTTCTTTTCTTTTCTTTCTTTCTTTCTTTCTTTCTTTCTTTCTTTCTTTCTTTCTTTCTTTTTTTTGTTCTAAACTGTTTGCCTAGTAAGGGTAAGGCAGATTTTGAGGACACTAAAAATATTATGTAGATAGGGCAGTGGTCTCTTTTTATGGAAAATAGTTTATGCTGCATTTTGTCAGAATCATTGAGAGATTCTGGAGATTTGTCCAGAATCTTCCCTTTTTTCCCCTTCTTTCTGTTTTCTTTTTTGGAGAGAGTGGGAGATTATGTTGAGCATCTCAATTCAACTGCTTTCCTCTAAAAAACCAAACAAACAAACAAACAAAACTGAAAAAAATGCTCGGTACTTTTCTCACCCCACCTTCTCTAGCAATGTGTGAGAATAATTTGCCTTGACCAAATCCCATGTCTTCAGCGGAACTTGGAGTATGGGGTGAGTGACAGGCAGCAGCAGCACAGGGTGCTAGTGGCTATGCTCCTGGTGTGGAGCTGGGCGGGCAGAAGCAGCCATGCAGGACTCACGCAGGACTCACGCACAATTCTGGGGAGCTAGCTGAGGGGCTGTCAGGATGCTCTTTCTCTGCTTCAAGTGGTCGTTAGTGGAGGGGGCCTGTTTGAGTCCAACCTGATCCTTCCACCTGACTTCTCCAGGACTTTCCCTTTCTAAATCCATTCCAGGGAAGACTGATGTGACCATCAACAGTTCACAGAGAACAGAGCCAAAGAAGCATGATTTCTAGAAAGATATGCCTGTCACTTCCCTCTTTCCCATCCTTTCCATGTTGGTTGAATTCTGTTCTTTAATGAACAAAGCTCTGCCGTGGGCATAAGGTGTCTTGGCACAGTGTCAGGATTCTGGTAGAAGACAAGCCTGTCAGTTGCGGATAGTTACCCTCTCCTGATCCTTTCCACCAGTCCATTGAGCCCATTTATAGATGGCAAAAAAAGTAGCAACCCGGAGCTAAGGAGGGCTGTTACCTGTTAAGACATTCCGAGACACAGCCTCTGAAAATGAGAATATAATTTATCAAGCAGTGTGCTCAATGATTCAGAAAGATCCATATGTGCTTTTGTTCCAGCCACTCTAATGAGAATGTGTCAACTTCAGTTATATTCTCCTATTATCAGGTTCATTTCTGACTAAAGCAGAGTGGCTGCTTTCCAGAGAGGTGTGGTCTTCATGCAGGGGCATGCTAGCTTGGCAGAGACGCATTTCCTCATCATAAAGGATTTTGGGGTTAGGACTGAGCCCCTTTCAATGGTCAAAAACCATTATATTATTTCTAGAAGGAATTTGTCAACATTCCAGCATCATTATTCACCACTGATTTCAGGAAGAAAAGGAAAAAGTCTAAGGTGAGATCTTCAAGAGTGGGTGATTTAAAGGCATATGGGATGGACCAGAGCCAGGGGCCTTTGAAGAACAAGATGTCGCATTGTTTAACAGACCAAGACAAAACGGTATTCCTTCTAGTTCCCTGCTGAAATGAAGGTCAAGGTTTCCAGTTTGGAGACAACTGGTGTCTCAAGGGGACAGAATATTTCATTGTCTCAGGAATGTGTTGTCCAACGAGTTAGATGGTGAAACATGAATGGCTAAGGATTAGTATCAGTTTTCCATGGAAGGAAAATGATGCTCGTCCGAAACCAGTAAAACCCTCCTGCTTCTCTATAGAAAGAGAAACCCTGAGGATACAAATTGAAATTTAGTGTGAAGCAAATAATTTTTTTTAAACTCTATCCCCTACCTGCCTTGAGGATAAAAAGCACGTGAGAAACTCCACGGCAGCAGGAACTAAACAGAGTTTTCTCCTCAAGTAGCCGAATGTGCTCTGTGTTGGGGACAGAGTCTAATGCCTCAGTTGTGGTGACAGTAGACTAGGGAGGCAGACACAGAAAACAGAGAAAGAGTAAGCACATCTTAGAATTTAATTCTATGCCATCTCTTTTTGGATATCTGAAACCCAAATCCTTTATCTATGCCCTGGGCTGAGATTTTTATGCTGATTTCTTCATGGGCAATTTGCATTACATAATTTGCATTTCAGGGGCAAAGCTTCACAAATTTGCCTTATTTATCTATTTGGTGTATATATCGCTATACCACATCATTAGTCTCAGGAAACTTTAGCTACAATTGTCAGCCTTTATGAAGACAGCACAATTGAAAGCAAAAATTCTGAGTCTCCCTTGGAATTAAAATTCCATCTGTAATTTACCTCCCCTGTTCAACTTGGAACGATGTCTGTGATTTGGATGACTGGTTTCTAGAAAGGATTTGTTGTTTAATAACATCCTGAGGACATTTTGAGATTGTTGAGAGTTTTAGCAAGTTAGTAGAATTTTGACCATATGTCTGCCACATAGTTTTTACATTTTAATGATAAAATTCTGTTTATTGAGTGCCAACTATGTACCAAGCACTGGACTAGGTACTTTAGATATATTGGCCTTAATTTTTGGAACAAGCCTGCTGTGAGTTGGTGCTATTACCCTCATTTTAAGGATTGTGAAGCTATCACATGGACATTAGCTAAGAAATTTCTGGACTCTGGCTATTTTCTTGTTTAAAATTATATTTCTGTTTTATCTTGTGAGTTCAGGGAGAGTCCTGCTGGCTTTGTGGGTCGATTAACTCACATTCCTGATATTTCCCTCCTTCATGCACATCTTCCTGCCATGTCAGTAGCACCTCATTCAATTTTGTAATTGTTTCTGATCCTTTTCCAGCTAAAGCTGCTTAGCGCTCCCTTCGGCAGGGCATCAAAGTTGCCTGCTGGAGTTTGATAGGCATTATCAGAAGCTGCACATCACAAGACGCTTCATCAAATATTGTGTGCTGACGCTCCAAGAGAGCAAGTGACTTGGGCATTTCTTTCCATCACAATGATGGAATGTTAGTAAGAATTAACTAATTTGCTGTCTTAAGGGGTGTTTGACTCAAAGCTTTAAAACTAGGCTAATACTGCCCATTATCTATTTGAAACCTTGTATTGAAACTTCTAGAAACTCTGAAAGTATGTTACCTTTGAGGACATAAAATTATACTTTTCTAAATGTTAAATCAATCAAGAGTCAGAATGTACTTTCTATTGGGTGAATTTTTAAAATATTTAGCACAATGCTGTCAAGTAAAAGAATATATATATATATATATATATATATATATATATATATATATATATATACATATATGTATATTAAGTGTATGAACTAAGGATTTTAAGACATGGGTCCAACATGAGAAATTTAGGAAGCAATTATATTGTCAAAGTAGGATTTCTAAAAATCATTATAAGATTTCTCAAAGTGTATTTATTAGGACACTAATCCTACAGGTTGTTCCCTGGGTGGTTGGGGGAATTAAAAGGTCAAAAACATATGAGACATAAAAACTATATATGACAGTGTATATAATATTCCTTGGAGAATCACAATGCATATAAGTATTTTATAGAATCTGAGATCTTCTGCCATAAGAAATCTGTCTTAAGGGGTTTTCTATAAGCCCATTGATTCTCATATGTACTAGGACATGGAAAATTTTATTGGGTAATATCTTTTAACATACCACAGACCACCCTTTGGGAAATACTGGACAATTAAAATAGAAAGAAAGAAATAAGCTTACACTTTTCAAGTGTAGAGTCTTCTGCTAGAGAGATTTTGAGAATTCCAATCCTTGTGTTCTGGATTTTACAGATTAAAACCTATGAAATAAAAAGTTTTAGTCTTTCAGCCCAGGCAGGTCTGCACTAACTTACACACGGTCACCTTCCCGTAGCTGAGCATGTACAGTACTCCCCCATTTTCTTCAGTTTCACTTTTCACAGCTTTAGTTACCTTCAGTCAACTATGATCTCCAAATAGGAAATGAAAAAGTGTCAGAAATAAGCAATTCATAAATTTTTAAATCATGTGGAATTCTGAGCATTTTGATAAAATCTTGCACCAATGTGTTCTGCCTCACCTGGGACAAATCATCCTTTCCCCCCTTCTAAGGACAGCTTGCAAAACAAACAATCTCCTTTAAAATTCCAAAGGTATTTTGCACACTACCCACCTATAAGTCGCTTACTAATATCTTGATTATTTGAGGATGAGAGTGTTCAAGTCACCATTATTTTACTTAATAATGGACCCAAAGTGCAAGACTAGTGATGTGAAAAATTTGGATTAAAAAAAAAAAAAGCTGAAGATTGCTTCCTTTAAGTGAAAAGGTGATAGATAATTCTTGACTTAAGGGGGTTAAAAAAAAAGTCACATGCTGAAGTTGCTAAGATCTATGGTAAAAATGAAAAATGAATCTCCTATTCATGAAACTGTGAAGAATTAAAATAAATTCGTGCCACTTTTGCTGTCACACCTCAACCTGTGGAGGTTACAGTGTCATTGCATGGTAAGGGCTTAGATAATATGGAAAGGTACTGATCTGCCATTTCAATCATTCACTGGGGATCTTGGGCTGCATCCCCTGAAGATAAAGGGGAACTCCTGTAATTTGGACAAGCTCCTTCACTCCTCCCCTTGACACCACTCTCAGCCATTGGAAAGGGGATCCTGTGTCAACAATCCCTTCCTTACCAAAAACAAGAGCCCTGTGCAAACTGAATTATCACCTTCTTATTTATTTTTGTGAGAAATTTGGCACATGAGAAGTCTGTTCCCCCCAAATAAGTTAAATATCTTATATTCAGTCTTAAGGTCAGTTTCTATGCACCGATTTCAGTGGATCTATTGGACCTGAAAGGGATTTATATATGTCACAACCTATTGCATTAATTTTTTCATGTGAATATTGCACTTCCTGTCCTTATAGATTTCCCTCACCCTGTTGTTATTCATAGGAACTATTCCAGTTAGACCATGGACTTTTAATACCAGCCAAGTTTATTGCAAGGAAGGTGCCAGTGTCAGTTCTCATTAAAGGCTTTTACTTATAAAATAAGTCTCCAAATGGAAAAGGTGACAGGATAGAGTATACGAAGGCTCTACTTGTCAATAGATCAGCACATTGAATTTTAAAGGAGACTGCATGTTTTTCAAGCTGTCCTTAGAAGGGGGAAACGGATCAGGATTTTATAAGCTTAAATTCTTGGTCCCTGGCTTCTTGCCAACTCCCTTAGAGGACCTTGCCCCAGCTGTCAGCAGTACCTGCAGGCTTGTGCCATGCTACCTCTGTAGAGGGCTCTCTAATCTGCAAGATTACACTGTCCTCTTAGTGAGATGGAGTCTGCAAGATGTAATCCATGGGTTTCTTGGAATCAGCCTAATGTACTTGGAAATGATTTGGCTTGTCAGAGAACAATTGACAAAAGAAAGAAAAATCTCCATGAAATTTTGAGTCTAAAAATAGCTGCTTTTAATCACTTCTTAAAATAGCAGCACTCTATTTTATCACTGAACCTACAAAAATGTACAAGCCTAAAGTTTGGTCAATCTTCTTTCATCTATGTAAAGTCTGTGTGTCACTTGGCTATCTAAAACAAAACAAATCCAGCAAGAAATTCAAAGTTAACTATAAGAAAAATGTATTTCTTCTTAAGTCCATTTCTACAATTCCTAGTATTATTCTTAAATAATACTAGTTTTCTTTCCAGCAAAACTATTTTTATTAAAAATATTTTAGCTCTCAGGGAAATCCCCAGCCCAAAGACATTTTTTTTTTTGACTAAAGGTATCTTATTTGTGACTTTTGAGTGAAAAGACTTAGGAGACAGCCATTAAATACCTTTATCAGCAAGGACTGCAAGGTGTGACCCAGGCCTGCACCTGCTTCTGCTGTCAATTCTACATGGCCAAGTTCATCTGTCACCTCAAGGGCGGTCTGTGTAGATGCGAGAGACTGGAAATATGCCAAAGTCAAGATTACTGGAACTTTGAATTATCAGGCCAATCAATTTATCTACATAAAAGTACACGACAAAAACGTGTTGCCGATTGGGTTTCCTGGAGATCAGACTCTGAGATGGAGATGCTTTTGCAGGACCCTTATTTATGCTTCTGGAAAGAAAGGAGAGGCAACCAGTTGGGCAGATAGAGAAGCTAGGCTGAGACACAATCCCAAAGAAGTCCTCAGCTGGCCCCTGGGAAGCTATGGTGCTAGGATGGTCCTTCAGCATTGTCCCAGCTGCGGCTAGAGAACTGTCTTCAGATTTCTGTGTTGACCAGTCACTGGATTGTTCTGGGGAAGGGCCATGACCTTGAGTGAGGTGCCCTTCTGCTGAAGCAGTTCTTAAAGGGATCAGACGGCTGAGTGCTTTCTGCCCGAAGAACACCCAGCAGCTAGAGGAGAGTCCTTCATTCAGGAGGAGGACCAGGATGCGAACGTCCACTGCAAAACTATTCTACTTATGTTCAAACAGAGCGGTAGGCCTATTAACTGGCCCATGGGAACAGAGCTTATTAAGGCAGAAGATTATATTCTCAAAGACATCTTAACAACTCAGGAGAAGCAGCAATTGCTTATACCCAGTGCCAACAGTGTTTTCTACAAGTTGGGGTCAAGCATGGCTATAATCACAGCTTCTACTTACCTTGAAATTTGGAAAGCACAGTTTTGTCTTTGAAGAGTTTGGTAAATGATGTCCCAATTTGACACTGTCTCCTCTTATCCCTCTCTCAATTTCACACATTCATGACGAGGATGGCCTCTCCTATTGTCCCCAAATTTCAGCTTCTCCCTTTGTCCCATTGATGCTTTAAGCACAATATTTTCTAGCATATTTAAAATTATTTTAAATGACATTTTTATATATGGACTGCCCTTCAATATTTGCTATATTTCATTCTTGGTAATGAAATTCTGACAACAGAGAAGGCTGTTGAATTTTTTTCTTGGTTACTATGAAAGACAGCAGGCACAGGACTTATGTACAAACCAGATGCCTAAAGTTGGAACTTGGCCCACCACCTTCTTGCTGTGTCCTTTGGGTGACTGGTTAATTCTTTGTGCCTAAGTTTCTTCATCTGTCAAAGAGAAATAATGATAGTATGTCCCACAAGTTGTTATGGGAATTTAATGAGTTAATATTATAATCAGAGCATTAACTGAGAAACAGGAAACATCATATAAATATCTTTTTTATTAAAGTAGACATGCAATCTACACTATGTGCATGGAAAAGAAGGGAGTTTGAAAGCGGAGGAAAGAATACACTCTATTAAGTACTTGTTAAGGGCCAGAAATTGTGCAATCTAATCCTCATAATAGTCTTACAAGGTAGATATTATCATCCTCTTCCAGATGAAGAAATTAAGGTTTTCAGAGTTTTATTTGCCCACTCTCATGGAGCTGATGATGGACCAGATGGTAATTGAGCCAAACTAATCTGGTGTTGGTGTCTTTGTTCCATTTTTATACCCTCTCATGTTTGTTCCCTCTCACCTCATTCCCATTCCCTGCTTGTAATACCCTCTTGAAGTGGTCTGGTAGTTTTCCATTTTCCAATGAACAAAAACTGATACACTCAGAAATGATACAAACCAGAATCCTTAACTCCCATGAGAATTTCCCTCCGAAATTGTTAGTTTCATTTTGTTCCTGCTATTACATAAAACAAAGAGTAATAACATGAGAAATACAACTTGACAACATCATTTATATTATGATTTTCCCCCTATTATGAACTCTCTCCTTAAAACAATACTTTCATGGCAAAAAAAAATTAGCCTACTTTTGTTGCATTGTTAACTACAAAAATTATTCTTTAGTTTATAGGGCTTCTTTGTGTTCAAATAACTCATAGGAAATATTTCTACACAGAAGCAAATCCCAAAATGAGAAAATTAATTCATAATAAGTCAAATTTTGATGCTAAAATAGTTTGATCTGAGATTACCATTGACTACAAATTGCCATCTGTGCATACTTGTTAACGATGTCAAGTGTAATTAATTCCGAGGGCCCACTCTTTGACAACCTCTGTTAACGGGATAAGCAGAATACACACTTGTATGTTAATTTTCAAATTAAACCTGCCACATAATTGTTGGCTTTGTGAAAGTAGCTGCTTCCCTTGTTTGACCAAACTTTGAAAGACTCATAAGGGACAAAGAAATCATTTAACCCACATTAGCTTAGTTCATCCTTCATACATTTCTATAATAGTCATTAACTCCTTCAGCAGAAAGTTTTTGTTTCAGCCCCCACGAGATTGAGAACTCTTACTTTAGCCTTTTGTGTATAAGACTCTTGGTTAATATATATGTGCACATGTGATCTTCCTTTATGTATTCTGAGGAGATGGGGAGCAGAGGACAAATAGAAGGGAGGACGTGATTGTGCCACCATATGCTTCCCAGTCAACCCCAGGGGTCAAAACCCTTGCTGGTCCTGAAGGTTTTGGTGCCCTTACTTGAGGGATAAAAGGAAGAAACAGGTAAGGCTGGTCTTGTTCACACTTGTTCAGGGAGGAATGCCATTTTGGGTAGAGGAAACAGGAAGAGACTGGTAGGTTAATACCTGTGAACAATAGAAGAAACAAAACATTGAAGAACAAGTTAAAATCTGATGTAAATCATGATATTGAAAGGAAGCCTTGACTCAGAAGCCTGACCATGAAACTCTCTACGTCTTCCTCCAACTTCTGCCCAAAACACTGCCTCATTTCCCACCATGAGCCGCTCCTGCTGGAACCCCCACACTAAGCCTACACTATCAGTGTCCAAGGTTGGAGAAGTTATCACCACTAGTGCTCAGAAGGTAGAAGTGGTAGATGAAGAGGCGGGGTCCAAGTTCCAATGCAGTACAGGAAGAATGCATTTCTGGTATCTCAGCTTGAACCCCAAATTTATTCCCCTTGATATAATTTTAAGAAATGTTATATTGACCTTCAAATAGGACTTCACTCCAGGAAGAATAAATTTGTGAGAAATATTGTGTGTGTGTGTGTGTGTGTGTATGAAGTAAACTGAAGATCTAATAACCATAGAAAACAAAATTTCTATAAGACAATGTTTTCCCAGTTTCTCAGCAGTTGTTTTTATGCAGGCGCTGGGGATAGAACCCAGCGTCTTGTGCATGCTAGGAGAGTGCTATACCACTGAGACACACCCCTAGCCCAACAACTAATGGCAAAAAAATTTCTAAAGCATATCATAAGATGGGACTAACTTAGACCTAAAAATATGTGGAATAAAAATATAGGAAAAAATCTAAGAAATTTCCCAAAATAAAAATATAATAATTGACAAGTGAGATTCAAAATGTCTTTTTAAAAGGGCATACAGAAATTGACTAAAATTGGAATGGAAATTTGCTTTACTTGGAAACAATCAATTAACTTTCAAAATATGTTAATGTTCAGATTTACTACATTCTCAGTCTTGAATCTCAGATAATAGGCATTTACTGTAAGATAAAATGCACATCAAATACACCCATTTATTGGCTAATTTATTTCTATTTTAAATTTTATGTATTTGTACTAAACTTATACATGTAAACATCTATTACATTTTTCTGAAACAGAGAATTGAGAAAATTTCTGAAGCAGAAATTTTTTTGATGATAAAGGTTTTGTCAAAGTTTTTAAAATAATTAAATGAAGCCCTCTCCTTTTTATACCCTTACTTATATTATCTTATTGTATTTTAACTTTTTTGTTTTTAGTATGATGTGAGCCTGAGCTAAATGATGGTTTTCATCTGTATTTTTAGTTCTGGGTTTCTGTATTTTATAGAACTTTTAATTTATGTATAGCGAGAAACGAAAAAAAAAAATCCCTTGCTTACTTTCTAGGCAAGGTAAGGTTGCTGAAGAAGTGCTTGCTGTTTCTTTAATATTTTTCGACATAATTGGATCTATTTTAGCAGTATGAGCTGTTGCAGCTATTATGAACTGAACAATGGAGGAAGCCCAATTATTCCAAAGCTGCATTTAATGGCTGCTCACCTTGCACAGATATCTCTTTTCAAAATCAACTACAATGCAGAATGCATTTTCTGAGCAATTCAAGAGGTAGGTAGATCGACGCTATTAAACAGCATCGTTGTGAAGTCTGGTGTCAGACATTAAGAATCTTGGACCATCTGTTCTGTCATCCTGCTACTGAGAGTTCTTGGTCAGTTGGATTCTTAATTGTATATTTTAAAATGCTGAATGAAGATTAGGTACTATATAGGAGTGTTTTTGTTCATAAAATCTGATATACAAGAGGCATGTTCTCAAATGTCCTAGGTATCCAATACAGATGTGTTCGCTCAAAATTAGCCTCAAAACTGGTTTCAGTAAATAGCCATAAGCATTAAGGGAGAAATGCTAAGATGAAAATCTGAATGAAAGGATTTAGTTGAAGAGGACTGGAAAATTAGGTACTTGAACTCAGTTTAAAAATAGCAAGTGAATAACAAATCCTGGTGTGGCCTCTGTGTCCAGGAGTGAGGCCATTGAAGAAAACCTAACCCCTAAGATTTCCCAAACTATTTGACTATCTTTGCCTTGCCTTAAGAAAATTGGTGGCTTGAGAGATGCTTGTCCTCAGCACCTCTCTGTTTTATTAGAGTCCCTGCTCCTTGATCACCCTGACATCTTAATTCAGTTTCTGGAGGGCTTGGTGTTCCTCTCCTCCTGATATGCTACCTGCCAGTGTCCCACGCCTGAGTGTCTTGAACATGAACGCATTTCCTTTGGGACATATTTCCCACTTAGGTAGCACAGCATGGTGTGGGAAATAGAAAGGCCTGAGTTGGAATTCTGGCTTGGCTACTTACTAACTATGAAACCGTGGGTCAAGTATTTAATTCTTTTTGAGTGCAGGTTCATGGGTAAAATGGATACACTACTAAGAGTACATAATATGGTTATCAAAAGAATTAAAGTGTATAGTATGTTTCAAGTGGCCAATATGATGTCTGAAAAACAGCAGGGGCCCAATTAATGGAAGTTATTAGAACTGATTTGATAACCCCCTCCCCCCCCCC
>NW_026000048.1:15222655-15238779 GCF_001458135.2 Marmota marmota marmota | reverse complement strand
CCCCCCCAAAGACTTTTACAGTAGCAAAAAAATTGCAAGTAATATATGAGGAAAATTATACAAATTTTTTTTGAAAATTATAAAATTTTATTGGGAGAAATTAATGTAGAACCAAATAAATGAAGTAATATGTATGTGAAGAGTTGATACACTAAATATTTGAATTTTTCCTGAATCAGTCTATCTACATATTCAATTCAGTCTCCATAGGCTTATTATCATATTGACCAGCTGATATTAAAATATATAAAGAAATCCAAAAATCCCAAGGATATTCAAGACACTCATATAAAAAGAAGGGAAGGAGTCTTGTTCTGTTATGCAGTTCTACTTATTGTAAAATTCTTATCAATCATGACTGTGTGGTATTGCAGCAGACAAATAGCCCCAGGGAAAGAAAGAGAGAGTCCCAAGACAGACTCATGCATATATTGCCATAATTTATGATAAAGAAGATATTCCAGAACAACCAGGGAAATGATAATCTTTTCATTAATAATGCTGGGAAGAGTAGGTATCTAAGTGGGAAAAGAATGAAACTGGACCCCTTCCTCATGCCATAAATGAAATGAAAATCAACATCAAGTCAGCTATAAACAAAAATGTGGAAAAAATGTTTAAGGGTTAATACTATTATAAATATCCTCATGACATCGGACAGGGTTTTAAAATATGATATAAAAAAGAAGATATTGTAAATACAATTACCTTAGATAAACTCATGAAAAGATCATAAAGTGTGACAATACAAGGTTCAGAATGAGATAGTCACAACACATAACCAGCAAAGAACCTGTACCCTCATAACAATTAGGAAAATACAACCCAACTTGAACAGATATTTCACAAAAAGGAAATCCAAACAAGCAATAAGAGTATGAAAAGATACTCAGTGTCATTAATCATTAAAGATGATGAAGAAATACACATTAAAATCATGCTGAGATCCCAGTACATAGACCAGATTAGAAAAAAAAAATTAAGAATACCAGTTGGCTGGAATGTGGAGTAATGAGATCTCTTACACTGTTGATGGGAATAGAAAATAGTCCATTTTGGAAAACAGTTCACATTATCTAATAAAATTAGAGCTACACATGCCTAATGATACAACAACCCGACTCTTGGGTACATCTCTAGAGAAATGAAGCATTTGCATTTCAGGAGAAATATATAAGAATGTTCTCAACAGAATTTTGATAATAGTTTTAAATTGGAAATGAACCATAAACATTACATAGATGAATAATTTGCGGTACATTAGGATTCTTGAGAAAAAGGATGAAACACAATTTAGTGGGTTTTTTTAAAAGAACCTTATAAATGCAATATGGATTAAAAGAGATGAGACACTAAAGAATAAGACACCAAAAATATTGTTGTATTTGTAGTCAGCATAAAAATGAGTTAAACAATGATGATTTGGAGAAAAGTATTAATTAGCCTTTTGTGTTATGGTTTACACAAAAGTTTAAGTGTAAAGAAATCATACAGTAATACTGATTAATATTAAAATTCTGGCTTGGAAATGCCTTGTTGGACAAAGCTAAAGGAAAAGAAAAACAGTATTTCTCAATTAAAATATCCTGTATAGTAATAAAACAAAGAAGGTGCCAGTCCATTGCTGAACTTTTTGTCATATATGAAATGAGGATTTTGAAAAGATAATGAAGATCTTTTCAAGTTCTAAAAATAGTGATTTTCCATAAGTACATATGAGTGTACTTAAATTGTGTCCATATCTGTATTGCACCACAGTTCATATTATGTAATCAAGATTTGAAAGCAAGATTTCTGTTTCACTTTCATGTGTCTTTTATGTGGTTCTGCAAGCTGTAATCATGGTTGTGGGTTGAGCTATATCCCTTCAAAGAACATGTTGTCCTAACCCAAGGTACTACGTATGTGAGTGATCTAATTTGAAAATGAACTATTTGCAGATGTAATCAAGTTAGGAGGCGTTCATACTGAACCAGGGAGAGCTATAAATCCAATGACTGCCCTCCTTATGAGGGAAAGCTCTGAATACAGAGACAGTCACAGGGGGAGGCCATGAAAAGATGGAGACAGACTGGTGTGGTGATGCCACAAGTCAAGGACTGCTAGGAGCTATCAAAAGCTAAGAGCCTCAGAGGGAACATAGCCCTGTTGACACCTTGTCTTCTAGCCTCCAGAACTATGAAAGAATAAATTCCCTTTGTATTAAGGCACACTATTACTGGCACTTTGTTATAGCATTCTAGAAGACTACTGCAGTCACTTAAATAGTGTGATTTTATTTCTATAGGTAGTTACACAGGGCCAATGAATCAAAACACTTACATTCGTCCATTAACGTTTCGAGTGATGAAACTCAACAGTTTGCTATTCTCAAGTGCATCTTCTGCAGTTCTTAAATTGGAAAGATACTGGCTCTATTCCTTTTAATTCAGAATAATATCCATCAGACTTGTAGTCTCTCTATTTTGCAAGTGTTTGTTTCATTGTTTAGGAAATGTCTTCCTCAGCACCTACAACTTTTGTGCAAACTCAAGCTCAGTAAAAGTCAATCCCATCCTAGTACTAGAGTCAAGCTTTCCCCAGCTCCAACTGTTATCCTGGAAATGTGACCCTGAAGGATGTTTCTCACTTCACCAGGTGGCAAATGCTACCTGCGTGATACATTCTAAGTGCCACAGTTTGCATATTTGCACATACTTCTGGAAGCCACAGCATGCTTTAAAGGAAGCTATTATATTTTAGATGCAATCAATAAAACAAAAAACAAATTGGTATTTTATTTGTGTTCAAGAGCCTAAATATTCAGATGCTTTTTACAAGTCTGAGATTGTCACTAGGTCTATATATTCTCTAATTCTACATGTTATTATTTTAAATGCATTCCTATCTTATTATTCATTCTTATTCCCTATTCCACTTTCCAATAATGCTTCCAAGGGTATATCATATTTTACTGTAATTTTTCACAAAAGGAAGAATATACTCCACAATGGACTAACTCCCAAATAGATTGCCTGATAATTTAATGTCATCTTTACTGAACTAAAACATTTATTGATTATGTTTTATGGCAAAGTAGCTACTAACAAAGATATTTTAGATGAACATTTAAATCCAGAGGGCTGTTACAATTACTTAAGCCCAGAAAAGAGAATAAGAAAGGTATCACAAAAAATAATTAAAGTAAAGGAAGAAGAGTATCACACAGTCTTCAAAATAGCAGTCCATGAGCTGAATTGAACGTGCCAATATGCTTTGTTAGGGATGCAGAGTGGCTTTGAAACAGAATATGAAATAGTTTCAACATTTAAAAACCAGAAGGTATTACCAAAACGATCCTTATTTGTGTCTTTTGTGGAAAATGAGAAAAGGTGACCAGCTGTTCTAGACATGCATTCCTACATGGTGACAACTGGCTAAAGCTGGGTAAGGGCAGGAACAGGACATGTGCTCTGCATTCACCATGTCCCTGTCACTCCCTAGAGTCTGATGCAACACATCTTATTCATCTGCCTCATTCCTTTAGGCATTGAGGTTTGAGACTCTTAGTACAGTGGAATCACTTCATTCTCCTCTCTGTGACACAAACATCTTCACACATCTATGCTTAGTCCATTAAAATGTTTCTAAAATATCGAGGGAAGGAAGAAAGGGATAGAAAGAAAAATAGAAATGGAAAGAAATGGAGAGAGCAGGAGAGAGTGCAGATTGCAGACTGTTTTTAGAAACCATCTTAATGCCTTGTGTGGCAGCACCAGAGACTTGGAAGAGAGATGGATGGAACAAGAATTCTCCAGATTCCTCCCAAATGAGGGGTTAAGAAATTTGCTTCAGGTGACACAGCCAGCTTCATGGCACTGCTCATGATTGAATTGATGGGCTTCTATTTTCTGCAGTGTGATGAACTAGAGAGGTTGAATCACCCTCCTGCTGAAAACAACCAAAATTGTTCAATAAAGGAATTACTGTAAGAGTAATAGCAACTAGTATTCATGTAGCACTTATAGGTGCTAGGTACACAATCCTCACATGCTCTGGGAGTCATACAGGTGAAGAAATTGAAGCAGTGAGTGTTCTAGTGATGCAGCACTATGGAGGCAGTTATGGGTATGAGCTGGCCATTAGACTGACCTGGCCCACATTGCCTTTAATTGAATACTGTGTTTTCTTAGCATTATAGAAGGATAGGGAGCAGCTGACACAGCATCTGCCGCATCTGCATCTCATTGAGTCACCCCAACATGTCCCCAAATACCCTGCTTCTTCTTCCTTGTTCCCCACATGGAACTGTCATAGACCAAACAGCCAAGACATGTGGGTCACTTTAAAACCTTGAAGCAGCAGCATTCATAGTTTACTAATCTTTGAAACTCTTTTGGTTCTGAGGCTCCACCTGTGTGCCAACTCACACCTCCCGTGACACAGGTGTTGATTTCCTAATAACAAATAGACATTGTTGTTCCTGTTTATTGGGACTCTGCTACTTTTTGTAGACCCGCATTGATCCAAGACTGATTGATGTTAACCTATACACAAGGAACTTGTCCAAGCTCCAAAGGGTCAAACCCTGCTTACCGTAGCTTCCATTTGGAAGACCATGCAGAGTTGCAGAGTTACAGAGTAAGAGATCAAACTTGGAACCTACTTAAGATAGGCTAATAGGAGCCCTTAGAGGAAGACAGGTCTCCAGGGAGCTACCTATTCAGAGCAAAGGTGTAATAGAAACAAACTTTCCCTGCAAAAGGGAACAGAAAATAAACCTGGTTCTTTCAATCTTTGTCCTGGGTGGAAGAGGAAAACAGTATCTCTCTACAATCTCTGACTGCAAGTATACTATGGTGGCTGTCAATCATACAGCAACAGTACCAGTGGCAGGAAGTCCATGGTCAGAGGTTCCATCCCAACCTCACTGTATTTACGCAGGAGGAGAGTAGAGGAAAAGATTTACTTAGACTTTATGAAGTATCTTACATTTCCATAGTTACCACATAAATGAGTCAATTAAATTCCAAAGTAATATCCAGAGGAAGGCAAGAAGGGAAAAGAAAAACAAACAAACAAACAAAAAGTTGTCCAAATCAAAACACAAAACATGGCAGGTAAAAACCAAATACTAAATATCAAAATGTCTTAATAAAAGGAGTCTATGCTCTAAACTTAGAGACAAAGATTGTTATGTTAGATTAACAAAACTCCATTTGGTGCTGTATGTCTAAGAGCACACCAGGCTTAGCAGGGCGGGCTATGGTGGCACATGCCTATTGTCCTAACTGCTTGGGAGGCTGAGGTAGAAGGATGACTTAAGTCCAGAGTTAGAGGCCAGCCTGGGGAAGCTAGTGAGACCCCATTTCCAAGCAATCAATCAGTCAAAATGAAAGTACACTAGAACAGAACTAGTAAAAATTATAATAGAGAAATTATATACCATGCAAATAATCAAAATAAAACTGCTATCCATCCTTTTCTTTCTCTTCTTTTCTCCTTTCCTCCATCACTCCTTTCCCTTCTTTAAAGAAGTTACCTCACAGAAATGGAGAGAGAAAGGGTGGGGGAATAAATATAGGAAAATCCTCACAATTGGGGATTCTGGGTGAGGGGGTACGTGAGAGCATTTTATTGCTTTTACAACTTTTCCATAAGGTTGAAATTGTCCCCACCACACAATAAAAGCAGAAAAAAAGAAAGTGAATATAATAATTATCACATTAGTGTGACAAAGAAAAAAAGTTTGAACATCTAAAACATTACTAGAGGCAAAGACCATTGCTTAGGAAGAAAATACAAAATGGCTAAATTCAGTAAAACAGAGCCACACACACAAAAAGAAAAAAAAAATGGTTAGAACCATGAGTATAAATTGATGAATCCACCACTGTAGTGTCAGCTTCTGAATATCTTTCAATCATCTATAGATCTTGCAAATTAGAAACCATAAAAAATAAAATATTAAAGAATATATTTATAAGCTTAATCTAATGGACATAGGGCATTGCCTACATGAACTGGATAGACAAGTTAGTTTTAAGCACAGAAAAAAAACACATTAATTAAAAAAACATGGATCACACACATAAAAAAGCTCTTAACACATTTCAGAGAATAAGTATTACACAGTCCACACTTACTGAATGAAATGCAATTAAGTTAAAGTTAACAACAAAAAGGTAGCTAGGAAAACTAGAAAATAGAAAAATCATGAATCAACCTAACATATGACTCAAATAACTATAATGAAGATGTCTAAATATTTGGAGTTGAATGACAATGATCTAATTTAATAATTCTCATTCGGTTAAAGAGGTCAAGGTGAAAACCCTGGCTACCTGCTCCATAGAGCTGCCCTAGAACCACCACCAAAAGAAATCCCCATTCTTTCTGCCAATATTTTTCACATTTTAATACTTTATTGCAGAGCGATACATAAATTGCATTGATCTTAAATAGGCATCTCTAGGAATTTTTAAATATGTACATAATCTATTGCTATTGTAATAGTCCATTGTGTGAATAGACCGCCATGAGCTTATATAGTCTATTGTTGGGAAGAGGTTTTTGTTATTAATAAATCTATGATGAATATTTTTGTACCTGTCTTTGGGTATATGCTCCTACTAATTTTCATTGGATATACTCTTTGAAGTGGAATTAATCTTTAAGTCAACATATTTAATTTTAGGATATACTGCTAACTTTTTTTTCCTGAGAGTCTGTACCAATTTACACTCCTACCAGCCATGTACATTGGAGAGTTCCAGTTGGTTCATGTTGTTACCAAACTGGGCAATGTCAATCTTTTTAATTTTAGCCATTGTGGTGGGTGTGGAGTGGCTTTGATTTTCTTTTTCTCCATGACTAATGATGTTCAGCATATTCTCATCTGCTTATTGCCATTTAGACATGCTCTTTTATAAAATGCCTGTGAAAGCCTTTTGCCCATTTCTTTTTTAAATAACTACTTTATTGAGATATAATTCATATGCTAGAAATTTTACCATATTGAATTGTCAATTCATTGTTTTTTTTAGTATAGAATAGAGTTACTCGCCATCACCAACATCTAAGTTCAGAACGTTTTTACCACCAAAAAGAAATCTTATTAAACAGTCACTTCCTATCCTGCCACCCTCACACCAGGCACTGGAAACCACTAATCCTTTTTCAGTGTATATGGACTTATCTATTCTAGACATTTTTTTTTTTTTTTACACATTAAGTCATACAATGCATGGGTTTCTGTGACTAGCTTTTTCACTTAACATGTTTTCATGTTCAACCATGTTGCAACATATTTCAGTATTTCAGTCCTTTTTATTAGGAATAATATTTCATCATGTAACTATACCACATTCTTTCTTATCTAATTGTTATTAAAGGGAATTTGGATTGTTTCCTCTGTTTTGCATATTTTTTGTATATTTGTATATATATATTTTTTTTATGAACTCATCAGTTTTTGGTTGCTGTGGCAAAATACCTGAGAAAAACAAAGGGAGAAAGACTTGTTTTGGTGCATGGTTTCAGAGGCTTCAAGCCACAGAAAGATTTATTTTGGCTCATTGTGGTCCGAGGTTTTAGGCCATATCACTCATTCCCATTACTGTGGTCTTGCGGTGAGATGGAACATCATGGCAGGACAAGGTGGAGCACAGCTGCTCACTTCATGGTGGCCAGGAAGCAGAGAGAAGGGAAGGGGGAGGGGGCAAGACAGGGTACCCAAGGGCACACCCCCAAGGACATGCTCCCTCCAACTAGGCTTCACCTCCTATAGTTTTCACCACCTTCCAATAGTTCATGCAGCTATAAATTCCTCAATGAATTAACCCATCGATGAGGTCAGAGCTTCCCAAGATACCACACCTCTGAACATTGCTGCACTGAAGATCAGGCCTTCAACACATGAGTTTTGTGGTACACCTCATATCCATGCCATAATAGGACATGCACTTTGAATTATTTCGAATATATCCCTAGCAGAAAAATTGCTATTATATGATAACTCTATGCTTTATATCTTTTGCTACATATTGTTGATTATTTTCTGAGGGGTTGATCTAGAAATTACAATAGACACCTTAACATAAACTAGTTCATATCCATAAAACTTGATTTTGAAAGTAAAGAAAAATTTTGTCCTAATATAACTCCATTTTCTCTCCCTCTTTGTGCTACTGTTGTCAAACAATAGGATGTTTATACATTGTAAGTCCTTCAATGATTGTATAATTATTGCTTATAGTTGTCTTTTAAATCATGTAAGGAGAGAAAAGAGGTACACACGAAAGTCTATTTATGTTGCTCCTTTGAGTTTTCTATGTACCTTTCTTGGTGCTCTTTATTTCTTTGTGTGAATTTGAGTTTGTTTAGTGTTCTTTCATTTCAGCTTGAGTTAGTGTTTTCTGAAGAGAATGTATAGTAGTGACACATTCTCAAAATTTTGGTTTATCTGGGAAAAATCTCAATTTCTACTTGATTTTTCAATAATAATTTTGCTTTATGTAGACTTTTTTGGTAGAGAATCTTTTTTGTTTTAGCACTTTAAATATTTCATCCATTGCCATCTGACTTCCATGTTTCATGATAAGAAATCAACTGTTAATGATATTGGGAATCCATTATATGTGTTCAGTTACTGTTCTGTTGCTTCTTTCAAGATTTCATCTTGAAATTTCAATTATAAAATATTGAGATTTATGGGCTGGGGTTGTGGCTCAGCAGTAGAGTGCTCACCTAGCACGTACAAGGCCCTGGGTTGGATTCTCAGCACCACATAAAAATAAATAAATAAAATAAAGGTATTGTGTCCACCTATAACTAAAAAAATTTTTTTTAAATATTGAGATTTATACACATGAGTTTGTCCTACACGGAGTTAAATTTCTTATAAGTACAGATTAATACTTTTCATTAACAGATTAATACATTTCATTAAATCTGGAAGGTTTCCAGCCATTATTTCTTCAAGTAATCTTTCTTTTTTCTTGCTTTTTCCACTTTCCTTCTGGAACATTCTTTATGCATATATATTGGAATGTTGATAGTTCCAATAGAAAGACCCTTGATGTTCTGTTCATTTGTCTTAATCCTTATTTTTTTCTATTCCTCATACTGAATAATTTTAATTGGTCTATCTTTAAGTTCACTAATTTTTTCCTTTGGACAATTCAGATTTCTGCTGAACCACCTTAGTGAATATTTTCTTATTTTTCAATTCCAGAATTTCTATTTTGTTCTTAATTATAATTTCTATCTTTTTATTGTTACTTTCTATTTGATGAAACCTCATTCTCATTCTTTCCTTGGATGATTTCATTTAACCCTTCAAACAGATTTATAATAGCTGATGTAAAAATCTTTGTATGTAATGTTTAACATCCGTGCTTTCTTAATGCCCCTTACTATTATTTTTCTTCTTCTTCTTCTCCTCCTTCTCCTTCTTCTTCTTGTTTTTAACTTGTGGTTAGGCCATACTTTCTTGTTTTTTGCTTTTTTTTTTTTTAAATTTTGCTGAGCACTGGATATTTTATATAATATCATGTAGCAACTCAGGAAATCAGATCACCCCCAACCTGTACCAGTCTATCATTGTTTTTACTGGTGGTAGTCATTGTTGCTTTTGGTATTAGTTTACTTGGCCAAATTCTGCAAAGCCTATATTGTTTGTTGTGTAGCCACTGAAGTCATTGCTGAGTTCGCTAATAATCGGGTAGATATTTCTTTAAATATCTTGAACTAATAAATCTCCCAGCCAAGCTTTGCCAAGGGGCTCTGGATATGTGCTACAACCTGTGCTCTAGTAGCTTGCAAATGTGGCTTAGACTTCACTTTATACTTGCACAGAACCTTTGAGTAAGGCAGAGCTGAGAGATTAGGGTCTTTTCTGGTCTTTCCTGATTGTGTAACCAACCATGCAATATGCACATGGCCTTCTAGATTCCCCAAAATATGTAAATGCTTTTCAAAGTGCCCTGTGGACATCTTACTCCATGTTTTTCCTTTTAGGTCTTTTAATCAGTCTCCTGTGCGCCCAACTTGTACCCCTACCTTAGGCAGTTGCGATGTTAAACAATTTCCACTGATTGTTTTTGACAAACACCCTGGGGACGGACTGTTCCCCTACAGAGCAGGCTCTGAGTCAGGTCAAACAGAGACAAACCCTGAGAAAGGAGCTTTCCCAGGGGGCAGCCAGACAGGCCAAACACTCTCAGTTCTCTGGGGACAGAGCTTTTGGAGCAGCGCCAGACTTGTTCTTCCCTCTCTGGTAGCTGCTAGGCTGCTGGTTCTCCCTGTTACCATGGTTACAAGACTGTTAGTTTTCAAGGCTACTGTGGGGAGCTAGGGAGAAGGGGATGGGGCAAATTAAAATGTTACAAAGCTCACTGTTCTTTCCAAGATGCAGCTGTTTTTCTTGAATAGATGTGCCTTGGATTTTTGTAAACCTTTGGTTAATTTGCAGAGTTTTGAGAAAGTTTATTTTTGACAACTTTTGAAGGATTCTTACCACTTTTATGGAGGAGTGGATTTTGAGAGGCGCTTACCCTGTCATTCCAGATGTGCTTCTGCTGTTTATTTTTAATTTAATTTTCTGCTTTGCTGATTTATAAGTTTTCTATTTATCTTTTTTGATAGATTCTGGATACAAGTCTTTAGTCAAATACATGCTTGGTGAACATCTTCTGCCAGGTTTTTTCGAGCCTTTTCACTCTGTGGGTCTAATCTTGCACTGCAGTACTCAACCAAATAATTTTGTCATATAAAGGAGGATTAAACAGTTGGTTTCACCTACCAGGTAGGCAAGAATATCT
Organism: Marmota marmota marmota; assembly: GCF_001458135.2. Lineage (NCBI taxonomy): Eukaryota > Metazoa > Chordata > Mammalia > Rodentia > Sciuridae > Marmota > Marmota marmota. The sequence continues at coordinate 15,227,977 of NW_026000048.1, read as the reverse complement.
ATTGACTAAAATAGAAATGTCTGAGTGGTGGAAATTATTGGTCATTTTGGGCTATGAGGTATGACTAAAATTCTTCACATCTGATTTTATTTCTTTACTACTAAAATAATATGTAAATATATAATCATTGTAAAATGAAATAAAATAGAGGTAATTGGAGAAAATAGTAAATGTCCCCCCTTCCCTCTCTTCTACTCATGAAAGTGTCTGTTGTCTATGCTTGGTGGAAAAAAAAGTCTTCTTTTCAATTCTTTTCTATGAATATACACTTATACACATACACCTAGGTACACATATATGTTTAGGTAGGGAAAGATTAGTAGGATTATTCTGGCTAAAGATTTTGTAATTTGGTGATTTTCTATTACTGTTATTTTTAAGACTACATTGTATTCCATTTTAAAGCTAAATTGTAGAAATGCTAAGTTTTGCAAAAAAAAAAAAAAGAACTATTTCCAACCTTTCACATTAAGAAACAATGCTGGCCAGTCTTCATAAGTGTTTCTAGATTTATGTATGAATATTTGTGAAGGCTTGGATCCTGAAATTAGAACGCAAGAACAAAATGCTGGAACATTTCTATTACTTCTACTGAAAGGCACATTGCCTCTTAGCTTTACTTTCACCTTCAGTTTATAAATACATGCTTTCCTACATCTTCAACAAAAGTTAGGACTAGTCAGGTATGGTGGCACACACCTGTAATCCCAGTGACTTGGGAGGCTGAGGCAGGAGGATCACAAGTTCAAAGTCAGCCTCAACCAATTAGCAAGGCCCTAAGCAACTTTCCAATACCCTGTTTCAAAAAAAAAAAAAAAATCTTAAAAAGGTCTGGAGATGTGGCTCTGTGGTTTAGCACCCCTACCTTCAATTCCTGGTACCAGAAAAAGAAAGTTAAGATTAGCATTCTTTCTAAATTTGATGTTTGAATGCTTAAAATCTATTTTAGAACTTTAGTATTTTCTGATTACTTCTGAGATTGTTTTTCATCTGTTTGTGTTTTAAAATCTCTTCTTCCGTGAATTGTTTATAATATCCTTCAGCTATTTTAAGTTTTGTCTTATTGATTTATATTTTTTTCTTTACATATCTGCCCATTAAGTATTTTACTGAATTTTGCTGCTCATATTTGAATTATGCGTATGCTGTCTTTTTACATTAATTTTTAAAAACAGAGATTATCTATCTAATTTTGTATCTCTATAATTTCTGTCTTGCTTAAAAAATCATACCTCCATTTGATATTATAAAAATACTTTCTTATATTTCCTTTTAATAATTTTATAATTTTGCTTTGTGATGTCTTTTCATTTTTATAGAGGGACACATTGCTTTCCAAAATGGTTTTATTTTGTCTTAAATATACCTCTTGTAAATATATGAGTTTTTGAACAACTTAGTTTATGTGTTTTCAAATGCATGGGAAATTGTCCTCAACATATTTATCAAGTTTCCACCCTTCATCTCAGATTTGAAAGGCTGCCTGTAAAAAAGCTAAACCCCACGTTTACAAGAGTCTGCCTCACGACTCCTCAGTTCCACTGATTGCTGAGGCTATTTCTGTGCCATGTCTCCACTGTTCTATTTTTTTATTTTATTTTTTTAGAGAGAGAGAGAGAGAGAGAGAGAGAGAGAGAGAATTTTTTAATATTTATTTTTTAGTTTTTGGCGGACACAACATCTTTGTATGTGGTGCTGAGGATCGAACCCAGGCCGCATGCATGCCAGGCGAGCGCGCTACCGCTTGAGCCACAGCCCCGGCCCTCCACTGTTCTATTTACTCCAGCTTTACAGCAGGCTATTCTGCCTGACAGGGAAGCCCCTCCTCTTGCTCTTTTCTTTTTCATAATGTTTTTGCTACTCTTATACATTTTTTATTTTTCATGTGATCTTTAAAATAAACTTAGGACTCTAATAAAAATTCTGATGAAGATTTATATGGTAAATTTTGACTAAAGCAATATTTAATTTATAAATGAAATTAAAGTTATTTATTGTCTTCATTATGTTGCTTATTCCTTTCCAGAATATATACATACACACATGCATATGCATAGATATATACATAGAGAGTTGTCCCTCAATATCCACAAATAATTGCTTCAAGAATCAGAATCTGCAGAACTTCAAGTCCCTTATGTAAAATGGAATAGCATTTGCATATAATCTATACACATCCCCACCATATACCTTAAATCATCTCTATATTACTTATAATGCCTAATATGATGTAAATACTATTTAAATAGTTGTTATACTATGTTGTTTAGGGAATAACAAAAAGGAAAATAACTCCATATATGTTCAATATAAATGAAATATTTTCTGACTACTTTCAATCTGTGGTTGGCTGAATCTGTGATACAGAACCTGCAGGTATAGAAGGCCACCTGTGTTACACACACACACACACACACACACACACACACCTTGACTCATTTCTTGTATTTTTAATTTTATTGATATAATTCTAACATCTCTTATTATATATTTAGGAAATGATTTTCTAATTGTAAATGCCATCATTTTATTTGTTATACTTTTCTAACTGGCAATTGTGGATACCATCTATTTTTCATGTTCTTATTTTCCACCACAGTTTTAATTCTCTTATAAAATACCTCATAGTTTTTCTGATCATGTATTTGATTTTTTTTTTCATTTCTTTCCCAATAATTTGAACCTCCATGGGACACTGAATAATGATAGTGATAGTAGTTATTCTTGCCTTTTTACCATTTGTAGTGGAAATGGTTTCTACTAATTAACCCTCAAGTTTAGTAGGATTAAGGAAGTTTCCTTCTTTTGGTTTACAGGAGACAATTTATAGTGGACGTGGATCCTACTACTTCACCCTCAGGTGTATTATAGGATTAAGGAACCTCTTTTCTGCCCTTAGTTTACAAAGAGTGTTAATAATTGTGATTGAAGATTGAATTTGGTATCTTTTGCGACTTGTTCATTTGGTGAATCGGATTCACCAAATGTCAGTTCATGACATGAAACCTTTTGTTACTCATGTGTTTTTTATATATCACTAGAATTGATTTATCAATATTTTATTTATGGACTTGCATCTGTGTTTTCAAATTGGATTATAATTCCCCTTTAAGTGCCACACGTGTCTTCAAGGTTATGCTGGCTATATAGAGTAAATAAAAAGTATCCTTTTCATTTTTAATTATCTTCAACAGTTTTTAATAGTAATCATGATGGCTTTTCAGAACTTACTCACTTTTCTCTGGAAAAGATAACCAGAGAGGATCTGGTTGAGTTTGTAGTTGTTCCCACAATGGCCTCTATCCTGTCTGTTCACCCTCTCCCTCCTGAGTGGTAAGTCCTAACTAAACCAACCTAGCCAATCCTGTCTGCTGTGCTGCTGAAATTGGTTCTGGTAAGTACCAGCCTAAGCAAGTAATCCCATGGCATTTTTCTGCAATCTTGGTGGCAGATTTATAGGAATAACACTAAAATAAAAATCACAGGACATAAGGACTCTCATCAAGATTGATCATTTTCTGCCTTTGGTGCTGCATCCCCACAACAGATAAGATCATGGATCTTCAAAATAAAAACTCCGAGAGCTCAGTGATAGAGCTCTTGTCTAGCATGTGCCAGGTCAAAAAATAAAAATAAATAAATAAACAAACAAACTTGCTTCCATACAAGTAAATAAACTCAGATGATGTATACTGGTAAAGAAAATTACTCTAGGGAATAATTACTTGTGATGCAATTAATTTTTTTTTTTTTAGAGAGAGTGAGAGAGAGGGAAAGAACTTTTTTAATATTTATTTTTTAGTATTTGGCGGACACAACATCTTTGTTTGTATGTGGTGCTGAGGATAAAACCTGGGCCGCATGCATGCCAGGCGAGCGCGCTACCGCTTGAGCCACATCCCCAGCCCCTGTGATGCAATTAAAATTCAGCATTTACTCAAGGTCTTACTTGCTCAGGATGGAAGCAATAACATCAGAAGCAGGCCTGATAATATTCTTGGATGGTACTTGGAAAGCACTGGAATGCTTGCTGCTGAACGAATGTCCTCTTAATCATGTTGCAACTTAATCAATATTTTAAATACTCAGGATTTTTGCCTCTTTCCTAAGAAGATAATTTCAGGTGAAAAGTTTAAAACTTGACTTTTCTTGACACTCCTCCCAAACTTTCCACTACTTTATTTTATCCCATGATTCCTAGTCATGACTTTTTATATCATAACTCTCTCAACAAAGTATTCATAAAAGCAGCAGGTAATTTTAGAGGGAATTTATTTAGGACAAAGCATGTTTTTCTAAGGTTGCCTTTCTCTTTGCAGCTTATAAAAACTTATCATCATAATTAGCAGTCACGAGAGCCGCCGCCCGCGCCTGCAAGGTAAGCAGACCTGTGACAGACTGGCAGGTCAGGCCCAGCGGCCTGCCAGCATGGTACACACGTCACCCCAACTGGAGTAGGGGCAGAGCAGATCCTTCGCCCACACCCGGATCAGGCCCTGCCGGTGTGGTGGTCACGTGACCCCAATTGGAGTGGGGGCGGAGCGGAACCGCTACCCATGCCCGCAGGGTGAGCAGACCTGTGACCAACCTGCAGATCAGGCCCAGCAGTCCGCAGGCGTGGTAGGAGGGGCAGGGCAGAGCCGCCACCCGTGCCTGCAAGGTAGGCAGACCTGCGACAGACCGGTGGATCAGGCCCAGGAGCCTGCCGGCGTGGTACACACATCACCCTAATTGGAGTAGGGGCAGAGCAGAGTTGCCTCCCATGCCAGGAACAGGCCCAGCGACCTGCCGGCGGGGTAGTCACGACACCCCAATTGGAGTAGGGGCAGAGCAGAGGCACCACCCGTGCCCGAAAGGTGGGCAGACCTGCGACCGACCAGCAGGACAGGCCCACTGGCCTGCCTGTACGACAGACACGTCACCCCATTTGGAGTAGGGGCAGAGCAGAGCCGCCGCCCGCGCCTACAGGGTAGGCAAACCTGCAACCGACTGGCGGATCAGGCCCGGTGGCCTGCCGGCGTGGTACACTCGTCACCCCAATTGGAGTAGGGGCAGAACAGAGCCGCCGCCAGTGCCCAGAACAGGCCCAGTGACCTGCCGGCGTGGTAGTCACGACACCCCAATTGGAATAAGGAGAGAGCAGAGCCGCCGCCCACGCCTGCAAGAAAGAAACGCAAGCAGTATGAAAAGACAAGGAAAGAAAGGACCACAAGCAATGCAGGTCAACGCAACTTTAGAAGAGGTAACAGCTGCAGCAGATGGAATGTCAGATAAAGAATTCAGGATATACATGCTTCAGATGATCTGGAGTATCAAGGAAGA
>NW_026000048.1:15206379-15219706 GCF_001458135.2 Marmota marmota marmota | reverse complement strand
CAATATGTAAATCAATGGATGTGTAACTGATGTGATTCTGCAATCTGTGTATGGGGTGAAGGTGGGAGTTCATAACCCACTTGAATCAAAGTGTGGAATATGATATGTCAAGAAATTTGTAATGTGAAAGGCAGAAAAAATAAAAGTTGCTTGTTTAGAGAAAAAAAAAATAATTCGCAGTCACTATTTAATTTTAATTGGTGGTCTACTAGGCAAATTGTTGAAATATGAAATATCCAAATCAGGATGTAACCTGAAAATAAGTCATGTTAACAATATACTATGGTAAAATATTTAAAACAGGTTTATTATCCAGCTATTTTTAGCATTTATCTTAATTATTTAAAGCTTTATTTTTAAGCATTAAGTAATGCTTCCTGCCAACTCCCCTTTGGTTTAAAGGTAATAGGCATTAACTCCTCTTGCAGATGATAACAAAACCGCAAACTTAACTGCCCCCATTCCATATTCACCAGTTTTTCAGTAGCTTCTTAATGTATGTCTTTGAATCTCCGAGACTTCTTCTAAAATTTACAAACTAGATTCTGCTTTCTGAAAAGCAAGCAAAATCAAATTAAGGCAAGGCTATAGTGAAACGTTTATCAAGCATTTGACTTTAGTGCAGTAATTTGTCTGCCTCTAACTTCAAATCAGATAAATGTCAGTTTATCATGGACAGTTTAGGAACTGAATAACAGCAGGTGATTTATGCTTGGCGTCTAGAATGCCTGAGGGCTTCCAGTTCTCAGTGACTCTTCACTCTCAAGGTCCTGGATGCTTGAGGTGCCACAGCAGCCCTACCTCTGAGCTGTCCTTACCACCATGAATATGTATCCCAGAAGTGGCAGACTTTGGGACCACAGAGCCTTGTGCAAACCCCCTTCTGCCATTTAATGCCCTATGACCTCTGTGTAGCTCACAACTCCTGGGAAGCTGTTTCCCTTCTGCAAAATGTGATTGCAAATATCTACCTCTGAGACTTTTATAGAAGATTAAGTAAAATAGTGCATGTGAGATATCCAGCCTCAGAGACATGCAATAAACAGTAATGATCATTCCAGCACATTCCCAGATTCTGTGTCACTGAATTTCTTTATACAATTATATTTCTTAATATGTTCTAAACTAATAACTAATACTTAATGAATGGCGTGATAGTACCAGGGATAGGACCAGGTACTGAGGACAGAGCAGTGAACATGACAGATGCATTTCTGATCTTCCTGAGTTTCACAGGTAATGAGACCCTTTGGTATAAGTTGTTCATCTTCAGGTGTTTCAGAAAGAAATATAGTAAGCCCTGTGATTCCCCAAAATCACAAGGTATATTGATTCTCTTAGAGAACCAAAGTCTGGGTTTACTAAATGCTAAATAAAGTAAGGCATGGATCGATTAACTAAACTAATCCTCACAATTATCCTCAGATGTGTGCACTATTATGATTGACATTTTACAGATGAGGAAACCAAGGTACAAAGAGTTAAGCAATTTGCTTACATTACAACAAATAAGTATCAGAGCTTGAATTTGGGCTCTTAGCCTCCACTCCACAGCACTTCATATGAGCAGAGTGAAACCCAGAGGCTGCCTCCTCTTCTTGGCCTCCAGAACATGGAGCATAGGGAAGGCATGTCATGCCAGATGTTGTGGATGCACTTTGAACAAAATATCCACAGGCTCCTGAAGGAAGAGGACTGGGAAAAATAATCACTCTTGGTGGATTCTAGATCTGAACTTCTTCTACAAGACAGTAGAGATGAGCAAAGAATCACCTTTATACCTCCTGGGAAGGGTTCAATATGCAAAGAGGAATCACTCAGGGATGTCAGTTTGTCCCCTAAACTTGTATATCCTTCCTTGAGAGAGGGGTTTTTATTAACAAAGAGTGACTCAAAAGGGCATTTAAACAACAAGCCACATCCCCAGCCTTTTTTATATTTTATTAGAGACAGGATCTCTCTGAGTTGCTTAGGGCTCACTAAGTTGCTGAGGCTGGGTTTGAACTTGCAATCCTCCTGTCTTTGCATCCCGAGTCACTGGGATTACAGGCATGTGCTACCGTGCCAGATGAAGAATACTTCTTAATAGATAACATTATAAGAAATAGGGAGTAGGTCTTCCCTTGCTGAAAGCTTAATACATAAATTATTGCCCTGCAGCTGAGGGCCTGGAGGTGGTTTATAGTAGAGGACCATTCAAAAATGGTGCATAGGATCTTGAACCAAGAATTCTAGGAACAGCCCAAAGAAAACTGAACATTTGGAGAAGTCCACAGCTCACGCCTTGGGCTATTGCAATGTCCTTGACTGTAACTGTCATACTTATGGTCACTTCCATACCAAGGGCATGTATTCTAAATGTAGTGAGACTGCCCTGACCACAAATGACTACATTAGGGTTAAACACCCAGCTCTACAAAGCTTTTTGGGATGATCACCTATTCTTCTGGGAGTCTGGTGAGAAGGTTGTATCAGAAGACAGCCCCACACAGAGCAGTTATTGACAGGCCTCCATTGGGTCCCCTTCCTTAGGGAGTTTGTGTGTGACACCTACGTAGGGAATCAGCACCAGGGTAAGCAAAGCAAAAGTGGAGACACACAGAGAAAGAAACCACACATAGAATTTAGCTATTAGCTGTAACAACAGAAAGAGACAGATGATGGCTGAGTCACCCTCACCGTGGAGCACCCAAGTAACTCCAAAGTGGGGTTTGCAAGGTGATCCATTGTGAGATTAGAAAAAAACAGCAGAACTTCTATCTACGTTTCTTTATTTCTTTGCTTTTCCATTGTTATTATTTGTGTATAATTTATTATCATTTATGTATATTTAAAAATACATATATATGTGGGAGCATGCTCAAGAATTTTCACCATTGGAACATTTGGAGATGACTGCAAAAGAGTACACAAAGCAGTAGATCCCCACTTTGCAGGGAAAGCCACTAGAGCGAGGTTACATTTTTAAAATCTTCCAGTCAACTGGAGGCCCAGCAGAGGGGGGAGAGGGATTCTGTTTGTTTTGGTGTTACTGGGGGATTGAACTCAGGAGCACTCACCCACTGAGCCACATCCCCAGCCCTAGTTTGTATTTTATTTAGAAACAAGGTCTCACTGAGTTGCTTAGCACCTTGCTTTTGCTAAAGCTGTCTTTGAATTCACCATGCTCCTGCCTCAGCCTTCCAAGCTGCTGAGTGCCCCTCCCTCTGCTTTTTTTATGTTAAAGACCCACTAGAGGGGGTCACCTTATTCTGTCTCTGCAAAAAAGCAAGCAATTTTGGTCTTTTCTTGCACAAAGGTTGCAGTCCTTGGAGTCAGGGGGCTGAGGAAAGGTCAGAGACCCAAACCTCAGAGGAAAACTCCAAAGGCCACAGGGAGAATATATGAGCTGTCCCTGGACACTAGAGGGAAGGAAGAAATTTGGAATTGAGTCTAGCATTTCATAGACTTGCATTAAGAATTGGGCCTTTTCTGTGCTTCACTCTCTTTTGGTTATAGACCATTGAGGTGGTTAACTTGAAATTTTAAATTGAACTTCTTGGTAGTTATACAGTGAAGTTCCCTAGGGATCAGTTATCATTAAACATTTAAGAAACGAAAAGAAATTTCAAGGAAAAGTTTCTAAAAGTAATCCAACTTTCATAGATTTTCATTAAATTTCCTACCTACTATAGGAGCTGAAATTTTTTTTTTCCAGCAGAGAAAAAACTGTAATAAAGCAATGACAAGAAATCCAGGAAGAAACAAAAATAGAGGAAATTGCCAAATGAAAATATTGAGAAGATTTTAATGTTTTTATTCACTATCATTAAGTAAAAATAAAACAATTGCAAATATAAAGCAGCAAATGCATTTTTTATCTATTTTATTATATACTCCATAATAATCATTGATAGTAGGATGAATGAGCATGATAGAAGAATTCAATGAATGAATAGCTATCCTTTCCATATGAAAGTGTTCCATGTGAAAAATTAGCTGTTTCTTCATAAATTATTTTTCTTGCAAAAGGAAAAAATACTGTTTGGTGTTTGGGGGTTGTTATTGTTATTGTTGTTTTGTTGTTTTGATACCAGAGATTGAACGCAGGGGTACTTAACCATTGAGCCACATCCCTAGCTCTTTTTCTTTATTTATTTTTGTTTTGAGACAGGATCGTGCTAAGTTGTTCAGGGCCTCACTAAGTTGCTAAAGTTGGCTTTGAACTTGAGATCCTTCAGACTCAGCCTCCCAAGTCACTGGGATTACAGGCATGCTGCACCACGCCCAGCAAGAAAATATTTTCATAAATAATTTCTGCACAATTCTTTGGCCCATCCATAGCATCTCTTTGTAAATTCATTTTGTCCCAATTATAATAACACCTTGAAATGTTAAAAAGGACTGGGAGCTCTGTCATTTTTATTAGTATTAGTATTTTTATTAGTATCAGTATTTTTATTAGCAAAGGTATTTTTCATGATACCTTTGCTCCAAAAGACCCATCTGATCTCAAAAGATTTGTCTCAGGTTGCTGCTGAAAACCTCTGAGCTCTGTTTATGTGTCCAACTGCATTCAGTAAGGCTATGTGTTTTAAGCACTGTTCTTGGCCTTTTTGAGAAATGAAAAGTGAAATTAATCAACATCTCTGGACTGAAGGAGCTTGCTCTCAAGCAGGAAAGATAAAATGTGCACATAAATAATCATAATAAAAAACCAAATACGCTACCGGCTGCAAAAGTGGTATAAATAAAATGTGGAAGGATGTCGGGAAAGGCATGCTCAATTCCAGTGGAGGCATCCAGAGATTGACAGAGAAAGATGCATTTGATCCAGGCATTAAAGAATAGGCATGCCTTAGAGAGGCCAAAGAGATTGAGGAGGGTGGGGGTGGGGGGCAGGGAAAGTGGAGAGAAACCAAAAGAACCCATTTCCAAGATAGCAAATGGAAAAACTTGGGGTCCAGGCAGGTAAAGGTGAGTGACAGGCTAGAGCATGAACACAAAGCCAACATCACAGCTTTGTCCTCACTGCACTGCATGCACCCATAAGCTGTTGATTTTTCTTGGGTAGTTACCTGACCCTCTTCCTAGTGTCCCTTTCTTTTTTGTAGCCACAAATACCCACCATGAAGCTTGGCACATCATTGCCTGTAGGACGAATGAATGCCATGGTGTAGGAAACTTCACTGCATAGTATGCATGTAAATTTATCCCAAGATTTTGCCATGGATGGTCATGTCTAAGCATAACAAAGATGTCGAACAGGACAGTGGTGGAGTACCCCAAGTGGACAGTCACACCCAGCTGGGTTAGAATCTCCCTCTGCCACTTGTGAGACTCCATCGAGATTTTATGCAGGCTTGCTTGGTGACCTGCATTACCCTCATTTATAAACTGATCGTCATAATGCCTCTCTCACGGTGCTGCTGTGACAATTGAATGAGCTAATGGGCCAGGCCCTAAGCACATTGCCAAGGACATAGTAAGTACTTCACTTATGTAGGTTCTGGTAACATTTAACATTAAATGCAACTTGTCAGTGGCACCTGGAAGGCTGCTCAAGATGTCAGCATGACATTGGCTTTATGTTCAAAGCACAGAGGCTGGAGAATAATTCACTGCTTTATTTTGCAATCTAAAATCATACCAACATGATTCTCTTTCTGGTGAGTATATTTTCAATTTTTTAAAAAATTTGGATGTGAAATGAGGAGAATGTAAAAATACTCAAATATGCAGGGCAATATATAATTACACAACAAATACACTTGTAACCAATATCCAAGTTATAAAATGGAGTATTGGTTGTTCCCCTAAAGTTCCCACTGTGCCTTTATCTAATGAAAACCCTCTTTCTAATGAAAACCCTCTTTCTCTCTACAGGAAACCACTGCTCCTACTCTTACTGTGATCCTGTTCTAGTTCTCTTAGTTTGCTTTATAGTTGTATCATCTAGCAGATGGTTGCTCCTATTATACAACTTTATTTCAATTAGAAATATACTGCAGCCAAGTGGTTCATGCCTGTAATCCCAGCAGCTCCGGAAGCTGAGACAGGAGGATCACAAGTTCAAACCCAGCCTCATCAACCTAGCGAGGCCCTAAGCAACTCAGCAAAATCCTGTCTCTAAATAAAATACAAAAAAGGGGGTGGGCCTGGGGATGTTGCTCAGTGGTTAAGTGCCTCTGGGTTCAATCCCCAGTACTAAAAAAAGAAAAAAAAAAAAGGAAAAAAAAAGAAAAATCTGCTTATTTAATCTCTCTAATTTTTTTTCATGGATTTGTTTATTCCTCAGTCAGAATGTAATTTTAATTTCTGTGGCTTTTTAATATGTTGCAATGTATCATAAAATAAATCTTTAAAGTCTTCCTTTTTCAAACATAACTTGACTCATCTTGAGTGGTTCTTCAAGTTGGATTTTAGCACAATTTTTTAAAGTTCTAAAAGATTTTGTTTGGCATTATGGTTGGAACTGCATTAAATTTATAGACTCCTACCATTGGGTACCAGAGCCAGAGTGCCATAAGGAGAAGTTCCTATGGAGGCGGAGTGTGGGGGAGGGGATCAGAGCCCAAATAAGATGAACATGGAACCCATGCAGAGTTTTTGCTTGATATTGTGGGCTAACACTTGAGTAGGAAATGGTGGGCGTCCACAAAGGGAGGATACCAGAACAGGGGGGAGCAGAGAACATGGCACCACATCTATAACATTCCTGCCAAACATGCATAACCTAAGTTCGACCATGAGAAACAGCAGAAAAAGCGAAAGCCAAGGACATTCTACAAAACAATTGGTGTATGCTCTTCAAAAGTGTCAAGGCCTTTCAATTCATAGAAAAAGTAAGGAATTGTTAAAGACTGTTGGAGATTAAAGAGAGTTTATAACTGAAGCCATGCATAATTCTGAACAGGGTATTTTTTGCTATGAAATATTTTTGGGACAGTTGATGAAACTTGGATATGGATTTTGATGATTAGATGGTAGTAATATATAAATGTTGACTTTCTGATCATAATGGTTGTTTTGTTATTATATGGCATGTCTTTGTTTATAGAAATGCACACTTAAGTATTAGAAGATAGAGCAACAGAAAATCAATTTATTGTCAAAAAATTAGGAAAAAAGAAGTCACTGATTGTATTTCAACTTTCTTATAACTACGATTCTTTACATTAATTTTTAAAACAGGAAGCAACTATGTGACCAAAAAAATTCATAAACTAACTTGAGAGGACATGAATTGAATGTTTTCAAGATGGAATTTTCCTATTAAGGAACATCTAATGCATCTCTGTGTGTTTACATTTTTAAAAAATACTCTCTAGGCAAGCATTATTTCCCCCACTTAAGTCTTGAACAGCTCACTCTTAGGCATTATGTAATATTTTTACTATTGCAATTAGGTCTTTTTGCATTTCAGGTTTTTTTCTGTTGCATTATAATCAATGAATATTTATGTTTATCTTTTATCTTTAGAACTCAGCTAACTTCTGACCATTTTTAGTTCTATTATATTTTTAGTTATTTCCCTTATATTTTCTTATTACTAAATCATAAACTTTTGAATGATTTTAGCTTTTTACTTCATTTTATAAATTTGTAACTTCTTTTATTATTCCCAGCAATTCCAGAATAATGAAGAATATAATCTTAAAAGCTGATGTCCTTATCTTCATTTGGGTTTCAGGGTGACTGTCAATAATGTTTTACTGTTAGCTGTAAAATTTACTATTTGCTTTTAATAGATTCTCTTTATTACAGTATGAGAATATTCTTTTATTCTTTAGTTTACTAAGAATTATTTTCTGTAAGGATTGAGTACTGAATTGGTTCAAATCTTTGAGGCAATTATCAAGACATTTATATAATTTTTCACACTTACTACATTTCAGTAATTCATTATGTAATTGGATTTCTTAAAGATGACCTATTCATGAATAATTAAATGTGATTTAAGTTTGGAACCGATATAATGTTGGATTTAACATGATAATGTTTTACATGGGATTTTGCAATTATAAAAATTATATTGGTCCTTATTTCTTCATGTATATTATGTTGTTCTTGTTCATTTTAAATTTTAAGGTACTGTTAACCCCATAAAACAAGAAGAATTTCCAATTTTTCTGCCTTCTATAATTGCACAGACAATACAGGACTTATCAAACTTTCAATGAACAGAGAGATATTGTCCCTAAATCATATGGGTCTATTGCCTTTTTTTCTTTATTATTAATAATTTTTGTTTCTTTCCTGGTTATTACACTATGCTTTGAGTCAATTTTTATACTCTACATTTTTCTAGAAAATCAAATTTGTATTCTAGCTTCTTTTTCCTTGCTGTCTTGTATTGTTTCTTTTGATATGTTTTTCTAGCAATTTGCAAGTTATGTGCCTAATTTCCATTTTCACATTGATTATCTTTACATTAGAAATATATTAGAACTTTAATTCTGTCATTTTCAAGAACAAAATAATGTCTATGAACTCTCTTTACTCTCTCTTTCCTTCTTAAAGTTAAAGGTTAATGTGTTATATCCCTCTTTCTCCAATTCTTTCCTACAATTTACCTAAGTAACTCCAGATAATGACAATGATAATGATGATGATGATGATGATGATGATGATGATGATGATTTGGTACTGAGGATTGAACCCAGGGGTGCTTACCCACTAAGCAACATCCCCAGCCCTTTTTATTTTTTTTATTTTGAGACAGGCTCCTGCCAAGGTGCTTAGGGCCATGCTAAGTTGCTGAGGCTGGCTTTGAACCTGTAATCTTCCTGCCTCAGCCTCCCAAGTTGCTGGGATTACAGATGTATGCCACCACTCTGGGATCCAGGTTTTTTTGTTTTTTTTTTAAAGAGAGAGAGAGAATTTTAATATTTATTTTTTAGTTATCAGCAGACACAACATCTTTGTTTGTATGTGGTGCTGAGGATCCAACCCAGGCCGTATACATGCGAGGCGAGCGCGCTACCGCTTGAGCCACATCCCCAGCCCAGGTTTTTGTTTTGTTTTGTTTTTTTCAGATTATTTTTTAATGTCATGTACTTTATTTTATTTTTATTTTTTTATATACTTTTATTTTAAAATGTTTGTAATTGCTTTATTCTTCACAGTATAAATCATTCTTTAATTTCATCAAGTAATATAGAAATATATTCTACTTGTAAAAATTTAATCATTATACACAAAACTAAAGTCTTCTTTTACCACCACCTATAATGCCAGTGCTTTCCAAAGAAGCTATTGCTGTTACAAATTTAGTGTATCTTTTCTAGCATATGGTGGTGTATGGCACATCCACCCAAAACATGTGTTATATGTGCCCTATTTAGAATAAATAGTTTAATATAGCACAAATAACTTTGTAACTTTCTTTTTTAAGATGGACCAATATGTCTTGGAGATTTGGGTTTTGCTGTAAATAAAGATTTACTTCCTTCTTCCAAACTGTTGCATACCATTGTAAAATAATTATTTTTAAAAAATATATTTATATGCATTTTAAAATTTGCCTTAATTTGCATACAGTAAAACTTACTCATTTGCTTATAGTTCTTTGAGTTTAACAAATGTACTAAGCTATGAAATCATCACATAATTAATAAATGGCACTATTCCATCACTTCAGAAACTTCCCTTAAACCTGCTCCTTATTCCTAACCACTGGCAACCACCCTCAGTAAATTTTAATGTCCTGGTTTAGAAGGGATGTGTAGTACAGCAATCTCAGGACAAATCCAATAGCAAAGAGAATGTCTGTTGCCTTTGTCTATTGCTCTGCCTATTAGCTTGCTCCTCAGTCCTTCCTGAGCACTCTGTTTCTAAGCTGTGGATGAACAAAATCGATCTATCAGACACCTCTTTTTCCTTGGGTTCCCTTTCTGCAACTGAGTAGCATAAAAGAATGTTAACAATTGTATTCTTTCTGCTCCTATCTCACCACGTTTTTGCTGTAAAATATTCCCTTAACTTGAGTTCCTCATCCAGTGACCACATCACAGGCTTAATTCTTAGTACATATGGTGCCAATTAGTTTCTGTGTGAGGTGCAGAGATGGACAGGTTAATGGCAGCATTGCAGCCTTCCCTGTGTGTGTAGGAATGATCCTGGCTGGGTCCCAATGATTACAGCCTAGGGACAACCATTGTATAACATTCCATAATTTATTCGACCATTCCGTATTGTCAGACATGTAAGTAATTGCTGTTTTGAAGTCATTACAGTGTTTTACACATCTTTTCCTGCACTTGTACAAGTATTTCTCTAGGTTTGTCAGAATCAGGCCTCAATTCAAGAAATGGAATATTCTCTATGTTCTCCAAACATAAAAGGATTTAGCATAGAAATAAGCTGTTGAAACTACAATGCATCAATTAAAAAATGTACGAAAAAAAAAAGAAATAAGCTGTCAATAAAGATAAAATCATCATAAATGTTGGAGGTGTGGAAAACAGGGTACTTTTCTGAACTTTGGCTTTAGTATCGACTGCAGTTGAAGTGACCCCAGGACTAGGTGATTGCTGCTGCTGTTGCTAGCAGAGTTGTGACAACCACCACCCCTCCTCATGGTCCTTGTGAGTGGATAGTGAATCACAAAATTTGGTCACTGTAAATCCCCTCACCCATTAAAGCTTCTTCACTGGTCCACATTGTTGCAGAGAGAGGGTGTACTCCTCTCTCTACATACAAAAAGCTCAAGAAAATTCAACTAATTGGCAGAAATAAATTTATATACAGAAACCTAGCAGCAAGAGAGTCTGAAAAATGTCATTCTTAACTAATATCTCCAAGTGGGGGGAGAGAGAGAGAGAGAGAGAGAGAGAGAGAGAATGAATGAGGAGTTGAGTCAAACCAATTATCTATCATAGACAAACCTTTGACTACACAATATCCATAAATAAATTTTTATGCATACAAATTCTTCCAGACAGCCACCATGGCAACAACTTACTGCCTCCTAAGATAATCAAATATGCCCCATAACAAACACTCAAATGATACACATTCATCCCCTTCTCAAAGGAAAACCCAAAGCCTATCAAATGCTACATTCATGCCTTAGGGGGATCCTTCCTTTTCTAATTCAGTCACAAACCTATCTTGATGTCCTATAATCTCCAAACTAAATTACATATAAACAGACTGAAAAAGAGGAAAGAAAACAGAAAATCAGTTACTATATCCAAATGTATCTACAAAGCAAGGAATAAAAATGCTTGTAGTTATTATTTATTATAGTCCTAGTCTTGCAACCATTTATAAAGCCATAGCTGTTTTTTTAAATTTCCTTCGTCCACTATCTATTTTATGGATCAATTTGCCCTTTGCCTACAATTCATTGGCCAGAGTTCTGTCTTGTGGGGTGACCCACGGCTTCACTTCTTAAACACCTGAGCCTTTTCTGGGTTTTCCAGTTCTGGGTTGCTGTGGTCTTCTGTTAAATTTTGCTATTGAAAATAAAAATACTAGGAGACAACCAGGGGATTCTCAGGATTATAAATACTCCTTCCCACGCTTACGATGTCTCTTCTTTGTCTTATTATTTCAGTAGTATGAGAACCCCTACTAGCCAGGTGGTCAACCTGTCTTTTTAGTTCAGTGATCTATCATTATGTGTTAGGTTCAAGTAGCTCTCCCTTGGGAATTAAGACATGTAATATAGCAGAATCCAAATTTATGGAAACAAAAATCAAAATTTTTTTAAAGCAAATAAATATAACAGTGAAAGGAGATACACCCATTTAATCTCTTTGATTCCTCTGGGAATCAAAGATTTTATCTGCAGGGAACTGGTACTATATTATAGGACTCTCCCCAATATAACAGAGTGTCATCATTCAGCAGATGTATAAGTGAGTTTTCATTCACTATTTTATAAGGTGTTGGGATACAAAGTAAGAGCCATAAATTAATGATAATGAGTCTCAGTTGTAAAAAATATGAGTTTCTTGTTCAAGAAACTCATATTTGTGTGAAATACTGTGATTTTTAAAAAAAAAGGCAGTCCAAAATACCATGCTGATTATAACAGAAGGATTGGTCAGAGAACCATATATAGATTAAGGCGATTTTCTGAGTTGTATATAAGAGACTATGTCAAAGCAGACCATGAGCAAATTTCATGAGCTCCAACTGCAGAGTTCTCCCTCACAGA
Source organism: Marmota marmota marmota (assembly GCF_001458135.2). NCBI lineage: Eukaryota > Metazoa > Chordata > Mammalia > Rodentia > Sciuridae > Marmota > Marmota marmota. The sequence continues at coordinate 15,207,558 of NW_026000048.1, read as the reverse complement.
TGTGACCTCAGCTGGTATGCAGCAATATGTCCAACACTGGATGTAAAATCATTTAAATGTCTCAATAATACTTCCCTGAACGCCTTAATTCTTTCAGTTCTCTGAACTCCCTGGCTGCCCTGGATTCTCCTTGCAGACCCAGTGAAAATGTATGTGACCTGCTTTTATTTTTGATATAGTTATCTAACAAAATCAATTTTGATAGAAACCTTCTCCCTAATGAGAAACAACCTCTCTAGTTTTTCCTGCTCTATGTCTATATCTCGTGACTGAATACACAGTAGGCCTTCACTGTGTCTAGTTTGATAAGTAAAAATTTCAGAAATGAAGCTTTGGTTTGAAACTTTCCCCCCTGTGATTTCCACCCTGAGACTGAGGTTCAGAATTTGACTTTACCTTCTCTGGGTTTGTCTTGGCCCATGTTAGTGAGGTTATGGGTGAGAAGGGAAGGGACATTTCATGGCTGGCTCTCTTAGTCATCCAGGCTATTACTAACTACCATAGACTGGGTAGCTTAAATAACAGAAATGTAGTTCTCACAGTGTTGGAGGCTAGAAGTCTATCACGGTCAGGTTCTATTGAGGGCCCTCTTCCAAGTGGAAGACTGCTGACTTTTCATTGTATTCTCACATGACAGAAAGATGGTGAGAGAGTTCTCTGGGTTTCTTTTTATAAGGGCATGAACTCCATTCATGAGTGTTCCAACCGCATGCCCTAACCACCTTCCCAAACTCCCACCTCCTCATGGGGGGTCAGGATTTCAACATATGAATTTTGAATGTGCACAAACATTCAGCTTCTCACCCTGGATTTATTGTCAGACTCTCCCTCCAAGGCAACAGACTCAGAAGGTGAGTTTGCCCCCCATTTCTCACTGTATCCCCCTCTGCTTTCACCTGCCTACATCTCTCGGAGAATTCCTCAGTCCTAGAAATAGATGTTGGCATCATACCTTGGCCTGTGGCAGAACCATAGAATTCGTCCTTTGGTAGACTTGCCTTGCCTCATTGGAAACACAGGAGAGGGAAGGAGGGAAAAAAATAAGACCTTGTCACATATGTCTCAAAAAGTGCCTGGTAACATTCCTTTAGAAATATTGGTTATTTGGCTAAGGTGTAATTCAATGGTAGAGTGAGTACTGACTATGCACAAGGCCACGAGTTTAATCCCCAGCACCTA
>NW_026000048.1:15160713-15203044 GCF_001458135.2 Marmota marmota marmota | reverse complement strand
TATATATATATATAGAATGGAGGGAGTGAAAGACAAATAGAATGCTTGGAAAATGTAGAGAGTAGAATTGGTCTGAAATGACATTTTGGTTGCTGACTAATAATAAGCAAAAGGATTGCTGGGTGGTAAGACTGAGGGCACAGCTGGGGATGAAGACTGTGGCCTTGAAATGGCCACAAGCTATAGTTCCAAAATCTATCTAAGTATGGAACTGAAGAAGGTGTATTATAGCAGGTTCAGGATTGGGTTGTCCCAGGAATTCACTGCAAAAGTTCTTGGTGCAAGGAAATTGAGTAAACTGGTGAGGGAGTACTTTAGATAAACAAAAAATGGGGTCATGGAAGACCTAGGGAAATAAATTAGGTTGAAAAGTAGAAATTGGAGTTGAAGACTTCAGAGGCATAAATGTGAACCCAAGAACCATGGAAAGACCATGGTAATAAATTCATGGCGGAAGTCATTGGAGATGTATCATGCGCATGAATGATAAACAGTATAACCAGATGGGAGAAAGAGCAGAAATGTGAGCCTGAATGTCATTAATGAATGAAAGGCACTGTCATGACTTCAGAAAGGAACATAAAAGAGAAAGAGGAGGTGCCATAGTAAGATTGGCATGAGCATTAAAAGGAGGGTATGTCTAGGTAAAGACTGAGAAATTATGCTAACTCTACTTCCTGTGTTGGGAGCAATACTCTTGGAAGAAGAATTGTGTCCAATACCTAGGGCTGGTTCTGAAGCAGTGTCCTTTGGAATAGAGGCAGACTTCAGTTATGGAGGAAAAGGTGCAGTGACCAAGTTCATGATATCAGAGAGCGTCTTTACTAGTTATGGAGGGTTCCAGGGGCCTCAGGGTTATACTGCTGTGAGTGGAGATTTGAAAGGAAGTCATGAGAGAAATGACAGCCTAGAGCCCTCACAATGTCTTTTATACTGTGATGAATTTCCTAGTCTGATGAGTAGTTGTTGGTGCTGACTTTGGGGAGGACTTGAAATGGCCCCAAGCTATTGGTTTTTTTTAGGGAAAAAACAATAGAATTTATATCTTAGGACTCTATTACCAGTTAGACATGGGGCAAATGGCTCTCACCATATGTGTGGGATGACCTGTTTAGAATTTCACTTTTTCTCTCATCCAGAACATGGTCATATGTTCAGAAGAGGAGAGTATAGTGGATGACATTTGTTAATCTGCTTTTCTGACCATTCTTAGAAGCAGGACAAATTCTCATTAGTTAGGGATGATTCAGGTGTGGCTGTCTACCTGCAGGAGAAGGATAAATCATACTGCCTTACAAGCACCTTTACATTCCAATAATTTTGTGAATCTAAGCTAAATTAGCTCAGATTCCTGAATATTATAAATGTAGTGGACTAACAGTGCAACATTTTTTGAGGATTCAGTGACCTTATTTTATAAACTTAAAGCCAGAATTTGTGGTCCAATAATAGTTGTTTTCTAATTTCTAAGTTGAATAAATGATATAAAATCACATTTGGTTAAACATTGAATGTGCTGCCTTTATAGAAAAGAATAAAATGAATTTAACTTGGGATTGCCCCAGAAAAATCTAAGACATATGACTACTATACTTACAACTGAGAATAATTTATCAGGTGGATATTTCAGCAACTGTGCCTTTTTGATGTAGTTTAACAAATTCTGATCTAGGGCACAGAATGTCCCTGTGAGGTTCCAGTGGAGTTATCCAAATCCAAGAAATAAAAGATATAACTCTTATTGAATAATTTAGACTTTTCTTCTCTACTTTAAAACACTCTGGTCTTACATCAGTTTCTTGTTGCACTCAACTGCTTAGAAACACATTATCTTTCTGAAAATGAAGAAGCCATCAAGAATAAATTGGATCTACCTCCAGCACTGTAACTCAAGGAAAATTCTTCTGCAACTGATAAAGAATTCCTAACATGTCTACCCACAGCTGATCCTGTTCCTTTGGGTGCAGTGCGGTCCTGCACATTGGAACGTTATACAAGCATCACCTGGTTAGGCAATAAACATGCTTTCAAGGTCTTCTCAGGAGTATACTGAAACCCAGTAGAAATAATAATATCATCATTTTAAGTTGCCATATTCTTTAAGTTGCCATTCATTCTTTCTAGAAATGTAAACTCTCTGGGATCTTTTGCCTCCTCCATGAAAATTTGATTTTGTAAGAAGACAATCTCACAAGTCAGTTCAGGTTTGTTGCATGCTCTTAAAATAAACAGAACAATCCTAGAAGTCTTGATATTTATTTTAAATTCATGAGGTGAACACTTGTAGGTCAGGAAATCAGGTGAACCTCTTGTCTCTGGTGGCACACCTGAGTCACCTATGATGTATGTCTGGGGTCCCTCCATGCCACAGACATGGGCCTGGACGTGTAAGAAAAGTAAAGGAATATTAGGTGAATGAGAGAAGAGAATAGAGACCAGAACTAGAAAATGGGTTGGAGAAGGCAAGGCTAGAACCTAGACTAGGGGTTTCTGACAGTAGGGCTATGGGAATAAAAAGTGGTTTCCTGTTACTTCTGAAATCTGAGAAAAAAAGAATGTTTAAATTGTTAATTCTTAAAAACCTGGGAGTTTTATCTGACATTTCCAGATATTAAACATAGAGATTAAAAAGTATGGCTCAGGTATATTGACCATGAGGATATTGTGAGATTTCCAAACTCATCCAACTACCCTATGTTATTATTTCTTAAATCCCTTCTTTCCCATAGAAACACTGGCAAACACTTTGAGAATAGATTTTGCCCATACATTTATTTTGTGACCAGTCAATAAAAGAAAGAAAGAAAAAAAGAGCCAATAAGATAAACAACTTGTTCTGTTGCCCAGCTTGGGGGATGAGGGACTAGAAGGCAGAGTAGAAGTGGGCATCTTCCAAGATGAATAATAAGCAGGGGCCTCAGAGGGGCTCCTCCCAGGAATCCAATGAAGAATCCTTGCAGGAGTTTGAGATAGCCATCTTGGTCAGCATATGGCATGGGTCATGGGTCACTGGGTCATGGGGCTCTTTTAATAACTATAGTACTAGGGGCCAGAGTCAGGCAGAGCCTGGTGAAGCCTTCGAAGAGCTTATGGGAGGAGAATGTTCAGTCTTCACCTTGTCAACCTTACAATCTAAATTAGTCCCAATAACATTTAAAACCAGTTACCCCTACTAATGGCTCATCAAATTTGGTCCATGCTCCTCAACAAATTCATAGCTGATTGCCACCATCTGCACTTTCCAAGGGAATTCTATTTCCTGCTCTGAATATTATAAGCTACTAGCAATTCTATTTTCATTCTTCTGCTGGGCCCTAGCTTCATGGCTTTCCCTTCATGGGGACTTCCACATGCACTTCCACCTGCTGTTATGCTTTAACCTGGGCCCAGAGCCATGGAGTTGGCCATCTATGGACTGAGACCTTTGAAACCATGAGCACCAAGTAAATTTTTCCTCCTCTAAAATTGTTTTTGTTGTTTCTTTTGGTCACAGCAGTGAAAAATCTACTAAAACAGACCTCATCCATAAATTAATTCATTTAATGGATTAGTAATTTAAATGGACTTACTGGGAGGTGGTAAAAACTATAGGCAGATGGGGCAGGACTGGAGAAAGTAGGTCACAGGAGGCATAACCTCAGGTACTATGTCTGTCCCTACTCCTTTTCTCTCTCTGTTTCTTGGCTGCTATGAGTCCAGCAGCTTTCCTCTGTCACTGTCTTCTGACATGCTCTTTCTCTCCCTTGGAGCCTGCTGACCATAGACTGAACCCTTGAAACCATAAGCCAAAATAAACCTTACATCTTCTAAGTTGTTCCTGTCAGGTATTTTGGTCACACTGATGAAAAGCCAACTGACACACTCAATAAATATTTATTGCATGAGGGAAATTTGGATTAGAATACTCTTTCACCTTCACAAAACATTGGTGACATTGTTTGGTGACATTCTCCATCGAGTCTCCCTCCAAGGCTTGCAGGTTGGCGTTGATGAACTGTCAAATGCTTAGTCATAGGTGTCTTTGATCGAATCCCGAAGGGTTTGGCCCTAGTAGAAAAGGAATCTGATGACACATCCCGGAAGATATGGTAGCAACTCATTGTGGATTTAGTGCATCCTTCTGTTTGTTTCTTGTGCTCTGTTTTCACTGAGAGGGTGATAAAATTACCATTTGACTCAAGCACCAAAGGTTTCTGGATTAAAATGGAATGCAGTGTTCTTTACAGGAGACTCAATTCTACTGCAAGAAGCTGACCCTTCCTCTAAGGCCATAAAGGATAAGCCCAAGGGGCAGGGCTGATGGGGAAGCCTGGGTTGACAAACTAAAGCACTAATCACTCCAACCTTTCCACTGGCATAAGCCTCTCTGAGAGCTCACCTCAGACCTTGCTTCCCTTCTTGTCATTGTAATCCTGAGCAGGTGCCATTTGCCATCCCCTTGTCCAGGTATATTTGCCATGGGTCTTTACTCATGGGTGGGCCTTAGGTCTTTCCTGCTTAACAATAGTCCCTATCCTTCTGTTTAACCTAGACAAGTCTCAGACCTACCAGAATCCTGTTCCCTACATAACCTAGCCTGGGCCTTCCATGTTCATACATTATCCCTTCCCCAGATGCTGAAGGGACAGTCCATACTGAGGACCTGCAGGTCCTAGGTAAACAACACCACATAGCTTCTTCATGCCTAACATTTGAGTCCAGCTGAAATTAGGTAAAACTAATAAAGTGGCAGTCACAAATGGAAAAAGATGCCATTGGAGGGCAACATTGGCCAAGTCTTTTTTACGTACCAGACTTTCCATTTTTCAACTCATGTTTCATCCCTAACAATGAGGTAAGTGCTATGAGGTATATATGGAAGGACTAGGAACAACATGGAATATGCCCCTCAACTTTCACTCAAGGGGACATGTTGCCCTTGCTGTGGAGAAGGCTCTGAGCTAATTTAGTGGCTTCTCCAGCTATAGAGCCCCCCTGACTCAGGTAAAGTCCTTCTCGGGGAGGCCCACCTCCTGTGACTAATCATGGCAGTTGTCCCTCTGTGGAAGGTTTTGTCTTGCCTGAATGGCACTCTGACTTGTCCCTCTGCCCAGTCCTGCTTCCTGCCACTCCCTTCCTTGGGTATTGATTCCCATCCCAAATCCTCTCCCAGCATCTGCACAACCCCACCTGTGACTAAGATGCTGTAGAACAATCCCCAAGGTCTATCTGACTGGACCTAGAGTGGATACCTGACATCACCCAAGCTAGACTAGAAAATCTCCCCTGAGATATGAAATTGTGGTTGAGACTGCTGGTAAGCTCTGAATCTTAAAATGGAAAATCTGAAATGATAATCTAAATATAATTCATATAAAAATTTAATACTAATGCTAATAAAATTCAAGCTAGAAGAATATGACTAGTTCATGATATTTGAATTCAACTTCCCACTCTACCACATGGGCATATGTGTAAAACTAATTAGAGTGTCAAAAATATGTACAGTAATATGGCAAACTACATATGTCAAAATTCTACAACAACAAATCATCTAAAAATATCAGGAGGATTATATACTTTTAAAACTTATATAAATGGAAGTCAAGAAGATCACTGGGGCCAGACATGGTGGCACACACCTGTAATCCCAGTGGCTCAGGAGGCTGAGACAGGAGGATGACAAGTTCAAAACCAACATCAGCAACAGCATGGTGCTAAGCAACTAAGTGAAACCCTGTCCCAAAATAAAATACAAAATAGGACTGGGGATGTGGCTCAGTGGTCCAGTGCCATTGAGTTCAATCCCTGGTACCCACTCCCCAAATGAAGATCACTGGGATCAGGGGCAAAGTCAGAAAACCATCCCAAGGTGTGTAGAGAGACCAAAAAGCTACTGCAACCTCTGGAATTGCCAGAGAGCTTCATTCTTTGTGTTCTCTCAAGAAGAGTTTTAGGAAGAGCTAATATCTAAGAAAAGGAATAAATAAGAAGAAAAACGTTCAGAGACTCAAACAGAGGGAAAGATTGACTGAGCTTCAATTTTGAGTGGGAGTGTGAAAGTCTCCCCCTATATTTCAAGGTCACCAACAATGACCAGGGAGTTAGATTTTTAACATGAGCTATTTGTGTGATACATACAATCCCAAGATAAAGGAGTTCTTGTTTGGATATGCCTGTTCTGAATTAACGCCAATTCTTTCTCATGTAATGCATCCTCTACCTAGGCTTTCACCCTTCTCCCCAAAAGAGAAAATTCCCACAATTATAAACTCTCACCAAACAATAACAAAAACCACATGTGTGCAAAAAAAAAATCCAGTATAAAGGAAAGAGTAGAAATAACAAACACAGAACTGGACCAACAAAGTATTGGAGGCAATAAATAAAATAACCAAATTTAATATAAAGTCATGTATCACTGAACAATGGGATACATTCTGAAAAGTGTGCCATTGGGCAGTTTTGTTGTGTGAACCTCATAGAATGCACCTTCACAAAACTATATAGAATAGTCTACTACATACATAAGCCATTCGGGGTAGCCAGTTGCTCCTAGGCTTCAAACCTGCACAACAGAATACCATTCTGAATACTGCAGGCTACTGTAACACAATAGTAAGTATTTGTGCATTTAAACATATCTTAAGGCAAAAAGGAACAGTAAGGACGCTAGATGATAAGACTTTTTCTGCTCCATTATTATCTTATGGGACCACCATGATCGGAGGTCCCTTGTTATCTGAAGCATTGTTGTGATATATATTACTATAACTAAAGAAACAAAAGAGAAATTTTCAAAGAGTAAAGTAAATTTGGAAAAGAACAAAATTGGGATTCTAGAAATTAAAAAAAAGATTTAAATGGAAAATAAACGACCAACTAATAGACATAGCTGAAGTGAGAATTAGGAGGAAAGCAGGCTGAGAGAGGGAAATAAAAAAAGAGAGGCGTCAAGTGCCTGAGGAATTCCCAGGACTGATGAAAACTCATGGACCTGGTGCATTTTTAAAAAGCCACAATTACACTCACCCTACTGAACCTGTAGAATGCAGAAGAGAAGTAGTTACAACTCAGCAACTCCATTCTTGCACACAAATACTCAGAGAGGAATTTACACAAGAGCAATTTACACAAGTAGTGATTAGATTGAAAGCAGCAACACAAGGACTGGTGGTGATATTAAAATCTTCAAAGTACTGACAGAAAACATCTGTAAAATAAGAATTGCATTCTTAAAAAGATTATCTTTAACAAACACAAAATAAATAGTTTCTTTATGATAAAACTGAGGTAATTTACCACCAAAAAACTCTCACATATGTAATTTCCAAAGTGTTTTTCAAGTAGAAGGAAAAAAAATCTCTAAAAGAATATCTAAGTTGTAAGGAAAAAATTGTGTATAAATAAGATAATAAATATCTTATGGAATCTAATCTACAAAGATTTCGTGAAATAATGCTTAATTTGGGGGGTTAAAAAAACACTATAGAGCTAAAAGATTTGACAAAATCAGATGTAAGCTAGAAGATGAATTGACAATTATTGGAAATAAAACAATAAACTGATTTAGGAGGTAGGTAAATATATTCCACTAGAAAACTGCAATAGTTGTATGTGTGTGTATGTGTGTGTGTAAGTATATATGTATATATATTTATATTTTTGAGACAATGAAATATATGAAGGAAAACTTAATAGAACTACAAGAATAAATTGACATAAAAGAAATATCAATACACCTCTCTTAGGTCAAGAACAATAGCAAAATACAGGAAATTTAAACAAAACATATTGGCAAGTTTTATTTAATGGACAATATAAAATTTAGTTAAAGAATCTACATTTGCAAGCTGGTTATGGACTAAGATATGAAGCAAATTTGAACAAATTTCAGGAAGCAACTATTAAGTAAATCACATTTTCTGGCCACACCCAATTAGATATAAACAGTAAAAATGAATCAAGATCTTTCCAGAGTGGTTGCACCACTTTGTAGTCCAGCCAACAATGTATGAGTGTACCCTTTTCCCACATCCTCAACAACATGTATTGTTACTTGTATTCTTGATAATGGCCATTCTGATGAGAGTGAGATGAAATCTCAGTGTAGTTTTAATTTGCAAAAAATAGATAACCTCTTGAAAATGTTAAAAAATGAAGACATTAATATTTTTAATGGAAGAGATACATAACTATAAATACAGCAAAGATTAAAAGGTACCAAGAGAATGCTACAATAACATTTTTCAAAAAAATTTTAAAACTTAGATGAAGTGGAAAAATTTCTAGAAAAATATCACATGATAACTGGGCATTAAATAAAGTAGCAGTTAAAAATCTTCTCAGGACTAGTTAGTTTTACAGATGAGCTTTACCAAAACTTTTTTTTTCCAATTTAGAATTTCTTTTTTCATTAAATAAATTTTAACTTAAATTAAATTTAGTGTTTTACTGATGCATAAGACTATTAAAGTGTGCAGACTAACAGGGTACTGTGATATACACACACACACACACACACACACACACACACACACATAGGTAAAACATCTATGAAATTTTGAAGAACAAATCAGTGGTTAGGACTATAGCTCAGCTGTACAGTGTGTGTCCAGCATGCATGAGGCACTGGGTGTAGTTCCCAGCTCTGCCCCTTCCCCCCCCCACCCTCCTGAAAACAAAAAGAAGAGGAGCAAGAGAAGAAGAAGGAGGTGATTCTAATCTTTTAGTAACTCTCCTAGGTACTGGTGGGGAAGGGATAATCCCAAATTTATTTTGCAAGGTGACTTTAATCTGGATACTTAAATTAGGTAAAGACAATATTCTAAAAAAATACTATCAACTGAGTGTGGTATTCCACACCTGTAATCTCAGTGACTCAGGAGGCTGAAGCAGTAGGATCATAAGTTCAAGGTCAGCCTCAGCCACTTAACAAGGCTATAAGTCATTTGCAATACAAATGACCAAGGGGATTTTATATATGTGCATTTCACTGAACATTAAATGCATATGGTCAATAAAAATAAAAATTCTCAGTCATTAGTATTAAGAAAAATGGAAGTCAAGAACACAATTTGGTATAATTTTACACCAAATAATTGCAAAAATTCAGAAGTCACACAAAATCAACTCTTCCAGTATTGTAAAAGAATCTCTTACCTATTGCTGGTAGGAATGCAAGTTGGAAGTAATTTGGCATTGTGAAAAGTTAAACTCACACTACAACTCAGCAACTCCACTCTTGCACACAAATACTAATCTTGCATACTACAATGTTCATAGCAGTAATATTATGATAGCAAAAGACTTGAGGCAGTCCTGTATTCATTTGGGTCCTCTAGAAAGCAGATGTGGAGATAAAACTAGAAGTGCAAGATTTGGGGGAACAATGCTTATGAAGAATAAAGTGAAGAGGTTTCAGGAACAGACAGGGAGAGAGATCAGACTATAATGCAGGTCTGACAGCTATGGAAGGAGATGGAAAGAAGTAGGAATTGCCTTGGACGCAGTGCTGCTTGCAGAAAATCTCTACTAGGCCAATCGGTGACCTTCAGAGGAGACCCGCATTGGACAGGAATAATCTGGCTTGAGTGCCCTTGTCTATTCTGGCATTGTTCAGAAGCAGCTCAGGAAGACCAAGCCTCTGTGTGAACACTGCAATGCATCTGATCCTCAGTCACTGGTAGATGTCAGCCAACCACACTTCTTGCAGTACATTCTCTTGAAGGGAGATCTGAATGCTAGAAGGCCTCCATGAACTACCCCAAATCAAATGCTCATTGATAGGAGCCTAGATAAATAAATTCTGAAAGGACCATATTACATACTATAGAACAGTGAAAAAATTATCAGGAATAATTGAGCACAGCAATGTGGACAATTTTTTTTTCAGTGCTGGGGGTTGAACACAGGGCCTTACCACATGTAGGCAAGTGCTTTACCACCTAGTCCCATGTGATTACTTTCAATTATCAGAAATCAAATGAATACAACCAGAAACGTGTAAAATTGTGCTCTATATATGTAAAATGAAGTGAAGTGCATTCTGCTGTCATCAATAACAAATTAGAATAAGTAAATTAAATTAAAATAAGAAAACAAACAAAAATCAAATGAAAAAAAAATGAGTTCCAGAGAACCATCTAGAAAACTTTATGAAGTACAAAAATACACAAAACTAAATTGCGGCAGTCTGGCTGGGCACAAAATCACGAGCCACTCAAGCAAGAACAAACTTTATTTTTGAAACTCCCCGCCAATGCCCCGTGTGCTCCCGGGAAAAATCCCGACCTACACAAGCAGCATTCTCCCCGACATTCCAACAGGAAGTCCCTCCTCCGGAATTCCCTCCTACTGCACTTCCCCAACCAATGGGAACTCTCCAGGAGTCCCGTAGCAGGCCGAGGTGGACAGCAGGGGTCTAATATCCATATAAATGCAGATCTTAACATAATCATATCATCTCAATGGCTTGCTGGCGTCACCTTACAACCAAAAATGCCATGCATCATACTACTTGGCTATGGCTCTTAGCACTAAATGGTTCATCTTTTTGGGCACACACATATATATGATAAAACTACTTTTAAAATAGCAAAGAGAGAGAGAGAGAGAGTGAGTTTAAAACAAAAATCAGAATGGTTGTCACCTTTGGGGATGAAATTGAGTCATATATAATGGAATAATGAAGTTTACAGAAAGATGCAGCAGTATTGTTAATATCCTCATTCTTAGATTGGGTGGCAAGTTCACACACATAAGTTACTGATGTATGAAAATAGAAAATATAAAAACACTGACAATAAACCATTAATTAATTAAAAGAGGAGATGGCAACAGGCAAGCTTCGAGATAGGTGATTGGGTTAAAGCATCTTATGCTCTTATTTTATTCAAGAGACAGGTAAAGATGTTGATTGATCTTTTAGAGTTTAAATGTAACCATGTTAAAATTTCAAGGACAACTACTTGAAGACTAGAAATAAAAAAAATGTATCTTCTGAATCAGTACAGGGGAGAACAATACAAAAAAAAAAAAAATTCAATTCAGAAGCCCAGAAAGAAGAAAGGTGGAATTCAGGGGGAAAAAATGAATAAAAGAGAATAAATAGGCCCTGTATGTGAAGAATCACAATGACTGTCAACAACATAGATCAATAGTCTGTTTCTTTTTAAAAGAATTCATCTATAGACATCTTACAAGGAAAAGTTCATGGAATTTTTCTTCATCTGGCTTGTTTATGTTGAACTAACGTAATTGTGTCCATTGTCTGCATAATTAACGTAATTGTGTCCATTGTCTGCATACTTAACGTGCCTAGTACAATAGAAATTCACAGTTGGCTGAGCCAAAAAAATGACATAAGTCAAAATTAATTCTCCTCCAAGGTTCTGGGAGATCTTCAGAGGTATGTTTTTATTTTATTAGTCACTGTCCTGAGGCTATGAGGTATTTTAAGACTGTCCTGGAGTTCCCTAAGAAATCTCTATAGATCCTCTGAAATTCACCACTTGACCAAAACTTGCATAAAGCATTTCAGTAGTAGAGCTTCATGGAGCTTGGCATAGGACTTCAGCCCTGAGATGTCATCCTGGGACCTTTTCAGAGGCCTGAATTATTTCTTACAGAGTCTAAGAGCTGAATTTGCTAAAATCTGATTCCATATTTTCCTGTCTATGGTGACATTTACTTATGTCAATTTCATAACGTCAGGAGCAATCTTACATAGGCAAGTTGGCTGTCCAAGGCTGCCAACTATTACGGGTATTAAAGTCCTGGGTAACTATTTATAATGGCAAAAAGGAAAATCTATTTTAAATGACCACAAAAAAAACAGAGTTAAAAGAAAACTGTAAAATATAGGAGTTTTTACCTTTGCTTCTTTAAAGAAAACAATGCCATAACAAGGTCTGAAAGAAGAATCATGCTGTGCCCCTTTTATTCCCTAGGAACTAACATGGTGAGCTCTATGCCTAGGCAGATTTGGAAAACAGAAAACAGTTTCCTTTCTCTCCAAAAATATTATTAGGCAGTCCTAACATTCTCTACATTCTCATAATAGGTTCCTGCAATTATAATTTTAGTTATATTTTTATCCACATAAAACATGCATGACTTTTTTAAAATATAAATTAAGACATCTAAAAAATAGCAGTCTCTCTTGCCCCCACCTCCAAGTTGGGTTTCTCACAGGTAACATCTTCACTTCTTTTTGTTGTTTCTTCTGATTATTACCTCTATGATTTTAAATATGGATTTATATTTCAATTTTAGTCATTGTCTGTTGAGTCTTAGATGTGAAAGAAAGTATTTGGAATTCTGATGAGATCACCCATGCCTTAACATACATCCTCTTTCCTCCATCATCCCAATACACTTGTAATTTTTAATAAATCATTAATCAGTGTTGCAGTTTTGTAACTATGAAAAGTTTTACTCAATGTTGAGCAAAATACTGTTCTACAATTATGTGTGTGTGTGTATGTGTGTGTGTGTGTATTTGGTGGTGCTAGGGATTGAACCCAGGGCCTTGTGCATGCAAGGCAAGCACTCTACCAACTGAGCTATACCCCCAGCCCTACATTTTTTTTCATATGAGACTTTATGTTTTCCTTGTAGTTGACATTGGCTTCATTTTTATTTGCTAGTTTTTTTAATGTTTCCATAATGAATTGTTCTCAAACTTTTCTCAAGAACTCTAAAACCTTTGATGCTATTTTTAATACCACTTTCTACTTGCCAAATATAGCAGATAATCTACTGATTCCAGTTTGTTTTCCTGTAGAGACAGATTTCTTGCACTTTATGTTGTTGTTCATTTTATTTCATTTTACTTTACATTTTTCTTTTTTATTGGTGCATTATAATTATACATAACAGTGAGATTCGTTGTTACAAATTTGTACATACACACAATATAACAATATATCGTTTTGCAATCTGAATGGCTTGATCTGGCCTATTGCAGAGATGACATCCTGAGATTCCTCTCTGCTTTATTTCTGTATTCGTTCCCCTGATTCTTAGATTTACTGTCTTTGTTTTTCTTATATATTCTTATTTTTCTCCATAATATCCTACAGTAACTTTCTGAGAAATAGCTTATGGGCAAGTAACACTTTTACAATCTTGAATGTCTAAGAAAATGTTTTTATTGATTTTATACTTTCGATAGGTTAGTTGGATATGAATTCTATTTTTTTCCTCACAATTCTGAAGCCTTTGTTCCATTGTCTTCTGACTGCCAATGTCTTTCATAAGAAGTAGGTCACTTTGATTCTTTAACATGCAACCAAACTTTTCTCTCTGGAAACTTCACACTGACACTTTGGTTGGGACCTTTCTCATTCATTTTTTTCTGGGCTTATAATTTCAAGTCTAGGAATTACTTTGTATCTTTTGCTGGTCAAATTTCCTGTCCTCTGGTATCTTTTTCTTTACCACTCAGATAATTTGGATTTGGTGTTTTGAATTAATCATGCAACTTTCTAGAATTTTAATTTCTTGTTTACTATCTCTTTGTCCTTAGTTATATTTCCTGGAAGATATTTCCAAATTTATCTAGCCCTTCTGATATGTTTTATTTTTTCTACCCTACATTTAAACTCCATAAAATTATAATTGCTTTCTATATCCTTTTTACACTTTTTAAAAAAGACTCAATTTCTTCTCTTAGCCCTTTGAGGATATTAAATAAATGTTTTAAAATTTTCTTCAAATTTCTATATTGCCTCATTTTTACTGAGTTTTAGCCTTTTCTGTGTTTGTATTTGTTTCTGTGTTTGTATAGTATTGTCTTTTGTATTAGGGATTTTCCTCAAATGAAGTTTTTTTGATGTCAGTTTAGGCTAAGAAGCTATTTGGAATGTGTGTGTACAAGCAGGACACACCAAAAAAGGGCTTTGTGATAGTTTCCCAGCGAGAGGCCCAGCTGTTTCAGGAGAGCTTCTGTAAATGTCAATATATGCAAATATTCCTCTCATCCTGCATTCATAGTCTTTTTATATCTCAAGAAAATAATTCTGTAGTCTCCAACCTTGGTGAATACACCTAGCTGAGTCATGGAAAAGTGGTATTTCAATATTTTGTATATAGGTTTTCAAATTTTATTGTTTGATTATATACAATAAGGCCCACTCTTTTGGGCTTAGAGGTTTGTGAGTTTTGACAAATGCAAAGAGTCACAAATCCCCACCACAATGACGATAACAACAACAGTGTTATTGTCTCCACCCCCACTCCAAGGCCCTTATCCTTGCCCTTTGTTTTCAAATTCTCCTCCAAGCTCTAACCATTTTCAACTACAGATCTCTTCATCATCCCTAAGATTCTTGTTTTCCAGAATATCATATACATGGACTCATTTGTTCTTTATTTTTATTTTTTATTTTTTTGCATCTGGTTATTTCCACTTAGCATAATGCATTTGAGATTCATCCATCCTGTTTCATTTATCAACAGTTCATTTTGTTGTTGTTATTGTCATTGTTGAGTAGTATCCTATTATGTGGATGTATCACATATTGTTCATTAATTTCCTGTTGAAGGACATATGGTTTAGTTCCAGTCTTTGGTGACTATGAATAAAGATGCTGTGAACATTTGCATAGAGACCTTTGTATGAAAATACCTTTTTTAATTTTAATTTCTCCCTCAGGAGAGGGATTACTAGATCCAAGATGAAGTCCAAGCATGAAAGACATGAAGAAAACTGAACCAGCATACTTCATAATTACCTTCTCCAAACTGTAACAAGAAGAAAATCTCAAAAAGAGCTAGAGAAAAGAGATGTTAAGAGAGAGGAACAAAGACAAGAATTACAGCATATTTTTCAACAAAAACAATGCATGTAAGAAGATAGTGGGACAACTCTAAAGCACTAAAAAAATTTTAAAAGAAAGAAAGAAAGGAACCTATCAACTGGGAATTCTATGCTCAGTGAAAACAACATTTGAATACAAATTTGAAATAGACTTTTTCAGACATATAAAAGCTGAAGAATACATCACCAACAGACACACACTATAAGAAATGCTAAAGGAAGTCCTTCAGACAGAATGAAAATACCAGATGGAAATAAAGATGTTCATAAAAGATTAAAAAGCACTGGAAATGGTAACTATGTGCGTAAGTATAAAATAATGTTTTCCCATTTATTTAAATCTCAGCAAAGGATAATTCACTATTTACTGAGAAAATGATAACAATGTATTGTGGAGTTTAAAACATGTAGAAATAAAATATACAATAATGATAACAAAAAAGGTAGGAGGTGTAGAAGAACACTATTGTAAGATTCTTTTACAATCTATGTCATGATACAACATCACTGAAAGGTAAAGGTAAGCTAAAGGTGTTAATGGAAAACCCTAAAGCAACTGCAAAAATAACAAAACAAAGAGTTATATCTAATAAACCAACAAAGGAGATAAAATAAATGTTCAATTTATTCAAAATCATGCAGGGAAAGAAGAAAAGGAGAACAAAGGGCAGATGAGACAAGATATTAGTTTTAAATCTGACTATGTAATTAATCACAAACTTAAATGGTTTAAATATTCTAACCAAAAGGCAGAGAATTTCACATTAATTAAAAACTAAGACTCAACTATAAGCTGCCTATAGGAAGCTCATTTTAAATACATATAGGGCAAATGGGTTGAAAGTAAAAGGATAAAAAATAAATAAAATGCCATGCTATAATACTGTAAAGAAAATTTGAGTGAATATATCAATACCAAAGTAGACTTTAGAGCAAAGAATATTATTTAGGAAAAATATGATCTTGTAATGATAAAGGCTTCAACTTAACAAGAGGACATAAAAATCTTAAATTTTTATGTACCCAATAAAAGAGCTCCAAAATACATGAAGAAAATACTATAAAGAACTGCAAGGATAGACAAATCCACAAATGTAGTCACATAACAAGTAGAGAGAATATCAGTAAACATGTAGAAAACCTTTAAAATATTGTAAATTAACTTTAATTTAAATAATTTAATTGATATTTATAGAATATCCAGTAGCAGCATAACACATATTCCTTTCAATTGTGCATGAAAATATTTGTCAAGGTAGATCAGATTTTGAGTCATAGAAAATTCTCAAAATGTTCTCTTAACACAGTGGAGTTAATTTGGAAATTAATGACAGAAAAATCTCTGGAAATTTTCTAAGTATTTGGAGTCTCTGTAACATTTAAAAAAAAACTGTGGGACAAATAAAAGTTCATAAAGAAATCAGAAAACATTTTGTACTAAGTGAAAATGAAAACAGCATAAATTATTGTGGGATACCATGAAAGCAGTAATTAGAAAGAAAGGTACAGCATTAAATGTCAGTATGATAAGAGTGGTCTTAAATTATTGACTTCAACTTCTACCTTAAGAAACTAACCTAACTACAGATTCTACAGATATTAAATAGAAAATAAAGACATATTACAATCTCATTTATTCCAGCTTTATGCATACTTTCCAGCTCATTTTATGTGAACATTTCCCTTAAATCAAAACCAGGTATATAATTCAAGGAAAGAAAACTGACAAATACCTCTCATGAACACAGATTGAAAGTTCTTCTTCAAACTTTAGCAAATTGAATCCAACAACGTACAGTTGTCTCCCCCCCTAGGATGGTTCAACTTATGATTTTTCAACTTTATGATGGTGCAAAAGTGATGCACAAACAGAGGAAACTGTACTTTGAAGTCTGATCTTTCCCTGCATCAACAATGTGCTCTTGTAGTGATACTTTCTCATAATGCTGGGCAGAGGCTGCAAGTTGCAGCTCCCAGTCATGATCACAAGGGGAACAGCAGAAACTCTACAGCTACTGTGTTAGTAAGCCAGTGTTTTGGTCAGCTTTTTTTTGTTGTTGTTGTTGCTGTTATTGTTGTTGCTCTGACCAAAAGACCTGACAGGAGCAATTTTAGAGAAGGAAAAGTTTATGTTGGCTCACGGTTTCAGTCCATGGTCAACTGACTCTATAGTGCTGGGCCCAAGATTAGGCACGTCATCATGGCAGAAGGGCTTGGTGAGGAACACAGCTCAAGACATGATGGCCAGGAAGGGGAGGTGAAGTGACCTACTTCCTCCAGCCACATCCTATTTGCCTATAGTTACTGCCCAGTTATTTCATGTCAGTTGATTAATCCACTGATTAGATTGGGGCTCTCATAATCTAACCTTTTCAGCTTTGAAAATTCTTGTGTTGTCTCACAGCAATGCTTTTGGGGGACACTTTGTATCTGAACCATAACAGCAATAATGTGCAGTTAGGTGTGTTATACGCATTTTCAACTTATAATATTTTAAATTTTCAATGGATGCATTGGAATATACACCATCATAACTGTATATTTTATTTATTTATTTTTAGTTGTAGATGGACACAATACTTTTGTTTTTAAGTGGTGCTGAGGATCAAACCCAGTGCCTAACTTGTGCAAAGCAAGTTCTCTACCACTGAACTACAACCTCAGCTCCAACAACTGTGTATTTTTTAAAGATAATATGTATGACTCACTGAGGTTTACCTCATTTCATTATTACTCAAAACAAAAACATTTGAAAACCTATCAATATCATTGATCTTATTACCAAACTAAGAAAGCAAACACCCATATGAATATTTCAGTAGATACAGAAAAAAAACACACATTTGGAACAAGCTAAAATCCACTCCTGATTAAATTTTCTTCTCAACAAATATGAAAAATCTTTGACTGACATCACACTTATTGGTGAAGGCCTGAATGTTTTTTTTTCCCCCCAAGGTAATAAATAAGGCAAAGATGTCCACTCTCACCACTTCCATTCATCATCAGATAGACTCTATCCTGTGCAAACAAGCAAGGAAGAGAACTAGAAGGCGCCAAAATCAGAAAGGAAGAAGTAAGGAACATTTTTTTTTCACAGCTAGCCTGATTTGTCTTATAGCAATATCTTATGGAAATGTTTCAAAAAAATTACCAGAACTAAGTTTAGAAAGGGTGCAAGATATAATATTAATGTACAGAAGTCAATGAGTTTCAATATATTAGCAATCAACTATCATTTTTAGATCATTTTTATTAACTCTCAATGTTCAGAAATTGAAGTTAAAAATCTTATCACTTACAACAACACCAAAATTATGAAATATTTAGGGTAGACATGACAAGCAATATGCCAAACCTCTCCTTAGAAATCTAAATAAAAGGAGAGATATATTGTGTTCATGGGTTGAAAGACTCAAAATTGTTAAGATATCAGTTCTCTCTAATTTGGTTTGTAGATTCAGGATAGTCTCAAAATGGAAAAATAAGCTCAGGGCTAACACTTTACTAATACATCTAAATCACACCAGAGAATTGGCTTGAGAAGAAAATATGGCTTTTGTAGCTACTCTGGGAGATGCTTCCATAATACCCTGGGGTGCTTGGCTTTGCAAGGCTACCAGTTAAGTGAGACATCTACTTTTTTAATCTTGAAAAGGTATAACTTCCTGAATGTTGTGGTTTGGATGTGAGGTTTACCTTCAATCCCCAGCACCACAAAAAACAAACAAACAAACAANTTTTTTTTTTTTTTTTTTTTTACTTTCTCACTGTAGCTTCTCTTGAACTTCTCTCCTAAAATTGTGCTGAGACTGAATGCCCAAGTAGTCTCTCTGCTGTGTGACAATCCGGTCATCTGGATGCAGTACACAATTTCAACAAAGTTGATTAGGAAGTTGATCATAGACTCTCTTTTTAAAAAATTGAAAGAGATAACCTAAGGAGTATCTATACTAAGTTTGGAGGTAAGGTGGCCGCTCCATCTATAATTACAGATTAGTTTTTGATTATATAGAGGTTTGGAAAGCATGAAGTGATGGAATCAAAGTCTTCCTTTCAAGTTCTATCTCCCCATCAGTACATCATCCTAGTCTTTCCTTTTACCTGGACAGAAAAATACATGAATACCTTAAAGGCACACTAATTACATAATGCTAAATATGGTGTTAAGGAATTTCATGTTTTTTCGCAGCAGAACCAAAGGTTGCTTCTAGAGTGAGTTCCACATAATATGCATAGAAGGCTAGAGCAAATGCTGTGGCATAGAGATAGTCTTTGCACATCAAATTGTGCAAAGGTTCAGAGATGATAAACTGGCCCTTTCGGGGAAGTGTAAGATATTTCATAGGTAAGTAGCACTGTCCAAGAGAACACCCCTTATTAGTACAAATGTTTCTATGTCTGTGCATCTATTACAGTAAATACTTGTCACATGTGGGCATAGAACATATGAAGAGTGGCCAGGAAAACTGACTGAATTTTAATAAGTTTAAATTTTAAGGTATGGCTAGTGCATACTATATTGGTCCATGAAGTTCTAGAACATAGACCAGTGGATAACAGTGCAAAGAGGTGGGATTGGAATAAATCAAGATAGGAAATATAGATTTTGTCCTGTAGGGAACAAGGAGTAACTGAAAATGGTTGGTGGCTCAGGGCCCTGTAGTTGAAAAAGACTGAGTTCAGGAACACAGGTGGTGAGATGGCCATGGGATGAACTCATGCCTGAGATTAAAGGAAATGAGGTCAGGATGTATGTGAAAGAAACTACCATTTATAAATGGAGGAAGATGGGAAGGGAAGTTTCAGGAAAATATTATCAGATAGATTTAATTTTCTGCACATAGCAAGAGAACTATATATATATATTGAATGGAGGGAGTGAAAGACAAATAGAATGCTTGGAAAATGTAGAGAGTAGAATTGGTCTGAAATGACATTTTGGTTTCTGACTAATAATAAGCAAAAGGATTGCTGGGTGGTAAGACTGAGGGCACAGGTGGGGATGAAGACTGTGGCCTTGAAATGGCCACAAGCTATAGTTCCAAAATCTATCTAAGTATGGAACTGAAGAAGGTGCATTATAGCAGGTTCAGGATTGGGTTGTCCCAGGAATTCACTGCAAAAGTTCTTGGTGCAAGGAAATTGAGTAAACTGGTGAGGGAGTACTTTAGATAAACAAAAAATGGGGTCATGGAAGACCTAGGGAAATAAATTAGGTTGAAAAGTAGAAATTGGAGTTGAAGACTTCAGAGGCATAAATGTGAACCCACGAACTATGGAAAGACCATGGTAATAAATTCATGGCGGAAGTCATTGGAGATGTATCATGCACATGAATGATAAACAGTATAACCAGATGGGAGAAAAAGCAGAAATGTGAGCCTGAATGTCATTAATGAATGAAAGGCACTGTCAGGACTTCAGAAAGGAACATAAAAGAGAAAGAGGAG
Organism: Marmota marmota marmota; assembly: GCF_001458135.2. Lineage (NCBI taxonomy): Eukaryota > Metazoa > Chordata > Mammalia > Rodentia > Sciuridae > Marmota > Marmota marmota. Next base: position 15,182,788 of record NW_026000048.1, on the reverse strand, counting down.
GTGCCATAGTAAGATTTGCATGAGCATTAAAAGGAGGGTATGTCTAGGTAAAGACTGAGAAATTATGCTAACTCTACTTCCTGTTTTGGGAGCAATACTCTTGGAAGAAGAATTGTGTCCAATACCTAGGGCTGGTTCTGAAGCAGTGACCTTTGGAATAGAGGCAGACTTCAGTTATGGAGGAAAAGGTGCAGTGACCAAGTTCATGATATCAGAGAGCTTCTTTACTAGTTATGGAGGGTTCCAGGGGCCTCAGGGTTATACTGCTGTGAGTGGAGATTTGAAAGGAAGTCATGAGAGAAATGACAGCCTAGAGCCCTCACAATGTCTTTTATACTGTGATGAATTTCCTAGTATGATGAGTAGTTGTTGGTGCTGACTTTGGGGAGGACTTGAAATGGCCCCAAGCTATTGGTTTTTTTTTTTTTTTTTAGGGAAAAAACAATAGAATTTAGATCTTAGGACTCTATTACCAGTTAGACATGGGGCAAATGGCTTTCACCATAAGTGTGGGATGACCTGTTTAGAATTTCACTTTTTCTCTCATCCAGAACATGGTCATATGTTCAGAAGAGGAGAGTATAGTGGAAGACATTTGTTAATCTGCTTTTCTGACCATTCTTAGAAGAAGGACAAATTCTCATTAGTTAGGGATGATTCAGGTGTGGCTGTCTACCTGCAGGAGAAGGATAAATCATACTGCCTTACAAGCACCTTTACATTTCAATAATTTTGTGAATCTAAGCTAAATTAGCTCAGATTCCTGAATATTATAAATGTAGTGGACTAACAGTGCAACATTTTTTGAGGATTCAGTGACCTTATTTTATAAACTTAAAACCAGAATTTGTGGTCCAACAATAGTTGTTTTCTAATTTCTAAGTTGAATAAATAATATAAAATCACATTTGGTTAAACATTGAATGTGCTGCCTTTATAGAAAAGAATAAAATGAATTTAACTTGGGATTGCCCCAGAAAAGTCTAAGACATATGACTACTGTACTTACAACTGAGAATAATTTATCAGGTGGATATTTCAGCAACTGTGCCTTTTTGATGTAGTTTAACAAATTCTGATCTAGGGCACAGAATGTCCCTGTGAGGTTCCAGTGGAGTTATCCAAATTCAAGAAATGAAAGATATAACTCTTATTGAATAATTTAGACTTTTCTTCTCCACTTTAAAACACTCTGGTCTAACATCAGTTTCTTGTTGCACTCAACTGCTTAGAAACACATTATCTTTCTGAAAATGAAGAAGCCATCAAGAATAAATTGGATGTACCTCCAGCACTGTAACTTAAGGAAAATTCTTCTGCACCTGATAAAGAATTCCTAACATGCGTACCCACAGCTGATCCTGTTCCTTTGGGTGCAGTGCGGTCCTGCACATTGGAACGTTATACAAGCATCACCTGGTTAGGCAATAAACATGCTTTCAAGGTCTTCTCAGGAGTATGCTGAAACCAAGTAGAAATAATAATATCATCATTTTAAGTTGCCATATTCTTTAAGTTGCCATTCATTCTTTCTAGAAATGTAAACTCTCCGGGATCTTTTGCCTCCTCCATGAAAATTTGATTTTGTAAGAAAACAATCTCACAAGTCAGTTCAGGTTTGTTGCGNTGGAGCCAGGGAGGAGGAGCCAGACCACCCAGGGCATGGATTTTGGGTTAAAGTTCTGCATCATTGTCTTTAGCTCACTGGATTTTCACTTTTAAAAATTCTTTGTCTGAATTCACCAGTCTAATTTCTGTTTCAGGTTTTACTTAAAGAAGGGAAATATCATTCACTATTTCTTCTCTTTCCATTTTCTTTTTCCTTCTTTCTTTCTTTTTTTTTTCACTTTTATGAGACTCAAAATGGAGACAAGAGGGAAATGGAATGGATTGGGGAATTAAAAAGTTTTGTCTTTTGCTGGTCATAGAGAGAAGCCAGGAAGAAAAGCAAGGAACCAGGGTTATATTTATTTTATAGTAGGAAAGGAACAATGCGAGCTAGAAGGAACCCAAATGGACATCTGGTCCAGTCCCCTAATTTTATGTCCGGCTCAGATACTATGGGTGATGTCCCAGTCACTTAGCCAGGACTGCAGAACCAGAACATGAGCACCATCCTCCTATGTCCCTCTTGAGCACTCTTTCCACTGGCCTGACTCTTACTCAAGCTGAGCTCTAACAGGTAAGAGGAGTGAGGTAAAGGTTTCAGGTGGAGAAGGACAGATATCCAAAGGCCTGTTGTCAGGAACGAGTTTGTAGCAGCCATGGCAGATGCCCCTCTTATTGGAGCACCATGTGGTGAGGAGAGACAGTGGGGATGAGGTGGAAGAGTTAGGGAGGGGCCTAGTCACAGAGCCTTGTAGTTGGTAAGGTCAGCAGGTGTATTCCAAGTACAGTCTGAAGGGTTTTAAGGAAGGGAGCATTGCAGAAAGATTTATGTATTAAGAAGATGATTCTTGCTGCTTTGTGGAAAGCAAATTAAATATGGCCAGAGCGTTGGTGAAGAGTCTGATATAAGTCTCTAGAAGGTGAGATGGGTGAGGAGAATGGAACAGCCTAGAGGTTTGTTCTGGAGTTAGAATCAACAGAACTTGGAGATGTTACCTTTAAACTTTGGTGGGAATTCCAAGAGGAAATGTGATATGCCTAAACTAGAGGGAAAGGGTAGTGTGGCTTCTCTTCTAGACAGGTGGATTATTCTGGATGCAGATATATTGACTTTTTCATAAGCTTCTGAGATGAGTGAAATTTCAGTTAAGGTATCCATGGTTTAACCTTCAGATGTTTCAACCAGATATTGCTGTACCAGCCTGTGTCCATGTGACACTTTGCTTATTTCCTCCAAGGTATCTGACTATAGGAATAGTGAGAAAAAATTCTCAAAGAAAAAAAATCCTGCTGAAGGTATAGCTCACTGATAAAGCATGTTCTTAACATGTGTGAGACCCTGGATTTGATCTCCAGCAATGCCTTGCCCCTGCCTCCCCCACCCCTGCCCCACCACAAAGAGAAAAAAAAATATGTCTACCTAGAATAACTTTCCATTTTATTAGTGGACAGATGTTTACCTATTTTTCAAAGTCTGGCTCAAATATTACCTTTTTCTATGAAACCATCAAGTTATTTACAGAGGTACATGGCATTTATTATACCCACCTAACTTTTTAAAAAAGTATATATTTTTAGATGTTGATGGACTTTTGCTTTATTCATTTCTTTATATGTGGTGCTAAGAATTGAACTCAGTGTCTGACATACGCTAGGCAAGCCCTCTACCACTGAGTCACAACACCAGCCCACTAACACTTTTTACTGTGCTATGTTCTCCTTATTATGTCTAAAATGTTATGGTTATCTCTGTTTGATACACGAGAGCCAGGCATGGTGGCACATACCATAATCCCTGCAATTTGGGAGGTTGAAACAGGAGGGTCACAAGTTCAAGGTCAAATCAACAATTTAGCAAGACACTGTCTCAAAACAAAAAATAAAAAGAACTAGGGATGTAGCTCAGTGCTGAAGTGCCCCTGGCTTCAATCCCCAGCACCAAAAAGAAAACAAAAACAAAAAAACAGAGATATGAAGGCTAGAGAGGTTAAGCAATTTTCCCAAGGTCACAAAGAGGCCATCTGGGTGCCACTACTCTGTGTTTTCTTTAGCTGGGAGCTCTCTGGACAGAATGGCTGATTTTCTTTTGCTTCTAATCCACGAACACATTGAAGGAAGGAACTGTGTTGCTTACTTTCAAATCCCCAGTGTTTGATACAAAATAGATGCAGAATGAGTGAAGGAATGGATGGATGGATGAGGGATGATGGACGGCAAGTGGCAGGAGTGGAATGGGGCCTTCTGTTATCATATGGAGGCTGCACATTTTCTAGGCCACAGCGTCCCTGAGCTGCATTCTAATTCAGGCCAGTGCAATATCTGGCTTTGCCATCATATTTTTTAAAAATGTCCATTAATCTTTTGGTGTGTTCTGATCAAATAATGCCGTTCTCAGATGATGAAGNATGCTATTTTTTTAACCTAATTCTCATTGCTGAAGCCTCTGAACTAAAGTTTTTAGTGGAAAAACTGTATGACAAAAAATCATATACATTTTAAAAATATTTCACGTTGAAGAAATCTTTCAATGGCTAAAAAAGTGTACTCTCCTGAAAGAAATAAAAAATGGTGCAGAATCAGATACAACACCTTTGTGCTTATGCAAAACATGAAGTTAGACTCAGAGTCATGGAAAAGACCAGGTTAGTTTAAAATGTTTATTGACTACTTTGAAGTAACATGGTTGACTTTTGGTCCAATACATTCTTACTCTTTCTCAATATGTTCTTGTGCCTACCTCGCCACCAGTAGGATGACATCAAAGGATGATTCTTTTTTTTTTTTTTTGCATTGGGGATTGAACGCAAGGGAACTTAACCACCAAGCGATATCCCCAACAATCCCCCCTCCTTTTTTTAGAGACAGGGTCTCACTAAGTTGGTTAGGGCCTCACTGACTTTGAACTTACAATCCCTATGAGCCATGGGATTATTGTCATGTGCCACTGCACCTGGCAGCAAACACATATTTTTATTTATTTTTTTGAGAGAGAGAGAAAGAGAGAATTTTAATATTTATTTTTTAGTTTTCAGCGGACACAACATCCTTGTCTATATGTGGTGCTGAGGATCAGACCCGGGCTACACGCATGCCAGGTGAGTGCACTACCACTTGAGCCACATCCCCAGCCCCAGCAAACACATTTTTAAAAAAGAAAAAAAAAAAAAAAACCAAGGGTGCTGGGGTTGTGGATCAGTGGTGGAGCACTCTTCTCACAGGTGCGAGGCCCTGGGTTTGATTCTCAGCACCACATAAAAATAAATAAATAACATAAAGTTGTTGTGTCCAACTACAACTACAAAAAATAAATATTTAATTTAAAAAAATGAAGCATCTCTTATCACTTATCCTGGTGTTTCCAAGGCAAAATCAGGAACTCACTTTTCCTGATGTTATGGTTGAAAGGTACTTTTATGCATGCTTGCAGAATTATAATTTCAATTTAAGGAGTGTATATCAGCATCTTTGATACACAAGAAGTTTCCAGAATTAATTATTCAAAGAGCAAAAACTGTTATTTCTTGAATTATTCAGGATTTTGTTCTGGGTAGTTTTAAATGTTCTTATTGAAGAAGAGTATTAAGGAATGAACTAATCTGTTCAACAAGAATTCATTGATCTTTCATTATATCTTAGGCCTTTGCTTGCTGCTTAGAATATAAAACTCATCAGAGCCAATTCTAAGTGTTCAGATTTACTATCTTGTAGCACCCATCACTTAAACCAAAATTCTAATACAGGTTGCAGTGGTAGAAATCTATCTAGATTCATTAGGAAAACAACACACACACACACACACACACACACAGAGGCAAGAAAAGACTAACCTTTGGACTTAATCAAAATATAAAACTTTTTTGCATCAAAGAAAAACATTAAATAAATGAAAAAAAACCTACAGAATGGGAAAATAAATTTGTAAATCATGTGTTGAATAGGGACTTATATCCAGGCTCCATAAAGAATTCTCACAATTCAAGAATAAAAAGTAAATAACCCAATTTAGAAAGATGGAAAGAATGTGAACAGACTTTTCTCCAAAGAGGACATATGAATGGATAAAGAACACATGAAAGATGTACAAACCATTAGTTAATAAGGATCTGAACATCAAAATCAATGAATGAATAGTTATAATGCAAAAGACAGATGATAGCAATTTTGGAGAGGATTTGAGAAACCTGGTAGCCTCATCTGTGGCTGGTGGAAACACACCATGGTCTGCTGTTCTGGGAAGCAGTTGGCTGCTCTTCCACAAGGTCATTGTAGCTATCATGTGACCAACATTTCCTCCCTGTGCATTCCTATGAAAACCAGCCAACCCAGGGCATAGCGTAATGATGTGGTGGTTTCTAACAGGCTTATGCATCAGACTCACTGGGCAGAGTTTGCAACACACACATTCCCAGACCAAAGCCCCAGAGAACCTCACTTACCAGGGCCCCCTGTAGGTGGCCAGGGACTGGGCAAGTGTGTAGGGATGGCCATGGGTGTCAGGAAGACCCCAGCACTGCGAGCTGAGCTCCTCAGAGGCGCAGGTGAAACAGCATAGGAGAGGCTCCCTGGTAGCCTTGCCTTTGGGTACCAGTAGGTGCCTCAGCAAGCGAAATGTCAGAAGTACTAGAGCTGCCTCACCCAATGCCACTCAATTTTAAGACAAAGAAGGCTGCTGTGAAAATGTCTTGTTATACTTACAATTGAGAATCACCAAGAGGGATCCTAACATAACAATCAGACCTTCCTTCCTTTTGGCCTTAAGAGTTGCTAAATCATTAATGCCTCAGGGGAAATTAAATAGTATAATGTTGCCATTTCTTAAGTGATGATATTTTTTTTAAAAATCCTAAATGTTAATTCACTTTCCTCTAAAGATGCTGAGAGGTACCTGTGAATGTAAGCCACACAGAAAGTCATTCAATGCATATAAGGGATAAAGGCCATCACTGACAATTCACCTGATGCTTAGAAACCCACGCTGTTTTTGTAGGAATTTATATGTCAGCTCACTTTACCAACAACTATTTTCTTTTATCTTTGATTTGCTGCCTTCTGGAATCTGTATCTGAATACTTAATTCCCCTCGTTTCTACAAACTATTCCATCTTGTTTCAGCTCGGATTATCTGGCCCCTCCTGCTCCATATTGACATTCATTAACTGGATTATTAAGCAAATATTGATAGAATACCACCAATGCACAATTCACTGAGATAGGTGCTTCTGGACACACAGAGAGAAAATAAGGGTCAACATGAGCAGCTCAGTGAATGTATTAAAAACCACGGCAAGGTACGGACCTTCTGACAGGGTAGACCTTATGGTATTAAAAAAAAAAATCTTAAAAAATAGGTCAGAGGGCTTTTTCAATTCATGTTGATAGATTAAGAAGCTAAAACTTATTTCATTTACTTGTATTGAAGTCCATGGCTCCTTGTAATAGAAACTCCCTTTCTGAGTTTTTGCAAAGACTGTTTTCAGTAATCTGTGTGGAATACTGTCAGGCTCATGGCTCTACGTAATCCACTGGTGCTTCATTACCTGGTAAACAGGAGCATTGGCTTTTCACCAAACATCTGGAATTCTGCAACTTGCTATATCATGCATCTCTATATCACAATGAATTCCCTTTTATATACTATTATACTGTACCAATTAAAAATAATAAATAGATAGAAGAAAAACCATAGAGTCCAGGAAGAAGAAGAGGGAAGGTGTGGGTAAGAAAAGGGAAGTACTGGGTTGTTGAAATTATATAAATTATATGCATTTATGAATACATCAAAATGAACCCCACTGGTAGGTATAACTATAATGCACACACACACATTTTCACACACATCCAAATATGACTATATGTGACCATATGTATACATTCTTTCCACTAAGAAACCCTTTACAACTAAGATGAAACATATGAAACAATAAAACATTGTTTATATATATAAACAAAACATTGGGAGAAGACTGTAGCCATTACTTCCTCTATAAGACACAGACCACGAGGTGATAACACAGGCAGTCATGATAAATTTTAGTGTTGGTCAGGTTGCTCAATTATCTCATCTGATACTTCCAAATAAAAAAAGTTCCAGTCCAGAATTCAGTTGTAAGCTGGAATCTCTGATAGTCTGGGTTAGTAGGGGGCTGCGAGTAAAACAGATTCTCCTAACATTCCCCTCTATTACAGATGCACAACTTATTCTAATTTGTTGAAAGAAGAAAAAAATAGTCTAAAATACAAGGTGTATCGTGCTCATTATTCTCTATCCCATTTTTCACCTTCACCAGGCTGCTGTTGGAAAGGACTTTCTAAACAGGGTTGCTTCTCGCTCACTATTGATTTCTAAAAGAAGGCATGAGTGCTGCATGATACTCATGAGTTGAAATCTTGGCTTTGTCCCTTTCACTTGTTTGATCATGGAAAATTAGTTAGCTTCCCTGGGCCCCTGTTTCTACATCAGTAAATGTGAGATGATTAAAGTACTTACCAAGTTGTCTTGGTATATTTAAATGAGATAAGGGATATCGGCACCGAGGAAAGCCTGGACCTCTAGTGCTGCTTAAGGAGCTGCCATTGCTCCAGTGTTACTGAGTAGCACACTGCTCCGGGGCACAGCACACACAGGTAGGCCCAGGACACAGTTAAGGAAATACAGCACACAGGGATACCTGACAATCTTTTCTAGAAATCCAGTCCATATTCTAATCTCTACATCTCTTTTTGGATAAAATATGCAGCAGTTGGCGAAATTAAGATTAATCAACATAAAAAGTAAATAATAGGGAAAACATTCCTCATGCTATCTTGCTTGAAACTACATCATGGACATTCTGATTTGAAGTATGTATTGAATTATTATTACTTCACTAAAAATAGATTTAAACCGAATCTTCCTTTACACTTTATTGAAAATAAAAACATATCATCTTGGTAAATTTATAGAAAAAAATTAAATTATTCATACATTGAGCTCCTTCCTGTTTTATTCTTTTGTGTATTTTCTAAATCTTATACAATAAAAAAGCTCATATTTTGGAAAAAAGGAAACCAATATAATTATTTTAAAAAGTAAAGCAACCAGGTATGAATCTTTGAAAAAATATTTGGCTAAATGAAAATCCATGAGAGTAAAGACTCCAAGCGCTTGACCCTAGATTAAAAGCACCAGTTTTCTACTTGTTGTAGCTGATGATGTTCATCAAGAGAGAATTTCTCGAAGTCTCTTTCCCCGTCTGTAAATGTGAATGTTTACCAATGCAAGGATACAAAACCACTCACTTGGGAGCCAGTCCAGGCTGCGGTGTCAGTGACGTGAGCACCAGAACCTCACAGAAGTACCACACTCGTCACTGACAACACAACTCGTGTGGGTCACCTGCTGCTCGTTAGGAAGAGACCATTTACTACCTGGATGACCCCAGGATCCTAATTCATCAAGAGTCATCCCTGATTCCTGGCATATGTCTCAGAGAGTTCTGAAGGTAAAATGACATCCTGTAGCAGTCTTTATGAAGGGATTTCCTTTGGCAAAGCAGGCCTGGTGACCTTTAGCAGACTGTGTCATTACTGTTGATTTCTCTTCCAGTGACCTGTCATTTTTAAATCAGGCCTTTTATTGTCATGCACTTCCTGTCATGACATCTAGCATGTGCTCAGGAGCCTCTCTGGTGTTAGGCTCAGCCCTGGGTGCTCCAGATTCACCAGACATGAAGGACAAGGTGACCCACCGTGACAAAGGGGTGCAGCAGGGTGGGTGGTGTTGGTGCCGCCCCTTTCTCAGGAAGGCTTTCCTTTAGGGACCCCAACAAAACAACTCCCCAGGTACCCCAATCCTTCTCCATTACATCACTGTGCTTGGTTTTATTCATAAAAATGTTCACTGTCTGTAACAATCCAATTTACACATGTGTTTGATTATCTCCATCTCTACCCATGACTGACACTCCCATAAGGAATATATGATGCATCTAATCACTCCTAGATTCACAGCCTTGGGAAAAGGTCTAGAAAGCTGAGTTTCTTTTTCACTCTTTACCTAAGAAATGAACTGCAAGAACAGCTATTTCTGTGTTGCTCTGCTAGCAGGTACGGGAGGCAGCGTGACATCACATCAGTTCCCCAGCTGCATGCACTCTAGAAAGTGGCCTGCCACCAGGCGGAGCCCCCAGAGGCGCCTGCCACCCTCCACAACAACTCTCCTGGAGTTTCACCTCATTTACTGTTGGCACTGGAAGAAAATCTCTGAAAAGCCATGAAGAGTTCACCTTTTAAGGAATTATGAGTATGCGCCCATGTAATTAGAATTAGAACATAACTATGGGCATCTAAGTGATCCAATATTGACATGGTGTATAAACATGTGGAATAAAATCGAAGTCCTTGTCAGCTGATTCAGAAGCACACCAATAGTCTTTTAAACTAAAGAATGATCATGGGACCTGTGATGATTTCTCTAAAATTTTGATAGCAGAAAGATATCAGCTCCTGAGCCCCCAAACCCACAACAAAACTTTCACTTCACTAGGAAATGAGATGCCCACTCTGAACGCTGCAATATTTGGAACCCTAACAGCACATGGGCTTTGGGGTTTTGTTGTGTTGGTTTTTTAGTAACTGCTCGTATTAATGCAACTGCAGTAGTCTCTTGGGAAGGGGCAACTGGCTCAGTGACCAACTAGGCTTTCCGCCCACACAGCAGAACCTGTCTAATCCCTCAGCTTGCTAGAGTCCTTGAGGATGGTGGAGAGAAGGGCAAAAACCCACGGTGTTGTTTAGCAGTCTCCCACATGTGGCACAATCTCGCCTTCCTTCTGGGAATTGGAACTGTTCCTACTCTATAGGGACCCCGTCAGAATTCAATGAGAAAATAGATAAAAATCTCCAGCACCACATGGGTTGTGTAAGTGTCCAATAGTCCTATGGCAATAATATGAAAGACAGTTTAACCACTTATACAGGGTAGAAAGCTAAATCAGAAAGAAGTTAACTGAAAGAATTGAATCCTAGTTTTTCTGTCTCCAAATCTAGTACGGATTTCAATGCCTTGTTTTAGGGATCAACTAATTCTAAGGTTGGAGGCATCAACAGCAGATGGTAGAAGCAGTCCACATGTCTATTGGACAAATCAATGTGATAGATGTGTACAGTAGAACATTATTCAGCCTTAAAGAGGAAATAAATCTGAACACTTGTTACAACATGGATAAATTAAAGACAACTATGCTAAGTGAAATAAGCCAGCTATAAAAGACAGACAGAGCATGATTCTACTTTTACAAAAAGTAATTAGGTTCATGGAAACATAAAGCAGAATGGTGCTTGCCAGGGACTGGAGGTAGGAGGAAGTGGGAAGCTAGTGTGCTATGGACAGAGTTTCAGCTTGGGGAGATAGAACATTCTGGAAGTGGAGGCAGTGATAGTTGCTGAGCAACATGAATGTACTCTGTGCCATTGGATGAGACATTTAAAATTGGTTGAACTAGAAAATTTTAAGTATGTATACTTGACAAGATTTTTTTTAAGTCCATGCCATGGCCACATTTTCACCATTTATGTTAAACAGGGACGAATGAATGAAAATGGGAATATTAACTCCCCAAATCACTGCAGGAAAGCCAGCTATGTCTTTCCTTGACCATTTCTGATTGACAAAGTTGTTCTTTCTCCCTTAGAAAAATGTGAAAAAAAAAAATGGAAGTCCTTGTCAGCTAACTCAAAAGCACATCAGTAGTCACTTGAACTAAAGAATCATCATGGGGCCTGTGATGATTTCTCTAAAGTTTTGATACCAGAAAGACATAAGGTTTCTCCCTTAGAAAACCATGCTGATAAGATTTTAAACATTAATTTTAGATCGCAGCTCTGCTGATTTCATTATTTACCTGAAATCACATCCTGTGTCCTCCAACCACAGCACATGTGTATCAAGTATCTGATATGAATTTAATTTTAGTGGAAAAGCAAAACACTGATGTAGATTTGTCTAACCTAAAGAGACACAAGCCTCATACATGGAAAGTATATTCAAGCTGCATAATGTGACTCTCCCTTGGCATGTTCATGGCTAAAGTATTCTAAGTCTGTGGAGTGCCAAACACAACATTTCTCTTTTGTCACCTTGCCAAAGTGAAACTTGACCACTGAAGTCTAAAGACGTACAACAACAAGACACAAATAGATGAGACTTTAAGTTCACTCCAGGAACGTTTGGGGCCACAAAAGCATGGAGAACATGATTACCTTAAAATGTACAGTTTCCAGAAATTCTCTTAAGAATTCCTCAGTAGGCATTTGTCTAGAAGCCAACTTTCTCTTTTTCTCAAAAAAAAAAGTGATTTTGGATATTTTCCTATCGACATTTTAGAGAGGCTAAGGCCTTGCCAAATGCCATGTTTGCATGTGGTATTTTTAATCATACCTTTTAAAATCTTCATTTGCATTCCGTTTGGAGTCTCAGAATCAGTAAAATCTCAAATCTAATGGAAAGAGTTCATGTTTTTTTACCCAATACCATGTATATATAAAATACATATATTAATTTTTTTTCATTCTAACTAGAGAAACATCACAGACTTCATGGCTTCCCTCCAAAGGCTTTACCAGTAAGGCTTATTGGCTCAATTCCCATTCTACTCAAACATCTCTCCAGTTTGCTTTTCTTTGTCTTTTTCACATTTTAACTACACTGATTGTTTACTACTGATGCTTTGGCACTTCCCTCTGAGTGAGTCAGATTAAAAAGCAGCCATAATAATCACTAAGTGATACTGGAAAAAATGATTTGCTCCATCATACACTTCACTTCCACAAACCCGCAGCCCCCTCTACAAATCTGGATTTGCACTTGAGTCTGTTCAAGTTCTTCTGTACAGTGAAAGGCCAATTCAAGACCCTCTATGCTCTTGGCCAAAGCTTCTGTCTATAAATGCTTAGCACCTCATACTGGCTCCAGAAAACTCATTTCCAAAGTAGTAACAAATACTAAATGGCCTATTTAGAAAGTCCCAAAAAATCTGAAACAGAAGGGGGAGAGTCCGGACTGGCAGATTCAGGGTTGCAGGCCATCGGGTAGGAAACTGCCGTTTCCGCCAAGGCCCCCTCTACCTACCTGAGACAGGCAGCTGCCACGCACCCGCTGTTTCCCCTGATTGGAAACGATGGTGACCTTGTTGGTGAAGACCACCCAACCTAACTTGTGGACACTGCCTTTGCAGCCACTCCTCACGTGCAGCTTAGGGACTGTGGAGGTGCACGGGGCTCACAATGGCAGAGGTCACCCTGGCGTTTCCCTCGAGAAAATGCCTTCCATGTCAGCCATCTCTCCTGGAACTCAACCCACTCTGAAGAAAGAAATGACTTCTTAGCTATGTAGGGGGCCTGGTTTTAAAACAAGTTGCCGAGTGTGCTCTTGTCCCCTGCCAGACATTGGCACTCTGCATGTTTAAATATTTGCTTGGATGCATTTCTCCTGGAGCCCTTGTTCTTAGCACAAATAAGACGTGCTCAGAACATGCCCAGGGCCTCACTTTCCTGGAGGACGGTCCAGACTCTGGAGCCAGAGCGGTTATAAATTGTGTGATGTTGGGAAAGACACTCCATACCATCCATGTTCCTCATTTCCTCATCTGTAAAATGGGATAATACAGGGGCCTCACAGAATATTTATAGGTATCAAATGGTTTTATACATGTGAACTATTTAGAAAAATGTCTGTCAAATACACATCCCTAGTTCTATCTAAGTTGTTTCATTTTCATTTGAAAGAATTATTATGGCCAGCTGAAGGTATGGAGAGCAGAGTGATAGAATAAAATGTCATTTGGTGCATAATAGCAGCTAAGAGGAAAAGGAAAAAGTCCAAGTCTGCCTGTATGCAAGGGCAATCCTGATGTCTCCCTGACCAATTTAATCAAATATTGATTTTCCACCTCCCTGTTCTGTATCTTAAATCACGGGGGTGTCTCCCTTCCTTCTTTCCCCCCTGTGATTTCCACCCTGAGACTGAGGTTCAGAATTTGACTTTACCTTCTCTGGGTTTGTCTTGGCCCATGTTAGTGAGGTTATGGGTGAGAAGGGAAGGGACATTTCATGGCTGGCTCTCTTAGTCATCCAGGCTATTACTAACTACCATAGGCTGGGTAGCTTAAATAACAGAAATGTAGTTCTCACAGTGTTGGAGGCTAGAAGTCTATCACGGTCAGGTTCTATTGAGGGCCCTCTTCCAGGTGGCAGAATGCTGACTTTTCATTGTATTCTCACATGACAGAAAGATGGTGAGAGAGTTCTCTGGGTTTCCTTTTATAAGGGCATGAACTCCATTCATGAGTGTTCCAACCGCATGCCCTAACCACCTTCCCAAACTCCCACCTCCTCATGGGGGGTCAGGATTTCAACATATGAATTTTGAATGTGCACAAACATTCAGCTTCTCATCCTGGATTTATTGTCAGACTCTCCCTCCAAGGCAACAGACTCAGAAGGTGAGTTTGCCCCCCATTTCTCACTGTGTCCCCCTCTGCTTTCACCTGCCAACATCTCTCGGAGAATTCCTCAGTCCTAGAAATAGATGTTGGCATCATACCTTGGCCTATGGCAGAACCATCGAATTCGTCCTTTGATAGACTTGCCTTGCCTCATTGGAAACACAGGAGAGGGAAGGAGGGATCAGTACATGATAGATACACATAACAGTGAGGTTGAGTTTTAGATAAGCATCCATGCATGGAATATAATTTGCTCTATTTCAGTCCCTAGTACTCCCCCTTTAGTTCTTTCTTCCTCTCTGTTCCCCTTCCTCTACTCATTGGTCTTCTTTCAATTTATTTATCATTTTAATTGGTGCTTTGCAGATATACATAAAAGTGGAATGCATGTGGTTTGTTCATATATGTATGTAGCAAAATTTGGCCAATTTCATCCCACAGTTCTTCCCTTTTTCCATCCCTCCACCTTCTCCCCAAACCCCCTTCTACTTTATATTTGTATTTAAACGTTACCATTCCTAGTCTTTTAAGAATTTGCTTTAAATGAAGTAATCAAGTGACACATTTGAGAGATATGTAGAGTTGAACACAATTTACTTTTTTTTTTACTTTCTCACTGTAGCTTCTCTTGAACTTCTCTCCTAAAATTGTGTTGAGACTGAATGCCCAAGTAGGTTCTCTGCTGTGTGACAATCCGGTCATCTGGATGTACTACACAATTTCAACAAAGTTGATTAGGAAGTTGATCATAGACTCTCTTTTTAAAAAATTGACAGAGATAACCTAAGGAGTATCTATACTAAGTTTGGAGGTAAGGTGGCCGCTCCATCTATAATTACAGATTAGTTTTTGATTATATAGAGGTTTGGAAAGCATGAAGTGATGGAATCAAAGTCTTCCTTTCAAGTTCTGTCTTCCCATCAGTACATCTTCCTAGTCTTTCCTTTTACCTGGACAGAAAAATACAAGAATACCTTAAAGGCACACTAATTACATCATGCTAAATATGGTGTTAAGGAATTTAATGTTTGTTCACAGCAGAACCAAAGGTTGCTTCTAGAGTGAGTTCCACATAATATGCATAGAAGGCTAGAGCAAATGCTATGGCATAGAGATAGTCTTTGCACATCAAATTGTGCAAAGGTTCAGAGATGAGAAACTGGCCCTTTCGGGGAAGTGTAAGATATTTCATAGGTAAGTAGCACTGTCCAAGAGAACACCCCTTATTAGTACAAATGTTTTTATGTCTGTGCATCTATTACAGTAAATACTTGTCACATGTGAGCATAGAACATATGAAAAGTGGCCAGGAAAACTGACTGAATTTTAATAAGTTTAAATTTTTAAGGTGTGGCTAGTGCATACTATATTGGTCCATGAAGTTCTAGAACATAGACCAGTGTATAAAAGTGCAAAGAGGTGAGATTGGAATGAATCAAGATAGGAAATATAGATTTTGTCCTGTAGGGAACAAGGAGTAACTGAAAATTGTTGGTGGCTCAGGGCCCTGTAGTTGAAAAAGACTGAGTTCAGGAACACAGGTGGTGAGATGGCCATGGGATGAGCTCATGCCTGAGATTAAAGGAAATGAGATCAGGATGTATGTGAAAGAAACTACCATTTATAAATGGAGGAAGATGGGAAGGGAAGTTTCAGGAAAATATTATCAGATAGATTTAATTTTCTGCACATAGCAAGAGAAATATATATATATATAGAATGGAGGGAGTGAAAGACAAATAGAATGCTTGGAAAATGTAGAGAGTAGAATTGGTCTGAAATGACATTTTGGTTGCTGACTAATAATAAGCAAAAGGATTGCTGGGTGGTAAGACTGAGGGCACAGCTGGGGATGAAGACTGTGGCCTTGAAATGGCCACAAGCTATAGTTCCAAAATCTATCTAAGTATGGAACTGAAGAAGGTGTATTATAGCAGGTTCAGGATTGGGTTGTCCCAGGAATTCACTGCAAAAGTTCTTGGTGCAAGGAAATTGAGTAAACTGGTGAGGGAGTACTTTAGATAAACAAAAAATGGGGTCATGGAAGACCTAGGGAAATAAATTAGGTTGAAAAGTAGAAATTGGAGTTGAAGACTTCAGAGGCATAAATGTGAACCCAAGAACCATGGAAAGACCATGGTAATAAATTCATGGCGGAAGTCATTGGAGATGTATCATGCGCATGAATGATAAACAGTATAACCAGATGGGAGAAAGAGCAGAAATGTGAGCCTGAATGTCATTAATGAATGAAAGGCACTGTCATGACTTCAGAAAGGAACATAAAAGAGAAAGAGGAGGTGCCATAGTAAGATTGGCATGAGCATTAAAAGGAGGGTATGTCTAGGTAAAGACTGAGAAATTATGCTAACTCTACTTCCTGTGTTGGGAGCAATACTCTTGGAAGAAGAATTGTGTCCAATACCTAGGGCTGGTTCTGAAGCAGTGTCCTTTGGAATAGAGGCAGACTTCAGTTATGGAGGAAAAGGTGCAGTGACCAAGTTCATGATATCAGAGAGCGTCTTTACTAGTTATGGAGGGTTCCAGGGGCCTCAGGGTTATACTGCTGTGAGTGGAGATTTGAAAGGAAGTCATGAGAGAAATGACAGCCTAGAGCCCTCACAATGTCTTTTATACTGTGATGAATTTCCTAGTCTGATGAGTAGTTGTTGGTGCTGACTTTGGGGAGGACTTGAAATGGCCCCAAGCTATTGGTTTTTTTTAGGGAAAAAACAATAGAATTTATATCTTAGGACTCTATTACCAGTTAGACATGGGGCAAATGGCTCTCACCATATGTGTGGGATGACCTGTTTAGAATTTCACTTTTTCTCTCATCCAGAACATGGTCATATGTTCAGAAGAGGAGAGTATAGTGGATGACATTTGTTAATCTGCTTTTCTGACCATTCTTAGAAGCAGGACAAATTCTCATTAGTTAGGGATGATTCAGGTGTGGCTGTCTACCTGCAGGAGAAGGATAAATCATACTGCCTTACAAGCACCTTTACATTCCAATAATTTTGTGAATCTAAGCTAAATTAGCTCAGATTCCTGAATATTATAAATGTAGTGGACTAACAGTGCAACATTTTTTGAGGATTCAGTGACCTTATTTTATAAACTTAAAGCCAGAATTTGTGGTCCAATAATAGTTGTTTTCTAATTTCTAAGTTGAATAAATGATATAAAATCACATTTGGTTAAACATTGAATGTGCTGCCTTTATAGAAAAGAATAAAATGAATTTAACTTGGGATTGCCCCAGAAAAATCTAAGACATATGACTACTATACTTACAACTGAGAATAATTTATCAGGTGGATATTTCAGCAACTGTGCCTTTTTGATGTAGTTTAACAAATTCTGATCTAGGGCACAGAATGTCCCTGTGAGGTTCCAGTGGAGTTATCCAAATCCAAGAAATAAAAGATATAACTCTTATTGAATAATTTAGACTTTTCTTCTCTACTTTAAAACACTCTGGTCTTACATCAGTTTCTTGTTGCACTCAACTGCTTAGAAACACATTATCTTTCTGAAAATGAAGAAGCCATCAAGAATAAATTGGATCTACCTCCAGCACTGTAACTCAAGGAAAATTCTTCTGCAACTGATAAAGAATTCCTAACATGTCTACCCACAGCTGATCCTGTTCCTTTGGGTGCAGTGCGGTCCTGCACATTGGAACGTTATACAAGCATCACCTGGTTAGGCAATAAACATGCTTTCAAGGTCTTCTCAGGAGTATACTGAAACCCAGTAGAAATAATAATATCATCATTTTAAGTTGCCATATTCTTTAAGTTGCCATTCATTCTTTCTAGAAATGTAAACTCTCTGGGATCTTTTGCCTCCTCCATGAAAATTTGATTTTGTAAGAAGACAATCTCACAAGTCAGTTCAGGTTTGTTGCANTATGGAAGAAATATATCATAAAATATATAAAATTATTTTTCCTTATTCCCACTCTCCCCTCCAGTGATAAGCATTAGCATCAGTTTCACATCAAACACCCCTCATATACACACATACACATTTCTACTCACCAGAGTAATTTATTAGTGTTTGTACTAAGACAAATAATAGTACATAATTGTACATTTTTTAAGTTAATAATATATTTGTTCATTTATGCCTGTCAAAACATATTTTTAAAATCCCTTTTTAGTTGTAGATGGACACAACACCTTTATTGTATTTATTTATGTGGTGCTAAGGATCAAATTCAGTGCCTCAGACATGCTAGGCAAGTGCTCTGCCACTGAGCCACAACCCCAGCCCCCTGTCAAAATATCTTATTTGTATTATTTAGCTTTTTGTTACTGTAACAAAATGCCTGAGAAAAACAACTTAATGGTGGAAGGATTTATTTTGGCTCATGGTTTCAGAGGTTTCAGTCCATGGTTGGCTAGTTTCATTGCTAAGGGCCTGTGGTGAACCAGAACATTATGGTAGACAGGGCATGGTGGAATAAAGATGCTAACCTCATAGCAGTCAGGAAGTAGAGAAAGAGAGTGAAAGGAAGGGGCTGGAGACAAAAATATAGTCCCCAAGGACATACTCCCTTCAACTAGGTCCCTCCTCCTACAATTTCCACCACCTCCCAATAGTCCATTCAAATTATTAATCTGTTGGTTTGTTAACTCATTAATAGGATTAGGGGCCTTATGATCCAATCATTTCCTAAAAATCCTACCTCTGAATATAGTCACACTGGGGACAAGTCTTCAACACATGAGTCTTTGGGATACACTTCAAATCCCAAATCACAACATCATTCTTTGAAATAGTGGTGTAGTACTTCATTTTTGATAGACAGCATAATTTAGCTAAACAAATGCAGTATTAATAGATAGTAGTTTGTACATTTTGCTTTTTATATCTTTGGACATGTGGTTTTAATTTTTTAAAAGTAGAAATTTCACCTGTTTTTTCTTGAATCGTGAACCCTTCCCAGAGGCTAGCAAAACACAGAAGCTGCCTAAATTTACAGATTGGAAAGTTAGACTTGCTACAAGGTGTTAACTTAGAATAATGAAGCAAAACAGGTTTCTTTGTTTATTTTTGTTTAGAAAGGATGGAATTGAGTATATAGTATTCATGGGTATAGTTTGTGTACAATTTTGTTCCCTAAATAAATGTGTGGGAACAAAAAATCTATAAAGCACAATTAAAAAATATTCTTTATTTTTGTCTTCAAAGAAAATAATAATAATCTGCACAAGGGTATTTTAACTGAACACATGAATACACATGCTCCCACACATACTCCAACCTCAGAAATTGCACTGCATAGATTTGAGAAATTTTTATACTCTATTTGTAATAACATTAAGTTTTTTAGTCACTGAACCATTGCATCATCAATTTTCATTTATTTTTATTTTACTTTGAGGTGGACTTGTTCCAAGTTTACTAAGTCACACATTTAAAATAATTAAAAGTTTCATATTGCAGAAGAAAAATACTCTTTCCTCCACCTTGGAGTGTGTCCTTTCTCTACTCATTGATCACCATAATACTGAAAAATAGCAAACCAAAGCAACATTTCATGTCTAACCTTCTTGCCTTAAATAATCAAGTTGCAATTTATGAGCTCTTGTATTTGGGGCCCATACTCTTAGATACTGAAACAAGTAAATGCTTATAAAATTAGATTTAGAAGAGTTTGCATATTTGTAATCTTTAAAAGGAATATTTCATGACAGAACATGCCTAAATACAAATCACTTGCACACCAGTAAACAAGATGAAAGAAGAGAAACGCTTCATACTGCTAAGGGGAAACTCCTCTTATTTGAAAACAGTAGGTGATGCCCACTAGTTTTGATGAGGTCACACTAGCCTGTGGGATTCTCTTCTGCAATCTACTCCTCTCACACCTCTTCACTTCCCATGTCTGCACGTTGAGCTCATAGATTCTCTGCACTCATATTTATTTATCTAATTTCAAGTAAAGGAAACCAGAATTTCCATGCACAAATAATTAAGAGGGTCTGCATCTCATGGGGGAGAGAAACTCAAAGATGGAGTTACTTCACATAAAACTGAGAGAAGATTTATTGTACCAAAGAAAGTCCTTCTTCCACTAAGAACCCAGGGATCTCTTGCTTTTGGAGGACTAAGGCAACTTGGGGGAGAATGTACTCTGATTCTATTCCTTCATCCATGGTAACACTGAGGCCCAAGAGATGAGAAAACTTCCCAGTTTTGTGGCCAGCGGATGGCAGAGCAGGAATCTCCAATATCTCCACCTAGTCCTTATATTTATGAATTGCATTCAAAATGATCAATAATTATCATAACTTTGATATTTAGGCATAGAAAATGCTTTTTCCCCCACTGTTAAATATAATTGAGCCCCAGAGCAAGCTAAATTACTTCTTTTTCATTTTAGTTTTAAAATGTTTTTTATCAGTACATGATAGATACACATAACAGTGAGGTTGAGTTTTAGATAAGCATCCATGCATGGAATATAATTTGCTCTATTTCAGTCCCTAGTACTCCCCCTTTAGTTCTTTCTTCCTCTCTGTTCCCCTTCCTCTACTCATTGGTCTTCTTTCAATTTATTTATCATTTTAATTGGTGCTTTGCAGATATACATAAAAGTGGAATGCATGTGGTTTGTTCATATATGTATGTAGCAAAATTTGGCCAATTTCATCCCACAGTTCTTCCCTTTTTCCATCCCTCCACCTTCTCCCCAAACCCCCTTCTACTTTATATTTGTATTTAAACGTTACCATTCCTAGTCTTTTAAGAATTTGCTTTAAATGAAGTAATCAAGTGACACATTTGAGAGATATGTAGAGTTGAACACAATTTACTTTTTTTTTTACTTTCTCACTGTAGCTTCTCTTGAACTTCTCTCCTAAAATTGTGTTGAGACTGAATGCCCAAGTAGGTTCTCTGCTGTGTGACAATCCGGTCATCTGGATGTACTACACAATTTCAACAAAGTTGATTAGGAAGTTGATCATAGACTCTCTTTTTAAAAAATTGACAGAGATAACCTAAGGAGTATCTATACTAAGTTTGGAGGTAAGGTGGCCGCTCCATCTATAATTACAGATTAGTTTTTGATTATATAGAGGTTTGGAAAGCATGAAGTGATGGAATCAAAGTCTTCCTTTCAAGTTCTGTCTTCCCATCAGTACATCTTCCTAGTCTTTCCTTTTACCTGGACAGAAAAATACAAGAATACCTTAAAGGCACACTAATTACATCATGCTAAATATGGTGTTAAGGAATTTAATGTTTGTTCACAGCAGAACCAAAGGTTGCTTCTAGAGTGAGTTCCACATAATATGCATAGAAGGCTAGAGCAAATGCTATGGCATAGAGATAGTCTTTGCACATCAAATTGTGCAAAGGTTCAGAGATGAGAAACTGGCCCTTTCGGGGAAGTGTAAGATATTTCATAGGTAAGTAGCACTGTCCAAGAGAACACCCCTTATTAGTACAAATGTTTTTATGTCTGTGCATCTATTACAGTAAATACTTGTCACATGTGAGCATAGAACATATGAAAAGTGGCCAGGAAAACTGACTGAATTTTAATAAGTTTAAATTTTTAAGGTGTGGCTAGTGCATACTATATTGGTCCATGAAGTTCTAGAACATAGACCAGTGTATAAAAGTGCAAAGAGGTGAGATTGGAATGAATCAAGATAGGAAATATAGATTTTGTCCTGTAGGGAACAAGGAGTAACTGAAAATTGTTGGTGGCTCAGGGCCCTGTAGTTGAAAAAGACTGAGTTCAGGAACACAGGTGGTGAGATGGCCATGGGATGAGCTCATGCCTGAGATTAAAGGAAATGAGATCAGGATGTATGTGAAAGAAACTACCATTTATAAATGGAGGAAGATGGGAAGGGAAGTTTCAGGAAAATATTATCAGATAGATTTAATTTTCTGCACATAGCAAGAGAAATATATATATATATATATATATATATATATATATATATATATATATA
>NW_026000048.1:15094369-15151092 GCF_001458135.2 Marmota marmota marmota | reverse complement strand
CATACAAGAGGAAGTGAGGGGAAAGGGGAAAATAATACAAGGGGGAGAAATGAATGACAGTAGAGGGGGTAGAGAGAGAAGAGGGGAGGGTAGGGGAGGGGGGATAGTAGAGGATAGGAAAGGCAGCAGAATACAACAGACACTAGTATGGTAATATGTAAATCAATGGATGTGTAACTGATGTGATTCTGCAATTTGTATATGGGGTAAAAATGGGAGTTCATAACCCACTTGAATCAAAGTGTGAAATATGATATATCAAGAAGTATGTAATGCTTTGAACAGCCAACAATAAAAAAATTTTAAAAAAGGAAAAAAAAACTACAAGAATAAATTGACATAAAAGAAATATCAACACACCTCTCTTAGGTCAAGAACAATAGCAAAATACAGGAAATTTAAACAAAACATATTGTCTAGTTTTATTTAATGGACAATATAAAATTTGCAAGCTGGTTATGGACTAAGATATGAAGCAAATTTGAACAAATTTCAGGAAGCAACTATTAAGTAAATCACATTTTCTGGCCACACTCACTTAGATATAAACAGTAAAAATGAATCAAGATCTTTCCAGAGTGGTTGCACCACTTTGTAGTCCAGCCAACAATGTCTGAGTGTACCCTTTTCCCACATCCTCAACAACATGTATTGTTACTTGTATTCTTGATAATGGCCATTCTGATGAGAGTGAGATGAAATCTCAGTGTAGTTTTAATTTGCAAAAAAATAGATAACCTCTTGAAAATGTTAAAAAAATGAAGACATTAATATTTTTAATGGAAGAGATACATAACTATAAATATAGCAAAGATTAAAAGGTAATAAGAGAATGCTACAATAACATTTTTCAAAAAAATTTTAAAACTTAGATGAAGTGGAAAAATTTCTAGAAAAATATCACATGATAACTGGGCATTAAATAAAGTAACAGTTAAAAATCTTCTCAGGACTAGTTAGTTTTACAGATGAGCTTTACCAAAACTTTTTTTTTTCCAATTTAGAATTTCTTTTTTCATTAAATAAATTTTAACTTAAATTAAATTTAGTGTTTTACTGATGCATAAGACTATAAAAGTGTGCAGATTAACAGGGTACTGTGATACACACACACACACACACACACACACACACACACACATAGGTAAAACATCTATGAAATTTTGAAGAACAAATCAGTGGTTAGGACTATAGCTCAGCTGTACAGTGTGTGTCCAGCATGCATGAGGCACTGGGTGTAGTTCCCAGCTCTGCCCCTTCCCCCCCCCACCCTCCTGAAAACAAAAAGAAGAGGAGCAAGAGAAGAAGAAGGAGGTGATTCTAATCTTTTAGTAACTCTCCTAGGTACTGGTGGGGAAGGGATAATCCCAAATTTATTTTGCAAGGTGACTTTAATCTGGATACTTAAATTAGGTAAAGACAATATTCTAAAAAAATACTATCAACTGAGTGTGGTATTCCACACCTGTAATCTCAGTGACTCAGGAGGCTGAAGCAGTAGGATCATAAGTTCAAGGTCAGCCTCAGCCACTTAACAAGGCTATAAGTCATTTGCAATACAAATGACCAAGGGGATTTTATATATGTGCATTTCACTGAACATTAAATGCATATGGTCAATAAAAATAGAAATTCTCAGTCATTAGTATTAAGAAAAATGGAAGTCAAGAACACAATTTGGTATCATTTTACACCAAATAACTGCAAAAATTCAGAAGTCACACAAAATCAACTCTTCCAGTAATGTAAAAGAATCTCTTTTAACTATTGCTGGTAGGAATGCAAGTTGGCAAACCACTTTGGAAGTAATTTGGCATTGTGAAAAATTAAACTCACACTACAAGTCAGCAACTCCACTCTTGCACACAAATACTAATCTTGCATACTACAGTGTTCATAGCAGTAATATTATGATAGCAAAAGACTCGAGGCAGTCCTGTATTCATTTGGGTCCTCTAGAAAGCAGATGTGGAGATAAAACTAGAAGTGCAAGATTTGGGGGAACAATGCTTATGAAGAATAAAGTGAAGAGGTTTCAGGAACAGACAGGGAAAGAGATCAGACTATAATGCAGGTCTGACAGCTATGGAAGGAGATGGAAAGAGGTAGGAATTGCCTTGGATGCAGTGCTGCTTGCAGAAAATCTCTATTAGGCCAATCGATGACCTTCAGAGGAGACCCGCATTGGACAGGAATAATCTGGCTTGAGTACCCTTGTCTATTCTGGCATTGTTCAGAAGCAGCTCAGGAAGACCAAGCCTCTGTGTAAACACTGCAATGCATCTGATCCTCAGTCACTGGTAGATGTCAGCCAACCACACTTCTTGCAGTACATTCTCTTGAAGGGAGATCTGAATGCTAGAAGGCCTCCATGAACTACCCCAAATCAAATGCTCATTGATAGGAGCCTAGATAAATAAATTCTGAAAGGACCATATTACATACTATAGAACAGTGAAAAAATTATCAGGAATAATTGAGCACAACAATGTGGACAATTTTTTTTCAGTGCTGGGGGTTGAACACAGGGCCTTACCACATGTAAGCAAGTGCTTTACCACCTAGTCCCATGTGATGACTTTCAATTATCAGAAATCAAATGAATACAACCAGAAACGTGAAAACTTGTGCTCTATATATGTAAAATGAAGTGAAGTGCATTCTGCTGTCATCAATAACAAATTAGAATAAGTAAATTAAATTAAAATAAGAAAACAAACAAACAAAAATCAAATAGAAAAAAAATGAGTTCCAGAGAACCATCTAGAAAATTTTATGAAGTACAAAAATACAATATGTAAAACAGTGGATGTGTAACTGATGTGATGCTGCAATCTGTATACGGGGTAAAAATGGGAGTTCATAACCCACTTGAATCAAAGTGTGAAATATGATTTGTCAAGAACTATGTAATGTTTTGAACAACCAACAATAAAAATTAAAGAAAAAAAAGTAAAAAAATACACAAAACTAAATTGCCGCAGTCAGGCTGGGCACAAAATCACAAGCCACTCAAGCAGGAACAAACTATATTTTTGAAACTCCCCGTCAATGCCCCATACGCTCCCGGGAAAAATCCCGACCAACACAAGCAGTGTTCTCCCGGACACTCCAACAGGAAGTCCCTCCTCCGGAATTCCTACCGCACTTCCCCAACCAATGGGAACTCTCCAGGAGTCCCTTAGCAGGCCGAGGTGGACAGCAGGGGTCTAATATCCATATAAATGCAGATCTTAACATAATCATATCATCTCAATGGCTTGCTGGAGTCACCTTACAACCAAAAATTCCATGCATCATAATACTTGGCTATGGCTCTTAGCACTAAATGGTACATCTTTTTGGGCACACACATATATATGATAAAACTACTTTTAAAATAGCAAAGAGAGAGAGAGAGAGAGAGAGAGAGAGAGAGAGAGAGAGTTTAAAACAAAAATCAGAATGGTTTTCACCTTTGGGGATGAAATTGAGTCATATATAATGGAATAATGAAATTTACAGAAAGATGCAGCAGTATTGTTAATATCCTCATTCTTAGATTGGGTGGCAAGTTCACACACATAAGTTACTGATGTATGAAAATAGAATATATAGAAACACTGACAATAAACCATTAATTAATTAAAAGAGGAGATGGCAACAGGCAAGCTTCAAGATAGGTGATCGGGTTAAAGCATCTTATGCTCTTATTTTATTCAAGAGACAGGTAAGGATGTTGATTGATCTTTTAGAGTTTAAATGTAAACATGTTAAAATTTCAAGGACAACTACTTGAAGACTAGAAATAAAAAAAAATGTATCTTCTGAATCAGTACAGGGGAGAACAATACAAAAAAAAATTCATTTCAGAAGCCCAGAAAGAAGAAGGGTGGAATTCAGGGGGAAAAATGAATAAAAGAGAATAAATAGGCCCTGTATGTGAAGAATCACAATGACTGTCAACAACATAGATCAATAGTCTATTTCTTTTTTAAAGAATTCATCTATAGACATCTTACAAGGAAAAGTTCATGGAATTTTTCTTCATCTGGCTTGTTTATGTTGAACTATCATAATTGTGTCCATTGTCTGTATACTTAACATGCCTAGTACAATAGAAATTCACAGTTGGCTGAGCCAAAAAAAAATGACACAAGTCAAAATTAATTCTCCTCCAAGGTTCTGGGAGATCTTCAGAGGTATGTTTTTATTTTATTAGTCACTGTCCTGAGGCTATGAGGTATTTTAAGACTGTCCTGGAGTTCCCTAAGAAATCTCTATAGATCTTCTGAAATTCACCACTTGACCAAAACTTGCATAAAGCATTTCAGTAGTAGAGCTTCATGGAGCTTGGCATAGGACTTCAGCCCTGAGATGTCATCCTGGGACATTTTCAGAGGCCTGAATTATTTCTTACAGTCTAAGAGCTGAATTTGCTAAAATCTGATTCCATATTTTCCTGTCTATGGTGACATTTACTTATGTCAATTTCATAACGTCAGGAGCAATCTTACATAGACAAGTTGGCTGTCCAAGGCTGCCAACTATTACGGGTATTAAAGTCCTGGGTAACTATTTATAATGGCAAAAAGGAAAATCTATTTTAAATGACCACAAAAAATAGAGTTAAAATAAAACTGTAAAATATAGGAGTTTTTACCTTTGCTTCTTTAAAGAAAACAATGCCATAACAAGGTCTGAAAGAAGAATCATGCTGTGCCCCTTTTCTTCCCTAGGAACTAACATGGTGAGCTCTATGCCTAGGCAGATTTGGAAAACAGAAAACAGTTTCCTTTCTCTCCAAAAATATTATTAGGCAGTCCTCCACTCTAACATTCTCATAATAGGTTACTGCAATTATAATTTTTAGTTATATTTTTATCCACGTAAAACATGCATGACTTTTTTTTTAAATATAAATTAAGACATCTAAAAAATAGCACTCTCACTTGCCCCCATCTCCAAGTTGGGTTTCTCACAGGTAACATCTTCACTTCTTTTTGTTGTTTCTTCTGATTATTACCTCTATAATTTTAAATATGGACTTATATTTCAATTTTAGTCATTGTCTGTTGAGTCTTAGATGTGAAAGAAAGTATTTGGAATTCTGATGAGATCACCCATGCCTTAACATACATCCTCTTTCCTCCATCATCCCAATACACTTGTAATTTTTAATGAATCATTAATCAGTGTTGCAGTTTTGTAACTATGAAAGTTTTACTCAATGTTGAGCAAAATACTGTTATACAATTATGTGTGTGTGTGTGTGTGTGTGTGTGTATTTGGTGGTGCTGGGGATTAAACCCAGGGCCTTGTGCATGCAAGGCAATCACTCTACCAACTGAGTTATACCCCGAGCCCTACATTATTTTTTCATATGACACTTTATGTTTTCCTTGGAGTTGACATTGGCTTCATTTTTATTTGCTAGTTTCTTTTAATGTTTCCATAATGAATTGTTCTCAAACTTTTCCTAAGAACTCTAAAACCTTTTATACTATTTTAATACCACTTTCTACTTGCCAAATATAGCAGATAATCTACTGATTCCAGTTTGTTTTCCTGTAGAGACAGATTTCTTGCACTTTTATGTCGTTGTTCATTTTATTTCATTTTACTTTAAATTTTTTCTTTTTTATTGGTGCATTATAATTGTACATAACAGTAAGATTCGTTGTTACAAATTTGTACATACACACAATATAACAATATATCATTTTGCAATCTGAATGGCTTGATCTGGCCTATTGCAGAGATGACATCCTGAGATTCCTCTCTGCTTTATTTCTGTATTAGTTCCCCTGATTCTTAGATTTACTCTCTTTGTTTTTCTTATATATTCTTATTTTTCTCCATAATATTCTACAGTAACTTTCTGAGAAATAGCTCATGGGCAAGTAACACTTTTACAATCTTGAATGTCTAAGAAAATGTTTTTATCAATTTTATACTTTTGATAGGTTAGCTGGATATGAATTCTATTTTTTCCTCACAATTCTGAAGCCTTTGTTCCATTGTCTTCTGACTGCCAATGTCTTTCATAAGAAGTAGGTCATTCTGATTCTTTAACATGCAACCAAACTTTTCTCTCTGGAAACTTCACACTGACACTTTGGTTGGGACCTTTCTCATTCATTTTTTTTTTCTGGGCTTATAATTTCAAGTCTAGGAATTACTTTGTATCTTTTGCTGGTCAAATTTCCTGTCCTCTGGTATCTTTTTCTTTACCACTCAGATAATTTGGATTTGGTGTTTTGAATTAATCACGCAACTTTCCAGAATTTTAATTTCTTGTTTACTATCTCTTTATCCTTAGTTCTATTTCCTGGAAGATATTTCTGAATTTATCTAGCCCTTCTGATATGTTTTATTTTTTTTCTGCCCTACATTTAAATTCCATAAAAATTTTAATTGCTTTCTATATCCTTTTTACACTTTTTAAAAAAGACTCAATTTCTTCTCTTAGCCCTTTGAGGATATTAAATAAATGTTTTAAAATTTTCTTCAAATTTCTATATCGCCTCATTTTTACTGAGTTTTAGCCCATTCTGTGTTTGTATTCGTTTCGGTGTTTGTATAGTATTGTCTTTTGTATTAGGGATTTTCCTCAAATGAAGTTTTTTTTTGATGTCAGTTTAGGCTAAGAAGCTATTTGGAATGTGTGTGTACAAGCAGGACACACCAAAAAAGGGCTTTGTGATAGTTTCCCAGCAAGAGGCCCAGCTGTTTCAGGAGCGCTTCTGTAAATGTCAATATATGCAAATATTCCTCTCATCCTGCACTCATAGTCTTTTTATATCTCAAGAAAATAATTCTGTAGTCTCCAACCTTGGTGAATACACCTAGCTGAGTCATGGAAAAGTGGTGTTTCAATATTTTGTATATAGGTTTTCAAATTTTATTGTTTGATTATATACAATAAGGCCCACTCTTTTTGGCTTAGAGGTTTGTGAGTTTTGACAAATGCAAAGAGTCACAAATCCCCACCACAATTATGATAACAACAACAGTGCTATTGTCTCCACCCCCACTCCAAGGCCCATATCATATACATGGACTCATTTGTTCTTTATTTTTATTTTTTATTTTTTTGCATCTGGTTATTTTCACTTAGCATAATGCATTTGCGATTCATCCATCCTGTTTCATTTATCAACAGTTCATTTTGTTGTTGTTGTCGTTGTTGAGTAGTATCCTATTATGTGGATGTATCACATATTGTTCATTAATTTCCTGTTGAAGGACATATGGTTTAGTTCCAGTCTTTGGTGACTATGAATAAAGATGCTGTGAACATTTGCATAGAGAACTTTATATGAAAATACCTTTTTTATTTTAATTTCTCCCTCAGGAGAGGGATTACTAGATCCAAGATGAAGTCCAAGCATGAAAGACATGAAGAAAACTGTACCAGCATACTTCATAATTACATTCTCCAAACTGTAGCAAGAAGAAAATCTCAAAAAGAGCTAGAGAAAAGACATGTTAAGAGAGAGGAACAGAGACAAGATCTACAGCATATTTTTCAACAAAAACAATGCAAGTAAGAAGATAGTGGGACAACTCTAAAGCACTAAAAAATTAAAAAAGAAAGAAAGAAAGAAAGAAAGGAACCTATCAACTGGAAATTCTATGCTCAGTGAAAACAACATTTGAATACAAATTTGAAATAGACTTTTTCAGACATATAAAAGCTGAAAGAATACATCACCAACAGACACACACTATAAGAAATGCTAAAGGAAGTCCTTCAGACAGAATGAAAATACCAGATGGAAATAAAGATGTTCATAAAAGATTAAAAAGCACTGGAAATGGTAACTATGTGTGTAAGTATAAAATAATGTTTTCCCATTTATTTAAATCTCAGCAAAGGATAATTCACTATTTAATGAGAAAATGATAACAATGTATTATGGAGTTTAAAACATTTAAAAATAAGATATACAACAATGATGACAAAAAAAGGTAGGAGGTATAAAATGGAAGAACACTGTTGTGAGATTCTTTTACAAACTATGTCATGATACAACATCACTGAAAGGTAAAGGTAAGCTAAAGATGTTAAAGGAAAACCCTAAAGCAACTGCAAAAATAACAAAACAAAGAGTTATATCTAATAAACCAACAAAGGAGATAAAATAAATGTTCAATTTATTCAAAATCATGCAGGGAAAGAAGAAAAGGAGAACAAAGGACAGATGAGATGAGATAGTAGTTTTAAATCTGGCTATGTAATTAATCACAAACTTAAATGGTTTAAATATTCTAACCAAAAGGCAGAAAATTTCACATTAATTAAAAACTAAGACTCAACTATAAGCTGCCTATAGGAAGCTAATTTTAAATATATATAGGGCAAATGAGTTGAAAGTGAAATGATAAAAAATAAATAAAATGCCATGCTATAATATTGTAAAGAAAATTTGAGTGAATATATCAATACCAAAGTAGACTTTAGAGCAAAGAATATTATTTAGGAAAAATATGATCTTGTAATGATAAAGGCTTCAACTTATCAAGAGGACATAAAAATCTTAAATTTTTATGTACCCAATCAAAGAGCTCCAAAATACATGAAGAAAATACTATAAAGAACTGCAAGGATAGACAAATCCACAAATGTAGTCACATAACAAGTAGACAGAATATCAGTAAACATGTAGAAAACCTTTAAAATATTGTAAATTAACTTTAATTTAAATAATTTAATTGATATTTATAGAATATCCAGTAGCAGCAGAATACATATTCCTTTCAATTGTGCATGAAAATATTTGTCAAGGTAGATCATATTTTGAGTCATAGAAAATTCTCAAAATGTTCTCTTAACACAGTGGAGTTAATTTGGAAATTAATGACAGAAAAATCTCTGGAAATTTTCTAAGTATTTGGAGTCTCTGTAACATTTAAAGAAAACTGTGGGACAAATAAAAGTTCATAAAGAAATCAGAAAACATTTTGTACTAAGTGAAAATGAAAACAGCATAAATTATTGTGGGATACCATTAAAGCAGTAATTAGAAAGAAATGTACAGCATTAAATGTCAGTATGATAAGAGTGGTCTTAAATTATTGACTTCAACTTCTACCTTAAGAAACTAACCTAACTACAGATTCTACAGATATTAAATAGAAAATAAAGACATATTACAAACTCATTTATTCCAGCTTTATGCATACTTTCCAGCTCATTTTATGTGAACATTTCCCTTAAATCAAAACCAGGTATATAATTCAAGGAAAGAAAACTAACAAATACCTCTCATGAACACAGATTGAAAGTTCTTCTTCAAACTTTAGCAAATTGAATCCAACAATGTACAGTTGTCTCCCCCCCTAGGATGGTTCAACTTATGATTTTTCAACTTTATGATGGTGCAAAAGTGATGAACAATCAGAGGAAACTGTACTTTGAAGTCTGATCTTTCCCTGCATCAACAATTTGCTCTTGTAATGATACTTTCTCATAATGCTTGGCAGAGGCTGCAAGTTGCAGCTCCCAGTCATGATCACAAGGGGAACAGCAGAAACTCTACAGCTACTGTGTTAGTAAGCCATGTTTTGGTCTGCTTTGTTGTTGTTGTTGTTGTTTCTGTTATTGTTGTTGCTCTGACCAAAAGACCTGACAGGAGCAATTTTAGAGAAGGAAAAGTTTATGTTGGGTCACGGTTTCAGTCCATGGTCAACTCACTCTATAGTGCTGGGCCCAAGATGAGGTACATCATCATGGCAGAAGGGCTTGATGAGGAACACAGCTCAAGACATGATGGCCAGGAAGGGGAGGTGAAGTGACCTACTTCCTCCAGCCACATCCTATTTGCCTATAGTTACTGCCCAGTTATTTCATGTCAGTTGATTAATCCACTGATTAGATTGGGACTCTCATAATCTAACCTTTTCAGCTTTGAAAATTCTTGTGTTGTCTCACAGCAATGCTTTTGGGGGACACTTTGTATCTGAACCATAACAGCAATAATGTGCAGTTAGGTGTGTTATATGCATTTTCAACTTATAATATTTTAAATTTTAAATGAATGTATTGGAATATACACCATCATAACTGTATATTTTATTTATTTATTTTTAGTTGTAGATGGACACAATACTTTTATTTGTTTTTAAGTGGTGCGGAGGATCAAACCCAGTGCCTAACTTGTGCGAAGCAAGTTCTCTACCACTGAACTACAACCTCAGCTCCAACAACTGTGTATTTTTTAAAGATAATATGTATGACTCACTGAGGTTTACCTCATTTCATTATTCCTCAAAACAAAAACATTTGAAAACCTATCAATATCATTGATCTTATTATCAAACTAAGAAAGCAAACACCCATATGAATATTTCAGTAGATACAGAAAAAAAAACATTTGGAACAAGCTAAAATCCACTCCTGATTAAATTTTCTTCTCAACAAATATGAAAAATCTTTGACTGACATCACACTTATTGGTGAAGGCCTGAATGTTTTTTCCCCCCAAGGTAATAAATAAGGCAAAGTTGTCCACTCTCACCACTTCCATTCATCGTCAGATAGACTCTATCCTGTGCAAACAAGCAAGGAAGAGAACTAGAAGGCACCAAAATCAGAAAGGAAGAAGTAAGGAACATTTTTTTCACAGCTAGCCTGATTTGTCTTATAGCAATATCTTATGGAAATGTTTCCAAAAATTACCAGAACTAAGTTTAGAAAGGGTGCAAGATATAATATTAATGTACAGAAGTCAATGAGTTTCAATATATTAGCAATCAACTATCATTTTAGATCATTTTTATTAGCTCTCAATGTTCAGAAATTGAAGTTAAAAATCTTATCACTTACAACAACAGCAAAATTATGAAATATTTAGGATAGACATGACAAGCAATATGCCAAACCTCTCCTTAGAAATCTAAATAAAAGGAGAGATATATTGTGTTCATGGGTTGAAAGACTCAAAATTGTTAAGATATCAGTTCTCTCTAATTTGGTTTGTAGATTCAGGATAGTCTCAAAATGGAAAAATAAGCTCAGGGCTAACATTCTACTAATACATCTAAATCATACCAGAGAATTGGCTTGAGAAGAAAATATGGCTTTTGTAGCTACTCTGGGAGATGCTTCCATAATACCCTGGGGTGCTTGGCTTTTCAAGGCTACCAGTTAAGTGAGACATCTACTTCTTTAATCTTGAAAAGGTATAACTTACTGAATGTTGTGGTTTGGATGTGAGGTTTACCTTCAATCCCCAGCACCACAAAAAACAAACAAACAAANGGAGACTGAGAAGCCCAGCATCAAGATGGTGGCATGTTCAGTGACTGGGGAAGGTTTGCTCTTTGCTTCAAAGATGTCCCCTTGTTGTTCCGTCCTCCCATGGCACAACAGCAAAAAGGGGGCCAAACAGGATCCCTCAAGCCATTTTAATAAAGGCACTAGTCCCATTCCTAAGGACAAAGCCCTGAGGACCTAATCACCTAATCACCTCTGTTAATATTATTGCCTGGAGGATTATGTTTCAATTTGAGTTTAGGAGGGACACAAACATTCAAACCACAGGGAGCAGTTTTCCTCAAATCCTGGAGGAGTGCAGCCCCAGGCCAAAATCCTCTAGGTGGTTTGTGGTGTGTGTGTGTGTGTGTGTGTGTGTGTAGATTACACTGCACACAGAACTGGCGATTGAACCCAGGGTCTCATGCATGCTGAGCCACATCTCCAGCACTTCATATTTATATAAACAGGGTTTCCCTAAGCTGCAACTTGCAATCCTCCTAACAGCCTCTGATCTTTCCTTCTGATCATAGACCTTTTGGTCTGGCAAAGCTTCATGGAGGAAGTGGCCCATCCTATCCCACATTTGGTGCACAACCAGGGCACTGCAGTTTCTGGAGGGAGCTGCTATCAAAGACTCAAGACCCAGGGGACCAGCCACACCATTTGCTTATCTGCAAGCCTAGCCCAGGCTTCTGAGCACAGAGGCCTTCTTATATGGGGGCAGAGCTTGATTCAGGCACTCTTCTCCATTCTAACCCTAGCACTCCTCCCTCCTCCTTCCTCCTTCCTCCTCATTCATGAGTCCCTAAAACAGCCCATTTATTGTCACAATTGGAGGCTCTCCCCCAGTCTGCACTAACCCACCTAACCCTTTTCCTTTTTGCTTCTTACCTGCATTTTTGCAGTAAGTGAGCAAAGTCTTGATTGTTACTCTCACTTTGGCTTCTCCTACTAAAAAATTGGCCACCTCCACACTTGAAGGCTTAGCAGCCTCGGCATCTCCCACATGCCTCAATTATTTGTGTGTGCAGGCATTCCCTCCTGTAGGGTGCTCTCAGCTACCTTGTAGGACTCATAGTTTCCCTCTTTGGTTCTTTGGCCCTGGGGACTGAAAACTGGAAGTTCCTTTCTAACTGTTGTTGCTGCTGGACCAGTTGCCATCTTTCAAGGATGCATGCCTCCTCTTGGGTGGTCCCTCGTACCACGTGACTGTTGCAGGTATTTCTGTTATCACCAAGGTTCTCCTAATCTGCTGTCTTGTCTGCTGGATGCAAATTCCCTCCCTCACTTATACCCAAACCATTACTGAGGTTCATAGCAGGGCTGCTTTGGTTGCTGAGGGACTTCCAGTTCCACAGAATGGCTCTCTCAGTTTTATTTTATTAATATTCTTCTCTCCCTTGGACCCTGACACAATAAAACTAGGGGAGAGAATAATCTGTATGATAGACATTTATTTTTCTCAAAATTACCCTTTCCCCAGTACAGCTCAGCTATGCTCTTTCTGAGATCCGGAGAACATTTGGATAAGATCTTTCTAAACCGTTGGTCCTGTTTGTTGACTCACTTAATCTCCATTCCATCCCCTAATTGGAGACCTTGGAAAGGCTAAAACTCCATTTTCCCTGTGGTTCTTTACCCAAGACTCAGGGCTCACTAATTAGATACACTCACACACACCTTGGATGGTAGAAGTGTGGCAGGAACCATCCTCCAGCCAGCTTTAGATATTTCTGCTGGCAGGGAAATCACAGAAATTACAGCTGCTCTGCTCTGGCAGTTTCCTACTTTCTGGACATGCAGAAACAGCTGTAGTAGCCAAATAGAGATGGAATGTGGTTCTGAATTCATAAGTCCAGCGATGGACTTAGAGGTTGCTGTGGCTGGCCTGCAAGTTCAATTCTGTACCTTTTTGTGTGTTGTTCCTGGAGATTCAAGTTAGAACATTTTCTCAAGATCTTCCAGGAATTTGGAGAGCCCATAATT
The DNA here is from genome assembly GCF_001458135.2 of Marmota marmota marmota. Taxonomy (NCBI): domain Eukaryota; kingdom Metazoa; phylum Chordata; class Mammalia; order Rodentia; family Sciuridae; genus Marmota; species Marmota marmota. Next base: position 15,137,864 of record NW_026000048.1, on the reverse strand, counting down.
CCAGATTGTAAATCTTTGTGTTCTTAAAATACTCAGAGTAAATTCTGTTTCTTGTACTCATCCTCATTTGATAGCCCGCCCTTGTCAGCAGACCTCTGGGACACAAAATTGCACTCAATGTGGAATACGTCTCTCCTCACCAGAACCCTGCCCATCCCATATCTCTATAAATATTTTTCCTTAGGTGCATTTTTTTTCCTGCCCAGCAATGCATAGTTCATATCTTATGATGATTTTTAACTAACAAGATATACAGCTTAAAACTTTGGAAGGAGTTGCTAGAGAACCTTTGCAATCATTGTATACTTCTTTTATCATTTTAACAAGAACTTCCCAGAAGTCATTTGAACTTGCATTTCTCATTTGCCATGGTCTTTTACACATTCACAAATTTGAAGAGTAGTTCAAGACAGCTTTATGTCTTCTTAAAAGCAACTGCAAGTGAAGACAAACATGCCCATTGATTATTTGGGTGGATTGGATAATGTTTCAAATGATAACCTCCTCCAAGGTGAGCTCCATAATGCTGCAAAAATCCATGAGTCTAGCTCTGCTGGAGAGAATCAGGAGCAAGATTGCTGAGTGCACACTTGATGCCTCTGCCAGTTTTTCAGATCTGTGGCCAGTGAGCCATGCTTCCTGGGAACTCCCTTAGGTATTTCTGCAGGAAAGGAATTCAAAGGAATTTTTACTATATGGTGCTATAGCCAATTAATTCAGAAGACTGAAAGTACAGCTTGAGACACTGGAATTTTTGACTGCAGAAGTCTCTGGCCAAGGTTTCCATTCTGGCACATTAAAATAACATGACTGCATCAGAAGGACACTCCCCCGCCTCCATGTGCCCCCCAGGCAAAAAGCAAGGAAGGCAAGGATCTCCCTCTTCTTAGGTAGTAAAATGGTGTGAGGTTTTCAATTTTATGTAGTACTACTCTTTCAACACTATATATTTTCCAGTGGCATGAGTATTTTGGCCATGTAACCTGTCTGCTCCATGATTTAAGCTGCAGCACTAACTTAATTACCTCAACCTGGCAAGTTCATTGCAGGAAGAGATCAGCAGAAATGCTTAGCATAAACCAAGAGGTATTTGACTGCATGTTCATTGTTGTCTTTGTTCTTTGCTCTGAGTTGGGAAAGGAGAGGCCATTCAGTGTTCTTCCAACAAAGTCAAGGCTGATCTTCTGATTGCCATTTAGTAAGACCAAGAAAGCTCAACCAAATTGCAACTGTGGCCATTGGTAGTTAGCACTGGATAAAGCTTATACAAATGCTCCTACACTCTATATTTCCTGTGAGAAGTGAGTGGTAGTATGTAATTTTCAAGCTGTCTTTCATGTGGGAGAAGATTATAGCTTCTCATCTTCTTGATGATGTTCTTCCTTGTGGACACATATATCTTAACCATCCTTAATGCTGGTTGGCTTTGGGGGCAGAAAAGCCTGAAAAGATTACTTTGAATAGTTTGTAACATGAATACAACTTAAGTATCACCCTGCCATTTCTGTATCTCAGAAGTGGGTGGAGGAAAACTGCAGGTGCATCTCTTTGCCAGAATATATAGTAACATATTTTTGGAAGATTGTATAATGTAGTGCCCATTATACCATAGGTTTCATGAGATAATTATGAAGCACTAAAGCAAATCAGCATACTAAACTGGTTGAATATGCTAACATTCTAATTTTGTATAGAGGGTGATTACTGTTATTATTATTTATAGAGTGCAGTAAGTGTACATAATGCTTCAGAAACACGTAGGCAGACAAGGGCTCTACCCAGAGGTGCCTAAGTTCTAATTGCCTGAATTAGACAATGTAAATGAAAAAACACTACTCTGCAAAAGTAGGAGGAGATCAGCTGGAAAATAGGGTTAAAGAAATAGGTGTTTGGGAAGAAATGATGGATAAAAGCAAATGTTCTTTTCAACCTAGGTTGAAGCTGCTCTGTACAAGGCAAGAAGTATCAAAGTAGTGTCACTAAATCCATTTTAAAATACTTTCTGAGTATTTTAAAGAAATTCTAAACATTACTGTAAATTCAGGGCTCCCTGACTTGCTCAGGTGGATTCCAATGTTCCCCTGAGCACAACTCAAAGGCAGTTCACAAGGAAAGGCAGAGATGGCAGGGCACAAGACTATAGGGTTGTTAAGGGCAAGAATCCAGTCTGATAAGTACTTGACTTTCTAAATCCATTCTGGCTGAGACTTCTCTTGCCTTCATACCAGTGATGTGGAAAAATGAAAACTTTCTACTTGCAATGTTGTTTTCACGTGTTAAGTAAATCTACTTAGAGGAGCATGCCCAACACTGAACAACCTACCTGTCAGGTATCTCTTCCCAAAACTTAAATTGGAAACGACGAATTGTCTCTTTGCTATTGTTAATTAGGTTTATGACATGAATAGACAGATGTTCCTTGCTGTAAATAGAGTCCATTTAGAAAGCCTGTTTTATAAATCATAATAAGGCAGACTTATTTTAAAATCTTGGTGAAGTATAATTATAATATATGAGCACATGTATAAGTTAAATGTCATTATATGGGGAAATCCAGTTTTTATCATAAAATTACTGTTAATCTGGGATCATCTATAAAGTATTTGGTTATATAAATGCTTCCTCATTAACATTTTAGTATAAAATTTCTAAATTACTTTTGGGAATGCCATGTTTAAATGTATTATATCAACTTTTTGTTTCAATCATGACAGTTCTGAAATTTGAATGTATCAGTTTAGGACTTTAATTTCTTAGAAAGAAATTGGCCACTTGGATTTTTGACTGAGGGGTTAACTTTGTCAGGATTAGAGGGCACTAGACAAGCAGTTCAAATACAAAGCTATTAATATATCATGAAGCATAAAATATTAAGAGCCAGCTTAAGTCCCGAGAGAAGTTGCAGGAAAATTCCAGTGTTTTATACCAAACTTGCTATGTTCTAAAAATAAGTGCTTAAAATTTTTTGGTCTGGTTTTCTCTATCATGAATTAATTTAGGCTTGTCTCAAATGTCTCTCTAGAAAAATACCTACATAATTGGATAGATCTATTAAAATCATTTTATCTTTAAGTAATGTGTATTTGCATATTTATTTACCTACCTGGATAAATATAGGTATACATTACACACACATAAAAGTATGCTAGAAGTTGTACAAGTAATATGTAAACTGGTGTTTAGGGGACATAGAGGAAGCTAAGTACTATGTGAAATAATTTTTATTCTTGGTTTTTTTTTTGTTGTTGTTGTTTTGTTTTGTTTTTTAATTTTCCTTTACTTTTCCTGTTGCAGAAAATGAGAAGCCACATCAAAGATGGAGGGAGCTTATTTTGATGATGGAGATAGCTTCTAGAAGCCCAGAATTATGATTCTCCATGGTTGTGTTACCTAGTATTTGTGTTTGGCTCAGAGCTTTAATGGCTATGGAGTATGTGAAGAAGAGCCACTACTGTATTGAAGTATACCTCCTGCTCCAACACAGGAACCTCCTACCCTGGCCCCAACAGAGCAAATCTGTTTCTTCTTTGTGACCATGATGCTCTGGCTCTATGGCAGCTGTGGATTGATACAGGTTTGTGTGTGTGTGTTGGTGGGGGGGTCGTCCCTGTAATTATCTGATAATTAAACTGCTTGGACATAGGTAGCCTGAGTGCAGTCATGTCGCATTGGCTTGGCCTGTTGGGCTGTATTGAGAGTGCCTGAATCTTGGTTCTTCTCATACTAATTAGGGCACAGTCCAGGTAGGTTGAACTAACAAAGGTTCTTAACTTATCAGCAATGCCTATGCCCAATTTAAAATGATGGGCTGCATTATACACAATGAGAAAAGTATGTGTAATGCATTTTGGATAGTGCTTCTGATTTTCCCAAACCAATCTTTAAAACATGTAAATATCAAAATGAACAAGAAAGAAATTCTAGTGATAAACTGGGCCATCAATATTTATCCTTTAGAAAGCTGATTTTTTTCCCTATCCTTCCCTTTCTTCTCTTCTCCTTTCCATCTTTTCCATTTCATATATGTAAACATATGTAACATTGATATTGTATTTTATTTTATATAGCTTAAAATATTGTATTTTATTTTATATCATTTTAAATTAAATTTTATCATTTATATTTGAGATTTGTAGCATGATGGACTGGATACATATAGATAGTAAAATGGTTACTATAGTGAGGCAGATAACATACAATAACCCAGTTGCTATTTTTGTGACAGCAGCAGCCAAAAATTTACTATTTAATAAAATCTCTAATATTATACAATTTTATCCTCATATTGTATATTCAATCTCTAAACTTGTTCAGCCTACACATATGCTATTTTCTTTGACCTACATCTCATTTTCTCTCCCCTTCCCCATCCATGGAAACCACTATTTCATTCTCTGTACTGAGCTCTCTTTTTGGGGAAAAAAAAACACACAAATGCACTTCAACTATATTCATGTGAATATGTCTTATTGTATATGTGAAACCATGCAATATTTTCCATTCTACCATTGGTTTATTGAACTTAGCATAATATCCTCCAATCCTATCCATGTTGTGACAAATGGTAGAATTTCCTTTTTTAAGATTGACTTCTATGTTCAGCCAGAGGAAGAAGAAGCTATGCTCCATTTGTGTATAATGTGTCAAAATACATTCTACTGTCATGTATAACTAATTAGAACAAATAAAAAAAGAAAAAAGAAGGTGTCTTCTTGGAAATGGTTAAACAGGCTGAATTAGGGAAAGTTATCAGATTCAGAAGTTTTAAGACTATACTTCCTACTCTTTTGTATTTATGAACCAATACAAGCATTAAAAATATTTGGGAATGACAATATTCCCAAGGTGTATACTTTTTTATGGTTTTTCCATGTAATGCCATTAAAACAACTAAAAAAAGTTGAACAATATTCCATTGTATAAATACCACTATTTCTTTGTCCATTCATATTTAGGTTGTTTCTATTACTTAGCTATTGTGGATAATGTTGCAATGAACATTAGAGTCTAGATTTCTTTACAAGGTAGTGATTTCATTTTTGTCCATATACTCAGAAGAGAAATTGATAGATCACAGGGGTAGTTCTATTTTTAATTTCTTTAGGAACATGCATACTGTTTTCTACAATGGTTGTACCAATCTACATTTCCACCAACAGTTTACAAAGGTCTGCTTGTTTTCCATTTCCATATCTACATTTGTTATCTGTCTTTTTGATAATGACTATTCTAACTGGTGTGAGTGATTTCTCAGAGTATTTTTAGTTCGCATTTCCCTTTTGATTGATTATGTTGACTATCTTTTCACATACCTTCTGGCCATTTTTATGTCCTCTTTGGACATAAAAGAAGGTCCTTTGCTCATTTTTTAATTGTGTCATTTATTTTTCTGCTACTGAGTTTTAAGAGTTCTTAATAAATTTTGGATATTAACCCTTTATTAGATATGTGGCTTGCAAATATTTTTCATTTTGTTGGTTGTTTCCCTTATTGTGCACAAGGTTTTGGGTTTGATGTGGTCCCTGTATTTATTCTTGCTTTGGTAGCCGGAGCTTTTGATGTGATATCCAAAAAATTCATTGCCAAAGTCAATTTAAAGGAGCCTTCCCCTTCTGTTCTCTTTTAGGACTTTTATAGCTTTGGGCCTTACATTTAGGTCTTTTGTCCATTTTCAGCATAAGAAAAGGGTTCCATTTTTTTTCTTTTTAATGTAGGATCCAATTTTCCCAGCACCATTTATTAAAGTGACTGTTTCCCATTGTGAGCGTTTGGTGTCCTTGTTGATAATTAGTTGACCATTTAAAAAAGTTTATTTCCAGGCTTTGATTTTTGTTGCATTGGTCTGTGCTTCTGTTTTTATGCTTGTCCCATACTGTAAAAACAGATTTTTTAAATGTGGTTATTTTGTATTCTTTATAAAACAGTCCAATAACAGATGTTTATTAAGTGCCTACCATTGACCAGGCACTGGCCTGGGTCCTAAGAAAAGCAAACAAAATTCCTGCCCTGGAGGAGCTTGTAAGTTTAGAAGGAAGGCACAGATGAAAACAACCCATCAGGTTAGAATGTAAAAAAAGAGTCATTCTGGAGATGTGGACAGAATGCAGTGGGAAATAAGGGAAGGAGCAGGAGCACTTAGGCCTGCCACATCAGATAGACATTATTTACTGTAGTTATGTCAGCCAGGCTGTCATACTTGCTAATAGAGAGTCACTAACTTATTGCCTTGAACACTTGAAGCTGCCACTTCACAATTTTACTTTCAAATCATTTTTTAATTTGTCAATGACTTGCTGATTCCCACACTATTAATCTGAACTAGCATTTTCAGGGAACAGTGACTCCTACTGAGGAATTAACTGCTTTCAAAACATGCATAACTAAGATCTAGTTATATAATTGCTCATGATGTCAGAGTGCTTTCAAATTTGAAGAAATAGGATGGTTACAGAAGGACCTAATGACCCCATGTCCTTGTCTAATATTTCCCTTGTTCTATTTAGGAACATGGTGTACCTTTACTCATTTTAATTACTATTTATTTGTGAAATCCAGATCACAGTTAAGGGTATCTGTACTTTTGCCCAATTAGCTAAAATTCTAATTTTCAAATGTGGGAACTCCTAAGATTATTAAATCTACAACAGTTTAGACCAGGATTCCAGATTTGCTTCTTTTTTTTTTTTAATTAAACTTCCACTGGAGAATTGAGATTGTAATAAAACTTTCAGCTGTTTTGTTCAGATCTGATGCTACTCTGGTCACTTTAGAAAGTTCAAGTTATAAAGAACATTGTTTATGAACTGGGAATATTTTCTTCCTTTTATGTCCCTCATCCTAGTTCCACCCTTCAGAAAGTTATTTTAATGAATAAGAGCATCTCGGCGATTAAATGGTGTCTGTATTAAAGAAGGAAGACGCTTGCAGTTAAAACGAATGTCACTCAACAGGGGCAAAAAATCGCTGGCTATGCTGGCGGTCACTGCAGAGCGCACCTGATGCCTCGCTGCTGGCAGCAGATTTGGCCTGGGCTGCAACGCATTGCACATTTTTCTCCCGCTAGGGTGCGGCAGGCAGAGGGCCAGCAGCTCCAGCCTGGGCACTCAGTAGCCGGGAGGGGTGCGCTGCAGGTGCACGGAGCCAAGCACTCTTCTCCAAGGTTGCTGGTAAGGCACAAACGCTCCAAGAACAACAACCTTTAACCACTCCAGCACCACCTAAAGCGCCTTCATTTGGCGCCTCTGCAGAAAGTCTCTTTTATTTTTGGCCCTTAGGACAATTTCAGAGAATGAGGAAAGTTGGGTGGCTACGTAGATAAGTACCTTTGGAGCACAGGTCCTGGAGAGCGGCAAAGACTCAAATGGTGACCTCACCCTGATGACCTCAAGGGAATCTTTCCTGGAGTTCTCACCACCGCGGCCTCAGACCAGGACCGAAGGGCGGGGCCTCACGCACCTGGAGCCCTGCCTTGGCCTTGATCCCTTTTGCTGGCTAGGGGTGCTTATGTCCAGCTTCTGGCAGAAACGCTCCCTCAGGTTCACACCGGGAGAAACTGGGTGCGAAAAGCCAGCCACTTTGCTTTCTTTGCAGCAACTTGACAGTAGTCAGCGGTAAGAGGACTCGTTTGACTCCTCAAAGGACTCGCTCGGCTCCTTCCTCTCGGGAATTGCAAGCACTAGTGGAGGCCAAGAGGATCCTGAGAACATCCCAACTCCAACCCGATCCCCTGCTACAGGAGCGTGAATATCAACTCTCCCATAAGGTCTACTCCCTGTTCCTCCTAAACCTCTAGCGCAGCTTTTTGAAAAGCGTTCTGTGCATCCTCCAACTTTGGGAAAAGAGTACCCAACTCCCGCACTTCCATCGCCCAGGCTTTGTTAATCCTTTCCCTCGTCCAAACTCAACCTCCCTAGTATTCCCGCCCCAACCTGAAAGCGAGCGCCCCCGGCTGTTCACGGCAAACCCTTGGCGACTGTTTGTAGAGAGCTGTTTCAGGCTTCTTTCAGGTTCCAGCGGCCCTTCCAATCCGTCCCCGGCCCTGCGGGGCACACGCGCGTGCACACACACACACACTCACTCCCGCTTACACTCACACGTCCTCGCTCTCTGCACCCCACCCTGCGCGCCGCTCCTCCGCTGGGGTTGGGGGAGCGGGGGGTGTAGGTGACGTCAGGACTGCAGTCCCGAGCAGAGCGGCTGGAGAGGGCTGCGCGCTCTTAGCTGAGGAAGCTGGAGGCGCACTCGGGCAGCCGCTGCTCCCGCGCTCCTCCCTCTCCTCTGCACCCGCTGTCACGCTGCTCGCCCTCAGCAGAACCTCGCCAGCTACCAGGTGAATTGAAAGTCGTTTCCCGGGGAGGACGGAGAGGGTGCTGCAGTCCTGGCATGCACTAAAACTGCAAGTCGGACAGAAACAACCCAGCAGAGGAGCAGAGCGCGCGGCGCTGAGCGCAGCATCCCGGGGCGAAGGCTGCCACTGCTCAGCTAGCAGCCAAGCGCGCGGCCAGACCTCTGCCCCGCACTCCGGCCCCGGGCACGCTCGCTGGAGAGACACTCCTTTCCCTTCTTGCGCATTTCGCAGCTGCGCTGGTGTGGGGAATGCGAGCGTGGTGGCTTCATGTCGCCACGGAGCAGCAGCCGGTGCTAGAGCGAGCAGAGGCGAGGGGGCGGCAGCCTCGGCCCGAAGTAAGTGCAGCAGAAGTTTGCGTCGGTTCTCCTGCTGCTCCCCCTGCGCGAGTGGGAGGCACGTCTCCTCCCCTCATTCTCTAAGGAAACTGAGGGGAGACTTACAAGAGAGCCTTATACAGGAGAGGAAGTGAGCGTTTCCCGATGGGGGCAAGCACCAGGAGAGGGAAGGGAGGGAGGGGTCTTGGTGGGACCATGGGGTATCAAAGGAGGAGACCCTCAATTGGGTTGAGGGACTGGAGAAGAACTCGTCCCCGGGATCCCAGATAGTTGTTTGGGGGGAGCTAAGGTTGAGACTGTCACGCCTCTTCTGGTGACCTTGGCATGCCCCCATAGAGTGCCGAGCCAGGGGGTTAGGGGAGGCTGGAAACGGGTGCGATTAGGTTCTTGCCTTGCTTCTTGGGCTGCGCTGAAGGCGTCGTGCTTCGTGACAGCTGGAAGACAGGACAAGAGGAGAAGCTGGCCTGGAGGCAGCAGGGCTGTAGGGTGGGGATGCAGAGGAGTCTGGACCCAGGGTCTCAGAGTCGAGTGGGTGGTCAGGGCCCTTTGAGGCGCACCAGTGTCTCCACCAGGGCGATAGAAATCTAGGAAGAAGGCAAATGTGATACTTCGGGTGCTTGCAGTCGATTTTGGGCGCCTTTCAGGGTTCAATCGCTGATTCTTGTAATTGGGCGGCTTCTCTGAGAATGACAGAGCTCCGGAGAGCTGAGTGACTGGCAGGGGCCGCGAGCCTTCAGGCTGCCCTTCCTGCCCGCTGCTCTTCCCGCATTGCCACCGGTCCCTTGGAGCCCTCAGACTGCAAGAGCAGGGCGAGACCGGATCTGCTCAAGAACCCTGGGCATTCTGCTGACTTGTCCTCAGTGCATGATGAGCTCTTTTTGGCTGCTTCTTCTGTAACAGAATTTCCCCAAGGAGATTTTATTCCTTAACTGACAAACTTCTAAATGGTTTAAAAAGAAAAAAAAAGTTCATGAAAGCTGCGCTCCTTCTAGGGTCAGAGTCTTATAGAAGGCAGGGAAGCTAGGAATTGGTATGATAAGCCACCCTGGTCTCACCTAAGAAGGGGTCTCTGGGAAATTTATATTATATGCGATGAAATGATTCCAGGAAGGCAGAGAAAGCATATTCTCTGGGAGAACTGTCTGTGCCTAGGAATTGGAAATCCACTTAGCTTTTGATACCAAGGATGCCAGTTTGGGAAAAAGGGGGAGACAATTAGTCAAAACTCACAAATTAGATTCCAGTGAGTTTAAAAGTCATTCATAACAGATACTGGTCACTCAATTCCTTCCTTCCATCCATCCATCCATCCATCCATCCATTTATCCATCCACCCTAAACACTTTGTAGGGCCAAACTATTTGGTAGGCATTGTGTTAGATGCTGGGACAACAGAAATGACTGCTCTGTGGTCCCAGCACTCTGAGGGCTTGCAGTCCATGAAAGAAGTGGTCTGGAAAGCAAATGGAAAAAAAAAATACATGTGCCATAGTGAGGGACAGGTGTTAACTGGTTTTAACTACAAGGACTCACTCCATCTCATTAATTGTGTGGCCCAATGTCCACTAGATTGCATTCTCCTTGAAGCAGAGAAACTGTCATTCATTTTTGAAGCCCAAAGAACAACACTGTGCCAGGCACACTGTGGTACTGAATGAATGGATGGATGGACTTAAATGAATGAATGGATGGATGAATAAATCACAGTTCAAAGTGTCATAGAAAAGGTGTCATGCTGGAGAGACAGGATAAGAAGGAAGAGAATGAGCTGAAAGAGAAGAAGTAAAGGCAACTGGAGAGGGCAGGAGGAGAAAGAAGACAGGGTTCTTAACTATTTGAAAGTATACATTCTTCAACAAACAAGCTTTGTTTTCCACTTTCAAACAATGGACATTATCAGCAGCCAACTCCGTTTCCTATCTATGAAATGCCTACATCTCTGCAGATATTCAGATTATAGATAACATTTATTAGAGCAGTTTATCTGTTAACTTGCCATGAAGAGGTCATAAAACAATGCTCATATGGATGTGTTGATAATATGAGTTGGATGTGTCTAGCATAATGGGACAGATTGGAAAAAATATTTTAGAATCACCAAAAATAGCTCCTTCACACGTCTAATAATATACTTAATGTGCACATTTCACCCTTTGTAATTTAAACTGGATTAAAAGATTTATATCCAGATTTTACCCATGAAGATTAAACACATGTATGCAATACTTTGCTTGGTTTAATGAATGGAGCCCAAGTTAGGGTTTTCAGGTAGAAGGCAGCAAATTCCTAGGTGACTGATGAGGGTTTTCTCCCTCCTTAATTTCATTTTATGTGTGTGTGTGTGTGTGTGTTTACCAGAAAGCTAAAGTTCATGTAAACAAAACTATTTACTTTTCATTGCTTTTTTGATATTTATCAATGATATTACAACTCAGTAATTTGAATCAAGAATTTATAGGCAGTAAAGCTGGTTTTAGTTATTGGAACCTTCTCAGTGCTATGTGATTTATGTGATTCAGGGATATTTGTAGAATTTTTGTAAACCTTTTTTTTCTCTATAAAATAAGATGATTTTACTTATGTGATTTCACTAGATAGTGAAATTCAGAATATATCAATGTAAAGTACTACTTATTTTGGTACTTTGTATTCTGTAATATTAATTTAGTATACCAACATTGACAAGAAATGTGTAATCAATGAATAGAAAAAATCCTATATGTTCCACTATTAAGGATTTTGCAGGTATTTTAAGACATTATCAGAGTTCTAGGATAAGTATTGTGATTATAGATGATTTATGGTGGCTTAAAAATGAAATTTTATGTAAAAATATTTTAGAGATACTCATAAATGGTAGCTAAACTCTGGAACGTTTCTCCTGTTGTAGATATTTGATTTGGACTATTTCCAGAACTGCACTGTTAGATCAAATGGCCATTTGAATGATTCTTACAGATTTGGTAGAAAGTATCTTCTGGGGGAAAGAAGTATATTTTGGAAATATAGTTAGAGTACAGAAATGCTGAGGTTTTTAGGAGTATACTGTCATGAATTGCCAAGATTGGAAATTATTTAACTTTATTTTTGCAGATGAGAAAACTGGGGTCTATAATGGTGGGGGGGGGGTTCTGTGTTTCTCAGGATCACATTGAAATGTGTAAGAGTTGTCTGTTTTGCAAATTGTAGGCTTGGGAGGAATTCAGACCCTTAGGGTTTCTAAAACCAGGAGCAATTTAATGGACTTGCTATCCTTGGACTTCAACTTCAACTTCCTCCCTCCTTTCCTCTCTTCTTTTCTTTGCTCTTTCCTTTCTTTTTTGGTGCTGGGGATGGAACCCAGTTGTCTTACACATGCTAGGCTTCTTTTCTGTCATTTTTTAAAGGTTTATCCTTTGCACCTGTCTTCATCTCTGAAAGGACCATCTGCCCAGCTGCCAGCCCCTCATTCTCACAGCTCCTGCTGCCTTCTTAGGTCCTTCAGAAAACAGAGGGAAAAGGACTTGGTGAGGGTCCATGGCTCCTAGTCTACTCATAGATGTGGTCCTACACCTGTGGAGGAAATGAAGCTTGGGTGGGTGATCCCCACACCGTCCTTACATTTGGACACTAATAGGCACCAAAGAACCACAGTTTCAGATCCAGAAGGGGCTTTTGAGATCATCTTAATCCAAACCCATCATCTTACAGATGAGGAAACTTGGTCCAGGAAATGTTGCAAGAGTCACATCACAGCCATTGTGGGAAATTGCATGGATTGTATTTTTTTTCCCATTGGTTGCTTGTGTTTTCTGTCTCTACTGGATGGCAAGTGAGTGGCACTAACATTCAATTAGGCTATAGCATAGGCTTGTGGGCTCTGAAGGAGGCAACCTGTGTTCATGTTCCAACCCTCTCTCTCCCTAGCTGTTCAATCATGAGCAAGTTACTTAAGTTGTCCAACACCTTTGCTTCTTTAGTAATTTTTTTTCTTGTTTTATAGGTTATTGCCTATCCATAGGTATAGAAATATTTGCTTAAGCTTTAGATCATAAAGTTTTAAGCTCTAGATCATATATTTTACACAGGAGGCAAATAGCACACAATTTAGCACTCAGTGCACACTACATAAATATTTGTTGAATAAAGAAATGAATGAACAAGTGAGTGAATGAGTAAAAGAATGATTTTTGAAGGAAAAATAAAATCTTAATCACAAGAGGCACACCCTTTCACAGATTCTATATCTGATGTGCCATAATGTTCCTTTTGTTAACGTCACTTTCTGGATAGGTGACACCCTGATGTTCTTGCATCCCAAGCTTGCTACTTCTCTGTTTTACTCTCAGTAAGTGACAGATACTTTTAATTGGGCCAAAACCCCTGCACTAATTCTTGATTCCTCTTTTTCTCCCAGCTAGCATTCAATCTATTAGCAAATTCTGCAAAGGAACATTTACGATATATTGCAAAGCTGACCAGTTCTCACGAAAATCATGCTTGCATGATTTCTCAGGATTATTGCAATGGCTTCCTAACTTCTCTCTCTGTCTAATTCTTGTACCACTTCACAGTCTCAATTCCATAGACACCAGAGAAATACTGCCAAGACACAAGCCAGACCAGGAGACTCTTTTGCTTGCATTTTACAGTGTCTTCCCATCTCTCTCACAGTGAAAGAGATCGACCTTACCCCCAGCTGTAAGGTTCTATAATACCTGGCCACTTCCAGTCCTTCAGAGTTCTTCTTCTACATCCTCCTTAATCACCATGAGTCCACCACACTGACCTCCTTCCTGTTCCTGTAACATACCACACTTGTTCTCATGTAAGCAACTCTCTGTACCCTTGATCTGGAATGTTCTTTCCCCAGATATCTGCTTGACCTGATTCCTTCACTTCCTTCCAATCTTTTCTCCAATGTATCTTCTTAATGAGGTCTTTCTTGGCTAATCCATTTTAAACTATATCTTCTAACTCTTTATTCTACTTTCTGGCAAAAATGATCTTTTTAGACATTGAAATTAAAAACATATACATTTTACTTAAGTTTTTTTTTCTCCTCCACTAAGGCCATGAAGAAGAGATTTTTATCTGTTTTATTCATTCATGTATCCCTAGGGCTTTAAATGTATAGCAGATAGTGGGTGTTCTTCCAATATTTGTTGAAAAAATAAATAGATATAGAGTGGAAATTTTATCTTAGGGTCTTGTTAGATCAAATAAAGCAATGCATGTTGAGGCTTAGCAGGGTGCCTGGCACATGTTTAATTAGTATAGGGGGTGATGATGATGATGATGAGGAGGAGGATGATATCATCTATGATCTTCTGGCCTGTTAGTTCCTCTCTTGATCAGATTTGTATTCAGAGGCAAAACTCTTCCAGAATCTTCAGATATCATTTTTGGAAATGACTTTGAAGAACCCTTATGTGCTTCTGGAAATAATTAAGAGCTAGATTAAATCATCTCTTCAAGATCTAGTCTAGTCCTTCTGTCCTGGGGCTTTTGGAAAGTTGCATTTGTACATTTTGTTCTTGAGTTAAAGTACTACATTCTCACCACGAGATAAGCAAAAGGAAAACTCAACAGCAAGGGACAAGAACATTGTGTCAAATCTCTGGTATTTCTCCAGTGTCTGTGGAATCCAGACTGTGAGGTGGTACAAAAATTAGAGAGAGAAGTTAGGAAGCCATTGCAATAATCCTGAGAAATCATGCAAGCATGATTTTCGTGAGAACTGGTCAGCTTTGCAATATATCATAAATGTTCCTTTGCAGAATTTGCTAATAGATTGAATGCTAGCTGGGAGAAAAAGAGGAATCAAGGATTAGTGCAGGGGTTTTGGCCCAAATAAAAGTATCTGTCACTTACTGAGAGTAAAACAGAGAAGTAGCAAGCTTGGGATGCAAGAACATCAGGGTCTCACCTATTCATGCAAGTTCTTCTCCAGCAGGGGAAGGATCCTCTTCTCCTAAGAGATCACATCCCATTTCTTAAATGCTAGTGGAAGTGGGAGGCTGGGAATAGTGGCCTCCCAGAGGCCAAAGGTGAAAATCATGGCCTAAGCAAAATCACACGGATATTTTTAGAACATCACTTGTTAATGAAGTTACCTTGTTGAGTTAGGATTAAGAACAGAAAGATGGGAGGGAGGAGAAAGGAAGAGAGAGTCTTCTTGGATCAGCTGGTTGGCCACCTAACTTGATTTTGACACATGTTCCTGTCCCTTGCTGTTGAGTTTTCCTTTTGCTTATCTTAACACAAATGTTTTAACTGGTTGCCTCCAATGAGCAACTTATTTTAGCTGAGACCTGGCAAATTTTAGCTGAGGAGGAGTTGTGAGGCCATATCAATTAACCAATGAAGCATTGCATTAACAAATGAAAATGAAATAAAATGGCTTCTGTAAATTCATCCCTAGGGTAGGAATGGCCTATGTGCTAAATAAAAAGTTCTTAATTGCTTAATAATGGGCTCTACCTGTTTAAGTGCACTGTGGAAGTGCTGACAGGAAATTCTTATGGTTCTACCAGGATATTGTCCTTACGGGTTCAAGTTCGGCACCCTGTTATATTTTCATATAAATGACCACACTAAACTATACAGCTTGCAATTTCTTCGAACTCAAAGCAGTCACATTTAAAAAAATGGACTCAACAGATAGTGCTTTCAGCTCTGTGGATTCATAATAGTTTGACCTCACCAGAGAAGAGCATTCTGTTGTGCCCATTTTTTACTCTAGGAATAGGAAGAGAGCCTTGGGTGTAGCACTTTCAGGTTTCCAATTCTGTTCTTAGCATGCTCTGTAACCTTGTCCAATTTCCATTAGTTTAGAGTCATTTTTCTGGAACCAGGAAAAGTTACCACTGCAGCAAAAATGGGGCCAACAACCTTGAACTATATCCATGAGAAATCTATTTTCTTTTAACTGTAAAAGAGATGAGGCCAAAACATCTCTTTAGGGAAGAGAGAGAGAAAGAGAGAGAGAGAGAGAGAGAGAGAGAGAGAGAGAGAGAGAGAGAGAGGAGAGAATGAGGGGAGTGGAGAGAAAGAGATTTGGGGATGAGATGGAATCTGTACTCTAGGGTAGAAACACAAATTATCATAACAATGAAAAGAAAGAGGAGGTGAATTTTAGCTTTCCAAACAACTGCTGTACACATTTTTTTCCCTATCTAGTTCACAAACACATTTTGTCCTCAATGTTCTTCATAAGTAGGTTGTTTGGAAGTTTTTTTTTTTCTTGTAGAAACAACATTGCATGTGGAATTTAGGTTCCCAGCTGCCTTGGGATAAGCCTGTTTAATTAATTTCTGAGCATTAAAAAAATAACACTGTAGTTTGCTTCCTCATATGGAAAAACAAATCTTAATGAAATAAAATTAATGAATAAATAATAAATTAATTAATAAAATCCTAATTTCCATCACATCATACCATGATCTAGATTGGCTTTTTTTTTTGGTATATAATCTCTCTCCTTGCTGATTTGTTCAATAGAAGAATGAAAATCTATATATACATATATGCACACCTACACACACACACATATCTGTATGATGAGTACTTAAAATGTAATATAGGTACTCTACCAAATAGACAATGTTGGATTCCTTTTATTTGCTATCTTTTACAAGCAAGCTTATACAATGATACTAAACTAATAAAGTACAAATAAATAAAATCAACATTAAGTTCATAGATAGACATCATTGAGAATTAAGACCACTATAAGGCAAATCTCAGCATTATACATCCATCAGTGTACTCATGGTCTAAGAGGGCATGGGATGCCCTCCTCGCCACCCACCTGTGGTTTTTGCTAGGACCTCTTTATTTTGTATATATGTATATTTTAAAATTTATTGGCTTTTTATAGTTATACTTGGCAGCAGAATCCATTTTGATATAATTATATAAGCATGAAATATATATTTTTCTGGTTAGAGTCCCATTCTTATGGATATATGTGGTGGTGGGATTCACTGTGTGGTTTTCATATATGTACATGGGAAAAATATGTCAGATTCATTCCACTCTCTTTCCTTTGCCTATCCTCTCTCCCTTCCCTCCATTCCCCATTGTATAATCTACTGCACTTCTGTTCTTCCCTACACCACTCCCTTATTTTGAGTTAATTTCCATATATCTGAGAAAACATTTGACCTTTGGTTTTTTGGAACTGGTTTATTTCACTTAGCATGATCATCTTCATATCTATCCATTTGCTGGAAAATGTCATAAAGTCATTCTTCTTTATGGCTGAATAACACTCCATTATGGATATATATCACATTTTCATTATTCATTCATTTATTGAAAGGCACCTAGTTTAGTTCCATAGCTTAGCTATTGTGAATTGAGCATCGATGTGGCTGTGTCACTGTATTATGCTGATTTTAAATTCTTTGGGTGTATACCGAGGAGTGGGATAACTGGGTCAAATGGTGGTTCCATTCCAAGTTTTCTGAGGAATCTCCATACTGCTTTCCATAATGGTTGCACCAATTTGCAGTCCCATCAGCAGCATGTGAATGTACCTTTTCCTCCACACCTCACCAACATTTATTGTTACTTGTATTCTTGATAATTGCCATTCTGATTGGAGTGAGATAAAATCTCAGTGTAGTTTTAATTTGCATGTCTCTAATTGCTGGAGATGTTGAACATTTTTTCATATATTTGTTTCTTCTTCTGTGAAGTGTGTGTTTAGTTCCTTTGCCCATTTATTGATTTTTTTAAGTGTTAAGTTTCTTGACTTCTTTATATATCCTGGAAATTGGTGCTCTATCTGAGGTTCAGGTGGCTAAGATTTTCTCCCATTCTCTAGGCTCTCTCTTCATGTTCTTGATTTTTCCTTTGCACTTTGATGACACTTTTCAGTTTAATGCCATCCCATTTATTGATTACTGATTTTACTTCTTGCAATTTAGGGGTTTTATTAAGGAAGTCGGTTTGCTGGACCCTTTCTGCACAGAACAAAGGTGCTTAGCCTGTTGGAAACTTGCTGAGAGTTCTGATTCTAGTTTCCTGTCCCACCTGTTGGATGCTGTTAGATGCAATACCCCTTTTCAGTAGAGACAAAGCAGTGCTTATTTCTTTTTTTTTTTTAAATTTCTCCTTCCCTCCTTCTTGCTGATCTACTTTGTTTCTTCTTCATTTTGGCCTCATTCTCTGGTTTTCTACATTTTGACCTCTGCGTTCTGGTCTTTTTAATGCCTTCATAGAAAGTATGACCAGTTCTCCCCCTAGTGGTGATCCTGAAATCTTCCCTCCGTGTCCTGGTTAATGCTCAACTAGGTTTCATTTGCTGCTGTCCTAGCATGAGGTCTGGTGGCTGCTTCTCCTTATAGCAGTCTCCAGAGATGGAGGAGTGGAGATTCTGTTGGTCACTGATGTGCACAGAATGGGAACCCTAGCAAAGAAAGTACGGCGGGGGGCGGGAACTATCAGAGAGTCACAGTGAGCATCAGAAAGGACTCAGACATTGTCCCATGCACTTCCCTATCCATCCCTAGTTTTGCACTGTGGCTTCCATCTGCATACTCCCTCTGGATCAAAAATCTGGTTCAAAGATTCTTCCCTGCCTTCTGCCTCTGAAAAGTACAAAGATGAGAAGGTTTTTATTTAGAGATGTGCTGACTCTCTATTGGAGGAAACAGCCTTGATTTGTAGGGTTTGTCAATTTCTGTGCTGTAAGTATTTTTTACAGTAGCCAATTCCACCACACCATCAACTGACTTGCAAAACTCTTCAAAATTTAGCAGTTGGCTATCATGAATCTGTGCAAGCTCTCCCCTATCCTCTACTATTTTTATTGTCAACAATTACATAAAAGAAAGGCAAAGTTCCTCCAATTCTCTCTCTTCCATTGCCCGTTTTCAGTTGATAAATGTAGAGAAAATAAGTTATGGATCAGGGGGTCAGCAACCTTGTTCTATAAAGGGTTGGGGAGTAAATAAATATTTTAGATTCTGCAGTCCACATTTGGTTTTTGTCACACATTTTAAAAAACAATGCTTCAAAAATGTACAAACTATTCTTAGCTAAAAGACTGTTCAAAAACAAAACAAAACAAAAAAAAACTGGTTGAGCATTAAATTGAGTCTGGGGTCTTAAATTGCTGATCTTTGAAACAGATGATTTAAAGTGGACACCCGAATTTCAGAGGACTGGTATAATGTGTGTGGGTTTCTGCATTTCAGAGAAAAAGTCCAGAATGAATGAGATGATTCTGAGCATTCACTGTAGACTCCACACAGGCTTGGGTCTCTGTGGGGACAATGAGGTCTGTGGGGGTTGGGATGGGAAGGTGTGAGGACACTGAGGATGGTGAGCTCAGTGGTGAATAAGAAGAATATGATCACAAAGTAGTATTTTTTCTTCTCATTTATTTTTTAAAAATAGTTTTACTGAACTAGGTGTAGCAGCTCATTCCTGTAATCCCCATGGCCTGGGAGGCTGAGGCAGGAGGATCACAAGTTCAAAGCCAGCCTCAGCAACTTAGTGAAGGCCCCCTAAGCAATTTAGCCAGACCCTGACTTGAAATAACATACAGGGGTTGGGGTTGTAGCTCCATGCTTAGCATGTGTGAGGCACTGGGTTCAATCCTCAGCACCACATATAAATAAATAAGTAAATAAAGGTCCATTGACAACTAAAAATATATTTTAAAAATAAAAATTAAAAATAGTAAAATATAGAAAAGGGCTGGGAATGTGGCTCAGTAATAAAGTGCCCCTGAGTTCAATCCCTTGTACCAAAACAAAACACAGAGTTAAAAAATCCATCCGTGTAAAGTTCTTTAAAAATATATTCATAAAATTGTGCAACTATCACATTTCCTCCCCCACCCCCAGCAGAAACTGCCACACTCAATAGCAGTCAGTCACCACACCTTCTTTACAGTCCATCGCCCTCCCACCCCACCCTGGCAACCACTAATCTACTTTCTGTCTATGTGGATTTGCCTATCCTGGACATTTCATTTGACTAGATACAATATGTGGCCTTTTGTGGTGGCTTTTTTTTTTTTTAGCTTGGCATAATGTTTTCAAGTTTCCTTCATGTCGTAGTGCACATCACTTAATTTCTTTTTATGTAGACTATAATAGACTGCAGTGACAGTTTTGTAGGGATATGCCAGATACCATTTGTCCATTTATCAATTGATGGATAATTGGATTATTTCCAAATTTTGGCTTTTATGAATAATGCGGTTATGAAGATGCTTGTACAAGTCTTTGTGTGGAGATATGTATTCATTTATCCTGTGTAGACACCTGGGAGTGGAGTTTTGGTGTAATAGGGTAAGTATATTTAGTATTTTGAGGAATTGCCAAACTGGTCTTCACAGCAGGTGTATCATCCTATATTCCCATCAGTAATGTATGAGGGTTCCATTTTCCCCACATCCTCACCAATGCTTTTGTCTTCTTTTTATTATTACTGTCCTAATAAGTGTGAAGTAGTATCTTTTTGTTTGNATTTTACTGTATTTAGTGTCAAGTGGTGAAAGTATTTTTGGAAAATTCATTATATCTTGCAGACAGTTCAAGTTGTGTTGAACTTTTGCTCAGTATAGATTTATGTAGGTGTGCCCTGATTTTGAAAAATTTGTCTTCCCAAAATCTGAATTACAGAATAGATACATAAGAAACAAACTCCATCACAAAAGAATCTCCAGGTAATTCATCATGTATCTATGGAGTGGGAACAATGAATCCAGGAGACTGGGTCACCATCTACCCTTCTCATTCTCTGGCATCTGATCAATAAAGCAAACCAACCAAGCAGGATTCCTGGCTTGATAGAAGATATGAATAGTGGGTTTGACGGTTCATATAATTCTCAGTGCAGAGCTCTGTCAAATCTACATTAGAATATATATACTTTAGGCTTTATCCAAAGTCAGAGGTTTTACTCCTACTTTTTATCTAGATTTGAGTCCCCACAGCTCAGGGGTGCTCGCAGTGGGGGAGAGGAATATGGGACCAGATCCTCAGTGCTGATTCACCACCACCTGCTTAAATGTGGATGAGTCTGGAAGACCGGTTCCAGAAGGAAGGCATGCTGGGCAGAGCAATGCCTGCCACATACAATGTCCATGTCCTACCCTATGTGGATAAAAGGACTTAGCACATGTGATTATATTAAGGATCTTAAGATGGGGAGATAAACCTTGACTGTCCATGTGGGCCCAATGTAATCCCAAGAGTTCCTATAAGAAGGATCCAAGAGAGTCATAGCAGGAGGTAGAAGTGGAATGAAGGAAACAGAGGTCAAGCTGATTGAAGCCATGAGCCAAGGATTGTGATCACAGTAATTTGTTATAGCAGCAATAAGAAACTAATACAGAAGGTTTGAGGACCTACCCAGATGCGCCTACTATAGGCAACAAAAAAACATATAGACACTAAGAAACATTCTCTAGGTCTGAGTCCAGAAAGGGAAAGGAGAAAACCCTGCCCACTAGGAAATGTGGTCCAGTTATTGTCAAGCTTCTACAAACCAAATCAACCACTCTCCTTTGCTGGGATGGAGTGAGTGAGGGAAAACAGAACTCAATAAGGTGTCTTGGTGGGAATCAGTTTAACCTCAGGAATTGGAGGATTCTACAACCATAGGAGGACAGGGGAACTAAGCCCAGGATGACTGCTTTCAGAAAATGTGAAGTGTGGAAATTACAGGGAAAGCTGCTTACTAGGTGAGTCAGGAGGAGAACAAACCTAGATTTGAAACCTCCTTTCTGTTGTCTGCTGACACCCATGAGCCTACAGTCACCGTGGGAGGATAAGGACTTTCACCTTTCATATCTCACCTGAGGACCTCTCAATGGTGGGCTCCTGGGGACCTCAGACAGTGGAGAAATGTAGTTTCTAGACTTTTCCTCCCAAAGGTCAAGGGACAAATGATACAGTATTGATGCAATCTGGCACAGAGATAAAGCTGTGGTAGAAGTTTGCTTCTTTATAATTTGAAGAAAGAAGGTAGAAAGAGGAACATTATCATCCCTCCCTGCAATCCCCAATCCTATGTTCTCTCTGACCCATGGGGGATCCATAATGGTTCAGTCACCATCACAAGAGCCCCAAACATCTTGGCAAACCCTTTAAGATCGTATAGAACTGAACAGTCCACTCTGTCCAGAACAGATAGGAGATAGATGTGAGATTGAGTATTAGTGGGTAAATTTAAAATGATGTGGTGTGATTGATTTACCTGTAACTTACAGGCATCAATTTTGAACATACTTTATTTAAAGGGCAATTTTTCTTTGAAGCTTTTAACAAATAATTAAAGCCAAATTAATATGCATTGCAAATGTCAGGAACATTTGACTTTTATTTTCAGAGGGACTTGAAACTTCTCTGTTTACTGTGAAAAATCACATTATGGTGCCATTATTTCTACTTTTTATGATGAAGATTCTCATGCCACTGTTATCTAATTATTAGTGACTAATAATATCATTTAATTAAATAATAATAAACCCAGTATGCCATCTTTCTTATTTTGCTCTCAATGTAGTAATTTCAGAAGATTTATATATTACCTATTCAAATTTTAATTGCCTCTTAAGAGTATGTAGAATTACTTCTGGTCCACTCAAAGCAGCCCAGAGGGTGGAATGCAGCTTGCAGGTATCTTCTGCAGTTTGTGTCTCAGAGGATTAGGGCAGAACAGCTGCAGTTAACACCAGGTGGTCAGTAGGTATCTCTAAAAACTGAGAAGACAAGTTGACCCAAGTTTTTACGTCATGAACAAAGGGTTTATTAAAGAGCTAGGGAGGGATGTGTTATAGATTAATTTAAGAATCAGAAGATAGAAATTCAGGGAGCAAATTGCTAGAAAATCACTGAAGAAAAACTGTTTGAGGGGCTGGGGTTGTGGCTTAGTGGTAGAGCACCTGTCTTGTGTGTGTGAGGCACTGGGTTCGATTCTCAGTACCACATATAAATAAATAAAACAAATAAAGGTCCATAGACAACTGAAAGAAAGAAAGAAAGAAAGAAAGAAAGAAAGAAAGAAAGAAAGAAAAAAGAAAGAAAGAAACTGCTTGAATCTATCATATTTTGGACTGCATTTATCTGCTTAGACCTTTGACTGTCTCTTTCAGGCCTACCCAGCCTAGGTTCTGGTCTGATAAACTGTTTGCCCTTGGTTCTCTACACCCCACTCCCTACTATCAATGAGTAATTTCTCCATTTCTAAGACAATAAGGTCCAAATCAAGAGTTAGTGGGGTCAGTTCCCAGGTGAACTATCAATCACTTCAGATGTATTTTAACAGAGATCTTGTTTTAATCCTCCCAATGGATCAGTCCAGGTCATAGACAGATGAACTATCCTGGACAAGAAGGTAGGTTCTTTTAAAAACTGCATGTCTGCAAACATTTCCATAGCCCTGTGCATGTTTACCAGGCTCATGGAATGATGATTTTAATTGTGGGAACCATCCTACCCATCACATGATCAGTTAATATGAAAATTCTGCTCTTGTGTAGTGTAATCATTAATGTTCTGTCTAATTTCTCTTTGTCTAGGAGCCTTACTAATTTGAATGGATTTATTATTATCATTATTAGCTATTCTTAAATGAGACAATCCATTAAAACCCTTCAGTATCTCTAATAAAGGTTGTCTTTAATTTCTACTAGAATTTGTGATATAACTCTGGAGGTGAAGTCATTCTAAAATGTCAACTTAAGAGTACTCTGTTGTCCAGCAAAATTAATATTTCATGATTGCCTATTTCTGGCACCCTGGGAAATTTCATTTATATCTCTTATTCAAACTACTCTCAAAATTGTTCAGCTCAGAACTAGCTTCTGAACTCTCTCTCTCTCTCTCTCTCTCTCTCTCTCTCTCTCTCTCACACACACACACACACACACACTGATTATTAAGTAGCTCAACCCAGCTATTTCATAGATGCCTCATACTTAATATGTGCAGATCTTCTTCCATTCCTCCAAACCTGCTCTTTCTTCTATATTTCCTGGCTCAGAGATTGATGGCAGCTGATTATTCAAGTCTGATAACTGAACTTATCCTAGGTTTGTTTTCTTCTACCTTTACCCATGTTTAATCAGTACCTTTTAAATACCTCTTTCCCCTTCCTTTTCTCTCTGTCCTTTCTGTCAATACATTACAGATGTAATGTATTGCTCATGATGTTTCATCTGGAACTGTTGCTGAAGATGTTCTTGTTAACCACTTAGGGAAGATTCTCCAGAAAGCAGATCTTAACAGGAAAATTTATGCACAGGAATTTATTAAGGAATTGCTCTTAGGGGACACACTTGAAGAGTGGGGAAAGAAAGAAGACTAGGGATGAGAAGAAGGCAAGCAAGGTTGACCCACAGGCAAAGTTCTGAAGAGGGTAGCTTCTGCCTGATCCTGTAGATGGGAGTCATGTTATGACTTCAGTTGAGTCCTTTCTTGCTCCATACATACATATATAATTACTTGCACTTTCTTGAATATGCTATGCCTCCTTAAGACTCCTACCTTTTGACTTGCTGGTCCCCTGACCTGAAATATTCTTCTTCCATTTTCTTCTCACTTGACTTCTGGACAAAAAGTGGCTACAGAGTTCTCTTCCAACTCTCCTTGTGTGATGCCTTTGGGGCTAATTCAATAAGGTGTGTGGATGGTGGTTTCTGCCATACTGCTTACAGCACAGTGCACTGACTTCTATCGTAATAGTGACTCCTCTGCATTGTTAGGTTGCTTGCAGGTCTGCCTTTGCTCAGGATGGTGGAAGAAAGAGAAAATTCTTTTCATTTTTATCCCTTTGGTGTTTAGTCCACTGTTTGTTGAGTCAATGAAGTGAGTGAAAAGGGAAAAAAATATTTGATGAATTTAATGAATATACTATGACCTGAATGTGTAGATATTACATCTTAAATAATTTCATTTATTAGGACCTTGAGAGTTTACTAGAATAGGTGATGTAAATAAAACCTGTTTTATCCTATCCTTTCCTTACTATTATGTAACCTAATGGTAAAAGTTCTATCAATTTTAGAGTCTCTTTGATGTAGCTATATGATTTTACATTTATTTAAAGATTTACCAGGTGAAGTTTCAAATATATACAAGAGAGAATTAAGCAGATAACATGCAAATTTCAGAATTTCAGTTTTATATATGTACATATAATATATGGCTTATATATTATATATAATGAATAATATAAGTATATGTTTTACATATATATTCATTTTCTCTCACCTATAATTTTTTAAATACATCTTTTAGTTGTAGATGTACACAATACCTTTATTTTATTTATTTGTATGGTGCTGAGGTTTGAACCCAATGAGTCACACATGCTAGGCAAGTGCTTTACTACTGAGCCACAGCCCCAACCCTTCACCTATAAATATTTTCTTTTTGTTCCCTACACATATACTCTTCAAAATTAAATAGAACTGATTTTAAAGGAAGAAAACACGTTACACGATTTAATTTTTAAAATCAAACTTGTCCATGAAAGAAAAGCAAAATGTACATGACACTTTAATTTTTTTTACAACATTTTATTTAAAAAATAAATGTCATTCCTTGGTTCACCAAAATGACCTTTAAAAGCCACAATCTTTAAAAAGTCAATGGCTTTGTTTTAAAGGGAAATGCTTGGCTCCAATTTGCAAGTTAATGGCTGAATTTTTGCCTTTCCAGTGATAAGGAATCAGAAATTGAGGCACAAATAATACGAATGGTGTGTTTTGATCTTGAAAGGCATTATCACTTTTTATTATTTAACTAAGCTTTTATGGAAACATTCTGACTAATGCTGTATACAAGAAATTCATGCTCATACTTTTATTAGATGAGAATATGTCATTAAAACATATGAACATAATAGACTCTGTGCACATAAAATGAAACAAAACTGTGCTCAGGGCATTTGGAAAGTTTCTCTTTATAAAATAAACGAACAATGGCTTTATTTAAATCCATCTGAAACAAAGCTCTGATTTACAATATAGGCCTTCATTTTGGATCATTGAATTCCCTTTGTATTGGTTTCCTAGGCACAACATTTTCTAATAGTTCTAAACAGACAAACTAATCAACATAGTTCTCTTTTTTCCCAGGAGAACTGTGTTGCTCCCTTGTGCTAAATAAATGCAATCAGCAAAAAAATGTTGGACTACAAGGCATAAATTAAGACATAAATTCGATACACACATTTGGGTCCACCTGCATTTACAGAGTAAAGTTGCTTTGTCTTTCCTGGGATAAAATTAAAATTGTAGGGTTCTAAAATATTATATTTATAACTAACTACTCCATCTGGAGACTCCCTCCTCTCCCTACCTCTAGCATGGACTGAACCACAGAAGACTGAACAATTTTATAATGTAAATCAGTGGGAAAGTTGGTCCAGGTTACTAGGAACAGCTTTTTAGGCCTGTATCCCTTATATATATTAAAAGATGTTTATATGTACATAAGAAGAAAGAAACATTTATGTGACTTTATTTATTAAAGACTTCTTTAAGGAAAAAAAAAGATTCCAAATGATAGTTTTATAAGGCAGAACCTAAAGTACTTTCTAACAGTTTTTTCTTTGTCAACATCCATTGTCCTTTTAGGTTCTAATTTTTCATTTCCTTACATTTTAAATTCCTTATATAGAGGGCTTATTTAAGCTTATCCTCACCCCGTGTACCTGTCCGTCATGGTGTATTTTCATGTTTCACTCATTGTAAAAAGAAGAAAAAAAAAGATACACAGAAATACATTGTTAAACAAATAAGAGGCAAACAAAAATTAAATTATTTTTTAACACTAAGCCTCCGCCCTAGCTTGCCCATTCTCTTTATAGCTTTTTTTTTTTTTTGAAAAGTTGCCTGAACTTGTTATCTTTACTTTTTTTACTTTATCTTCACCTCTAGGTTTCTGTGGACTTAAAAATCCTTCTTGGTATTAACAAAAAATACAAAAAACAAACAAACAAACAAACAAAAACACTTGGTTGTTCTGTGCTAGTGGATTTTCAATGAAACAAAATGAAT
The DNA here is from genome assembly GCF_001458135.2 of Marmota marmota marmota. Lineage (NCBI taxonomy): Eukaryota > Metazoa > Chordata > Mammalia > Rodentia > Sciuridae > Marmota > Marmota marmota. The sequence continues at coordinate 15,111,169 of NW_026000048.1, read as the reverse complement.
TCTGCTTTTAGATTTTTGGGTTTTTTTTGCTCTAAATGTAGCTCATAGAAGGAGCTGTTGTAAAGCAAAAGCTAATAATATTGAAGTTAATATTTACTGAGCACTTACTATCTAGTCAATATGCTAAGCTCATCATATGGATTATCTAATTTATACATTGCATTCACCTAAAGAGGCAGGAATTTTGCTCACTAGATAACAGAGGAAAATGAGGCATAGAAAATTATGGCTGTATTCTTAAGTACAATAATATGGGCCACTCTGGGAGCACCCCAATCTTGAATATTATATAGTGCTGGCAAAACATGAACTAGGGTTAGAATTCTAAAACCAGCATTCTACTTGACGGTGGCATAGTTAGATTTATTTCTTTATGTTCCTGTATTATTCCTATAGAATTTAAGTTGGGGCTGAAAAGATATACACAATGAGAGCTGAAAAAAGGTAAGAGGGAAAAAAAGGATCCTAAAATGAAATTAGTATATAAAATGTATGCTAGAAATCCTCTCCCCTCGCAATGTGGATCAGACAATTTGCACTCTGAGCCTCACCAGCAGCCCATGTGGAGATGGAACATTATCTTCATGATTCCCTTTGTGTAAACCCTAAAACTAAACAAGTTGCTTAGGAGAAGTACAGCTAATCCTGATCATGAGACCTGAGACCTTATAGCAATGATCTTAGAGGATTGCAGGTAAATCCTATTAAAATACATGCATCTTTCAAACAATTTTTCATTGAGTTTTTTTTTTCCTTTTTATTATCAGGTTGTTTATTTTTACTTCAAAATATTTCTCAAATCTCCCTTTTCCATCTCTACCCGTACCTCTTTGATCCTGGCAATCATCATCTCACTCTGGACTAGGACATGAACCCCGTCCTCACCTCACCATCTCCTTGGGGGCCCACTTCATCCAGTTGCTTTATTTTTCAAAACGGATTTCTTGTGTTGCCACCAGCCCCATGCACACTCTTCAAGGGCTCATAGAAAGAACTCTAGTCCTAACATTTTTAGTTCCTGATAAATTCTTCATCAGGGGAAAAGAGTATGTGGGTGGAGAAACATTAAGACTGTTTGATATGGAATAAATTTACAGAGATAGAAAGGAAAAAGTAAAAAAGAAATTAACAGATCTGTTGAGTAAAAGAAGATAAATGATAGGGTTTCTCTTTGTTCAAAAGGATTGTATTCTTTACAATGTTTTCTTGTAGAAGCCTCAGGTTTATATAGATGAAGTAACTACTTAATAAGTATTTTTGGACCATTTTAGAAGAAAGAAAGAGAAAAAGAAAAGAGAAAGAGCAAAATGCAAACTTGATTGAAGACTAGGACTTCTTTTCAAGATACCATTTAAGAAATGGGAGTTCTTTCCATATTCCAAGGTCATCCTCAATTTCTTTTTTCAGTGTTCTATAGTTTTCATTGTAAGTGTCTTTCATCTTCTTGGTTAGATTTATTCCTAAGTTTGTTGTTGTTTGTTTGTTTTTAGGTTATTGTTGAACAAAATAGTTTTCCTGATTTCTTTCTCAGTGAATTCATTATTAGAGTATAGGGAAGCTATTGGCTATTGACTTTTACATGTTGATCTTGTATCCTGTTACTTTGCTAAATTTGATTATCAGCTCTAGAATTACACTAGGGTTTTGGGGGAGGTCTTCTCCATAAAGGATCATGTCATCAGCAAACAGATAATTCAACTTCTTCTTTTCCAGTTAATATCCCTTTAATTTCTATCTTGCCTGATTGCTCTGGTTAGAGTTTTAAGAACTATACTGAACAGTAATAGTGTGAGTGAACACCCTTGTCTTGTTCCCTGTTTTCAAGGAATACTCTGCTTTTCTCTATTCAGTATGATGGTTGACTTTTGGTTTGTTATAGAATGGCCTTTACAATGTTGAGGTAAGTTTCTTCTATCCCTTGTGTCTCTGGCATTTCTAACATGAACGAATGCTGGAATTTCAAAGGCTTTTTTTTTTTGCATCTATTTAGATATTTTTATATCATGTGATTCTTGTCCTTAATTCTATTTAAGTGGTGAATTATGTTTACTGATTTGTGTTTGTTGAACCACACTTGCATCCCTGGGATGAAACCCACTTGATTGTGTTGTACTATCTTCTTAATTTATTTTTGAATGCTGTTTGCTCATGAATGTAGAACATTAGTATATGACAGTTCCTCAAAAAGTAAAACATAGAATTAGCATATGACCCTGCCATTCTACTTCTATGTGTATTAACAAAAGAAGTGAAAGCATATATTCAAATGAGCCTATGTGTACCCATGTTAATATTAATAGCAGCACTATTCACAAAAGCCAAAGCCTACATGTCAACCAGTGGACAAATGGATAAACAAATGTATATATGAAAGTATTGGAACATTATTCAACCATAAGGAGGAGTGATGTACTGATTCATGCTACAATCTCATGAGATAATAATGGCTGAAATGTTGAAGGAAGACAGACACAAAAGGTTACACTTAGGTGAGATATTCAGAATAGATAAATCCATAGAGATCAAATGCAGATTGGTGGTTGCCTAGAGCTATGGGGAAGGGTGGAATGGGGAAAAATTGCTTAATGGGGGTTTTACTCAGGAGTGATGAAAATATTTTGCAATTAGATAGAGGTGGTGCTTGCACAATATTTTAAAAAATTTGTTCTTTTTAGATCTACATGACACTAGAGTGTATTTTGACATATTACACAAACCTGGAATATAATTTCCCCTTCTTGTGGCTGGCTGGTTGCACAACATATTGAATGTACTGAGTCCCAGGGATTGTTCACTTTAAAATGATTAATTTTATGTTATATAGATTTCACCTCAAATTATTAAAGACATAACTATATAGATTATGTGCAAATCTGTAAATATATAAAGGCCTGATTAAGTGGCTGGAAGATTTGTAAGTGTTTGCTTCTAGGGCAAAAGAATATGGGACTAGGGAGGAATGGGACTGCGTCCTGGTATTTTTGTTTAAAATTTTGCAATAATATTTGACTTATTAAAATTATGTGCATTATTGGATAAAATAAAAATTTAAAATTAAAAAAAAAGTGTTTGGCTTGCCAAGATTTTGTAATCACATACAATAAATGATAATGACATGTTTTAATCCTGGATCAGTGTTGAGTTAAAAATCTGTGAGAGTATTGAGGGATTATTTAAAGAAATCTCTTTTTCTTCAAATAAAACTAATAAATTTAGTTTTGTGAGGCTTTTGAGACTGAGCTGAGTTGGCTGATGGAACAAACGGGGCTTGGAAGTGACTGAATGGGTAAGGATATACAGAGGTGCTGGCCCAAAGGCTAGGGTCACAGAAAGAATTTACCTGAAAATAAAAGCAGTGGTAACAGGAAACCAAAAATTGGTAACCTTCTCTCTGTTTTGTACTTACCTGCTCTAAACAATTTGCTTATTTTTTTTCTTTTCTTTCTTATTATTTTATTGTTATTGTTGTACTGGGGATCAGACTCAAGGCCTCTGGTATGCTGGGCAAGTGCTCCACCACTGAAATACATTCCCACATCCTAAATTTTATAATTGTTTAAACAAAAAGTGTATTGGAATCACTATATCATGGATCTACTGTAAGAACAGTCTTTCCTGGAATAGGGAAAATCCTTCTAAATTTCATCTACAAAAACTCAGTGTAAGTATATTAACTACTTTTAACCTAGAATTATTCTACTAACATTCATAGGTCACCTGTATGGAAGTAGCTCACATTCCCTAAGGGATGAAAAAAATCTGTGAGTCTGGTTTTGCTTAGAAAATTAAAATGAAAAGGTATGCATCCCACTGACACCTAAGACCCTAAGAATATTTTTACATTCATGGCATTAATAATAGCTTCGACCCACCTGATTCTGTAGAGGTTTTTGTAGTTTCTAAGTCCTATTTTTTGGGCCCATTTAAAAACCATTTTTAGAATACAAAATGTGAGGACTTCATAAAACATCTGGGAAATTAGCCAGTTTCCCTGAGTGAGTGTCTTTGAAAAGTCAAATGTAACTTCCAAAGTGGCTCTCAGAATTTCCAGCTGCTATCAAAACCTACTTCTGCACTTCTGCCCAAGAAGTACAACCACTGGTTAAACTGGAAAGCAGGTGAGGCTCTCAGTATCATTTTAATTTAATGTCTTTGAGCTATCATCCTTTACTTGATTGCTCCGATAGACCCATTGCATTGTATAGCACATAGGTAAAAATAAAGGTAAAACATTATAATCTGTTGAAATCAAGATTACTATTATAAATAACATTCTATTTCTTCTTTTTGAAAACACGCCATGAACTTCTAGTGCTTTTGCAGTTGACATATACACATATACTATTCTTTGGTGCTTATAAAAGTATAAATAAGTAAATAAACCCATGTTCTTGGTTATATAAACCAATTCAAACTAATAAAAGTAATTAAAAATGTTCTCTGCATATGTTTACCTTCAATATAAATAAAATGTTAAAATTTTCCAGAAAGTTCCCCCCCCCCAGGAAATTTTCCCTCATTTAGGAGTCGTATTATTTGACTTCTGAGACAATGGAAGAAATTAACGTAAGCACACCTGTTCAGAGTTTAAATCAACTTCAGTGCCTCAAGCACATAACGTGGGTGTTTCTAATAAAATTTTTGAAGTTTTGCTTTTCCAACGAACCAGGTACACAGGATTTCCTGTATTTTATTGTTTCCATCCAGATTTCCTATTGTTTTTGCTTTTAAAAATATTTTGCTATAGCAACTCAAGGGTTCATTGAGAGATGAGCAGATAAACAAAATGAAGTGTATACATGCAATGAGGAATTATTCCACCTTAAAAAAGAAAGGATTCTGACACAGGCGACAAACATGGATGGACCTTGAAAACACTATGCTAAGTGAAATATGCCAGTCACAAAAAGACACACTCTATCAGTCCACTTATGTAAGGTAGCTGGTAATCAGATTTAGAGACAGAAAGTGGAGTGCGGATTGCCCAAGGCTGGAGGAAGGGAGAATGAAGTGTTATCGTTTAATGAATCAGGTTTCAGTTTTGCAAGATGAAAAGAGTTCTGTGGATGAGCATTGATAATGGTAACAAGACCATGTGCATGTATTAATGCTATGGGAGCGAATGTTTAAAAGTGGTTAAGATGGCAAATTTTGTGTGATACAGATTTTGCCAAAATTTAAAAAATTAGAACATTTAAGATATGTACATTTTACGCTTTTATAAAAGGAATGGTTTCCAGCAGTTTTCCATAAAATCTATCATAAGCTCTTAGATTAGAATAAATACTTGACTGTTATGTTAAAGAAAAAATTCAGTCACTTAGACAAAGGATAATGAAGGGAAGAAAGAGGGAACAGGAACGGGAAAGACAGTGGAATGAATCTGACATAACTTTCCTATGTACATATGTGAATACAACACAGTGAATCCCTACATCATGTACAACTGCAAGACTGGGATCCTATTTAGAGTAAGATGTACTGCATGTTTGTATAAATATGTAAAAATATACCGCCACATAGAACTAAAAAGAACAAATTAAAAAATCCTGTTTTTATGTTTCATTATTTTAGAATTCAAATAATTTTGGATAAAAATCTTTTCCTCAAAATACCTCGCTTCTTACATATAGTCTATTTATATACTTGGTTTTTAATATATCGTATCCTTTGGAGTAGCAGACCAGATACCTTTGTTTTATTTATTTATTTTTTTATGTGGTGCTGAGGATTGCACCCAGTGCCTCACATATGCTAGGCAAGTGCTCTACCACTGACCCACAACCCCAGACCCCATGACCAGATAATGTACTTTATCTTCATTAGCTCACAACTATCAATGAGAAAACTTTTTTCACCATTGAGGAGATGGCGGCTCAAAGAAGTCAAGTACCTTTCTCTTGAGTCACATAGTGCTAAACCTAGATTTGAGTTTAGTCCTATGGCCTGTAAGTAGTAGAAATCTAAATTCAAACTGGCTTCAACGAGGAAATAATATAATTCACATATTCCAGGTCCTGAGGAGTAGGCTTCAGCCTTCACTCTTGTCTAGCTGTTCCTCTCTTCCTCCCTTGTTTCTTCCCTAACCTGTGTCTTGGTCTCATTCTTAAACAGGTGGCAAATAGCCGGAGTAATTCTTGAGTGTCATCAATCAGCTCTTCTGTGGGTTTTATCCTTTGCCTTGTTGATCAGGGTGGGTTTGCACACCCATTCTTAAACCAGTTTCTGGACAGCAAGGGTGATGAACTTCAGTTCGATTTGGGGGTCATATGGAGATTGAGGAATCCACCTTCCCTGATCCTGTTTTTCCTGCAGCATGCCGCTTCCTTAGGGCTGCTGATGCTGTAGTCGGCTGGCTCTGAATAGCCCTGTGCTGCTATGATTTTTAATGACTGTCTGGCTCATTACAATTTCTCTAACTCTTGCTGTCACTGAGCTGCTCCTTCTAGTTTCTATTAGTGTGCTTGTTCCCAGCAGTATTTCCATTCCTCCTCTGATTATTTAATTATGTGTTGCTTAGCTGCTGTGCCCTGGGAAAATGAAAAAACAAAACAAAACATTACCTTATTAGAACTTTATATAAAAATTTAAAAATAGGCTAATAATCATGGCATGTTGGTTTGTCCTAAGAAAAGCAGTGCATGAGTCTTAATGTATGCAGATAGAACTTTCTCTTTTTTTGCTGTTCAGATTCATTGTTGTGCATTTACTGCTTATTCTCAAGTTTCCTAATAGTTTAGAATTACTCATGAGTCACTTCTAGTTGTATTTAAAGTTACAAAAAAGAATGTATAATACTTTTATATGTTTCAAGGCTATTATGAAACTAGTAAAATTAAACTTTTTAGCAGTTGTTTTTTAGAGATCCTTGCTAAGAAATCCATGTGGTTGTACATGATAGCTTTGCTGTTTGCTGATTTTTAAAAAATATTAAAATTAATATGTGAAAATGAATACATTGGTAAATGTAAGATTTGCATACTATGTTTTTATCAGATTTGATAATTCCTGTGTTTCAAAATGATAATGATTCTATCCTTTAAATGATTCTAACCTTTAACTTTCCAATGCTATTCCTGTTTGCATTTTCATTTTATTGATTTCAATTTTTCCTTTTATGAAGTTTTACTTGCATTTAGTAAGCAATTTTCTACACCTCTTAGTTTAACTTTTAAATCATGCATTGCATACACTTTGCTCTGTTTTTTTAAGGTGTTGTTATGGTTTAGATGTGGTGTCCCTTAAAAGCTCGTAGGTGAGACAATGCTAGAAGGTTTGGAGGGAAAATGATTGGGTTATAGCCTTGAACTAATGAGTGAATTAATCCCTCATGGGATTAACTGAGTGGTAACTGGAGGCAGGTGGAGTGTGGCTGGAGGAGGTGGGGTATATAATTTGTATCTGGCCAGTAGAGTCTCTCTCTCTCTCTGTGCTTCCTGATCATCATGTGAACTGTTTCCCTCTGCCATACTCGTCCACCATGATGGAGCCAAATGTTTATGGACTGAGACCTCTGAAACTGTGAGCCCTCAAATAAGCCTTTCCTCCCTCAAATAAGCGTATTTGAGGGCTCACAGTTTCAGAGGTTGGGTTCTTTAGTCATAGCGATGAAAAAGCTGACAAAAACAGATGTTGTCAAAAATGTTTCTCACAATGGTGCTGATTTATCAGCAGCAGTAGATAAGTTTAAAATGTGGGCAAGATTGTGGATAAATTGGCAACTCCTCTCAAATTTTATCCCTAAGTATCCCTACAGGTAAAAGAGAATAAAGGCATAATCCCATGGTTTCGGGGTGGTTAGCCCTAAATGGTTGCCCCAAACCCATAAAAATTTCTTTGAGCCTTCATGTTTCAACTTAAATATTTATGTAAAATTTTTATTTCACTCTATGATATGCATATAATTATTTTAATACGAGTTATGATTTAATTATTTGTCATGGAGTTAACTGTTATTCCAGGAAGGCATACCGGGTTTGTCTGATGGCTTTGCCACCATATTCCCACACCAAGGAGGTCTCGTATCTGGTGCATGACCTTGCTCCCGTGTAAATGAGAAGCTTTCCAATTCCAGTTCTGCTGGTTATTTGCAGCCATTGGTTGGCCTCAGTTCCACTCAGGAGGACCCCTTCTACATCTGATACTTTATGACAGTTTTTCTAGAAAAATACTTGCTCTTCTGCTTGCTCTTCTCCCCGTTTCCCTTTCCTCTTATGTCTTCATGTGTGCTGCTTTTCTGCTTTTACTTTTTCCCCCCCTTCTAAACCATCTTTGGATTACTGCTGCCTTGCCTTTGGCACCCTTGTGTATGTGGCTCAACCCATTCCATGGATCTTTCTGGTAGCTTGCTCTGTGAGTGTTCTGTGGGATGGGTTTACATGAGGAACTACAGAGTGGGGACACCAGTTGCAGTGCACATACCAGTTTGCCAGGAGGATTTACATGATTTGCTGTTATTATTAAGCACTACACAAAGACCATGACCTGCATATCTTGAATTGCACATTTCCCCCCTTTAGTTTTTTTTAAAAACATATTTATTTATTTTGTAGTTGTACACAATAACTTTTATTTATTTTTTTATGTGGTGCTGAGGATGGAACCCAGGGCCTTGCACATGCAAGGCGAGCGTCCTACCGCTGAGCCACAACCCCAGCTTCCCCCCTTTCAGTTTTAATACCAATAACTTCAGTGAATATTGATTCATGTGTAATTTTTAGTTATTTTCCTAAATTTAACTTTAAGATTGCAATTATGTATCAGATTTGTGAGAATAAGGCAATTAAATATAACACAGCAAAATGAGCTAGTTGCCCCCTTCCAAGTGAATAAAATATAGAACGCTCTACTTGATGGAATAATTAATGCTCACCACTGATTAGAGTGAATTTTTTGGTTCAGAACAATAAATGTTGTTTTGCTTGCGTACATGGCTTGTTTATTCGTTGAACTTTTGACTTACAGAAACCAGCATTTTACTGTAATAAACACTTGGTTACATCTGTTATAAATTGAACACGACTGGTTTTTCCAAGAATAGTGTTCCAGCTCTAAACCAAAATTATAAGCAGCTGTCTGCTAATAGATACGTACATCAAACCCCTACCTCTGTGTCCTCTTTTTTAAAATGTTGTCTGAACCTCAACAATCAAGTTCAAATTGATGCAGTTTTTCAATTTGAAAATTATGCTTTAGGATTTTGTGTTTTTTTTCTTCACCCAAAAAATGCACTATTTTTTTTTTGTGGGAAGAAATGGTTATTTGTAGTTTTTCCCTTCATGTTGTCCTTTTATATGATTTCTGGGGAATATTTCTCTATTAACATTTTCCCACTCTTACAACTAAATTTAGATTTCACTCTTTTTTAGTATTCATAGGATTTTAAAATTCACCTTCTTAATTTTTCTCTATGCTTGCTTTTCTTTAGTACCAACTTGAATAAATTTTCTAGAATTTTGGGGAGAGCAAAACTAATTTGTTGGTGATATGTAAGCCTAATATTTGAGCGTGAGGTTTTCATTTTCTTGCTAATTTTCTTAAATGGTAAAGGAGCTATAACTCACAAAGAAAAGCTTGGAAGATAAAGAAAATTTAAAAATTACTTACAGGGGCTGGGGATGTGGCTCAAGCGGTAGCCTGCTCACCTGGCATGCGTGCAGCCTGGGTTTGATCCTCAGCACCACATACAAAGAGGTTGTGTCCACCGAAAACTAAAAAAACATATATTAAAATTCTCTCTCTTTAAAAAAAAAAAGAAAGAAAAGTGATGTCTATGGAGAATTAAAAAAAATTTAAAAAAGATACTACAGTTTTAGCTTACTCATACTATTACTATAATTTGGGGGTATTTAATTCCATTTTTGTAAATAGGCTTGTTTCTATTAATGTAATTGTCATCATGATATATGTATATTTTTGTATATTTATCATCTAATGTTTAATACTATTTGTTTATAAAGTAGATTTCATTTTTTAGAGCAGTTATAGGCTCAGAATAGAACAAAGGGGAAGGTACTGACATTTCCCAGATTCCCTTTGCCTGGACACATGCCTAGCTTCCTTGGTATCAACATTGCCTGCCAGAGTGGTGCATTTGTTACAGCTGATGAACCTACACTGATACACCTTTATCACCAGAAGTCCATAATTTACACAGGGCTCACTCCTGGTGGATATTCTGTGGATTTGAAAATGTATAATGGCATGTATTCATCATAATTGGATGATCATCCAGGGTATTTTAACTGTCCTAAAAATCCTCTATGCTATTTATCCATCTCTCCAAACCCAACTCATGGCAACCATTGATCTTTTTACTGACCCCATAAGATTGTAAGGGAGCATAAAAGTTTTATTGCCTAGTGACATCATAGCCATCATAATGTCACAGTGCTGGACCTCACTCATATGTGTATAGAGATGCTGGTATAAACACCCAACTGCACTGTCAGCCATGTAAAAATATAGCACACACAATTTTGTGTAGTACATAATACTTGATAATGGTGATGCATGACAGTGTTACTGGTTGGGGTATTTACTATGCTTTTTATAGTTATTTTTGAGTGTGCTCCTTCCTCTTATTTAAAAAAGTGTTTAACTGTAAAACAGCCTCAGACAGTTTCTTCGGGGGGTGTTTCAAAAGAAGGCATTGTATCATAGGAGTTGACAGCTCCATGTGTGTTATTGTCCCCAAAGACCTTCCAGGGAGACAAGATGTGGAGGAGGTAGACAGTGATATTGATGATCCTGACCCAGTGTAGGCCTAAGCTAATGTGTGCATTTGTGTCATGGTTCCTAACAAAAAAGTTAAAAAGTAAAATAAAAACATTTAAAAATAGAAAAAAGTTTATATAATAAGGATATAAATACAAAATACTTTTGTAGACTTGTACAATGTGTTCTAGTTTCAAGTTGTTATTACAAGAGTCAAAAAGTTAAACAAAATTAAAAAGCCATAAAGTAAAAAAGATACAGTGAACTAAAGGTTGGAATTTATTATTGAAGAAAAAAAATATTTTTAATAAATTTAGTGTAGCCTAAGTACACAGGGTTAATCTACAGAAATCTACAGTAGTAGACAGTATTGTTCTAGATCTTCACATTTTTTCCACTCAGAGCAAATTCCAATCCTGCAAGCTTCATTCATAGTAAGAGCTCTCTCTATACAGGTGTACCACATTTTATCTTTTGTAACTTAATTTCATTGTGTCTTTTCTGGGTTTAGATTTACAAATATTTACCATCATGTTAAAAATTGTGTTCAGTGTTCACTATAGCTATATACTATACTGGTGTGTAGCCTAGGAGCACTACGCTGTACCATTGTGGCCTGGGTGTGCAGTAGGCTATACCATCTAGCTTTGTGTAAGGATATTCTGTGATGTTCACCTAAGCATTCTCAGAATGCATTCCCAGTGCTTAAGTGATGTGTGACTGCAATTGCATTCAAAGCTATACATTTTCCTCTAAGCACAGCTTTTGCTATATCTCACAAACTTCTTACATACTGCACTGGAAACCAAAACTTGAATATGACCTTTTTTGTTCTTATAGTATCTTTAGAGCTATCAACTGTAATTCCTATAAACCATACCTTTGGAGATATATGATGGCTTATTCAGTATATGTTATATTTAATATATATATTACTTTTTACATTTATGAATAAACTACAGAAACAAGGATTATTAAAAGTGGGGTATCAGGATTAAAATATTAAGAATATTTTTAGATTGCTAAAATGTTTTGATAACTCATTCTTCAATAGTGTTCCAGTAGTATATGGCATTTGTAGTCTTATAAGTGACCTCCGTTAGTTATAAAGTGGCTGACACTGAATATTTAAAAATGCATTAATTTAATTCACAATAACTTACTGCTTCAATTACAGCCTCTTGGTTGTAAGATTGACTATTAAGTCAGTACATTTTTTCTTTCCAATATTTTACCATGTAGCATTTAACACAAAACTTTAACCAGACACATAAGTTATGAAAATAAATCTCTATTATTATAATACCAACTTAACTGGAATTTCCCAACTTAACTGGAAGGCAATTTCATGAGAATATCACCTCCCAACTTCCTAAGCCTTACCTTGAACAATTCTTTCACCTATGTGTCCTCCCTTATCTTCCCTTCATTGGTAAGCACTATTCCTACTTGGAGAGTTATCATTGAAATTATTTTTAAAAAATTTATCATGTGCATTTATTTCCTAATTTTTTTACTTTATGTTTTAATTAAAAACTATAACCTTCTGTGGTCTTTGCAATTTGTTACTTCTTCTGCAACAATATATTTCTGTGAGTTATGTTGCATGTAGACACAATTTATTCATATTAATCATCATAAATTTTCTGTTGAGAGAACACATCACAATTTATTCATCCATTCATTCCCCTGTTGATGAACATTTGAATTTTTCCCATTTTTTACTATTATAAATAATACTGTTGTGAACATTGCTGTATCTTGTCTACTAATGTACATATGCAAAACTTAATCTAAAATATGTTCTTGGGAATAGAATTACTGGGTTATAAGATTCACTGAGCTTTGATTTTTATACATAAAGCTGCATTTTGTTTTGTTTTTGGTCCTGGAGATTGACCCTAGGGCCTTTAAACATGCTCTGCACATACTCTAAAATGGAGGTACTGGCCCCTGCATTGTATTTTTTCTTCCTTTCTTTTTTCCTGTATCAGGGATTGAACCTAGGGTTCCTTTACCGCTGAGGTACATTACCAGACCTTTTAATTTTGTATTTTAAGACACGGTCTTGCTAAGTTGTCTGACTTCAAATTTCCAATCCTGCATCAGCCTCCACAGTCACTGGGATTACAAGTGTGTGCCATCATGCCCATGTCTTTTGAAGAGGCACACCATTTTAACTTTCTACATCAACGTGTGAGACTATTGATCTGAATACTTGTCTATACTTTATATTGTTAGAGTTTTCAATGTTCATAAATCTATGAAAGTATAATGACATATTAGAATGATTCTTAAAAATTAAAATTACATTTTTCTGTTTAATGAGGGTTTAGCATCTTGTATGTTTAGTTGCCATTCCCTCTTCTGTGAAATGTGAATTTGTTTTTGCCCCTTTTTCTATTAGATTATTTGCCTTATTCTTCTTAGATTTAAGGAGATCATTATATATTATGAATACTATTCCCTTGATGGTTATGTGTTGCAGATATCTTCTTCCAATTTTGGGCTTTTTTTTCCACTTTCTTTATGATATTACTTTAGAAGAGCTTTATTGAGCTACAATTGATATATAATAAACTAGTTATATTTAAAATGTACAATTAAGCAAATTTTGACATACATACATATGAAGCATCAGCCACCAACATGATCAAAATAATGAACATGTCTAGCACTTCCAAAAGTTTTCTTGTAAACATGTATTTCCTTCACCCCTGGATAAATGCACAAGTGTGCAAATGGCTGGGTGTATGGTATGTAGGTATTTAAGTATTAAGAAATTGCCAAACTGTTTTCCAAAGTGGTTATACCATATTATAACCCAGCTAGCCCTGTACAAGCATTTCTTCATGGTATCGTTTTATGAACAGAAGTTCTTAATCTTAAGGTAATCAAATACATTAATCATTTATTTTATTACCTCTTTTTCCATGTTATTTAAAAATTCTTCTCTACCTGAGTCCATAAAGACATTCATCCGTATGTTTAAATTTCTTTATGTTTTGCTATTTATGTTCAAATCCTTTATCCTTTTGTGTGGTATGTGTCGTATAATGAATATAGTGTGATATATGGGTCCATTTTTTTCCCTTACGTTCAACCAACTGTCTCAGGACCATCTATCAAATAGTTCCCCCTTTCTCATGTTGTCTCCAGTGCCAACTCTGCCATACATCAAATTTTCGTGTGTGAGAGGCTCACTGTATGCATCTGTATTCTGTTTTGTTTGTCTACCTCTAAGCCAATATGGCACTGTAATAATTCATCACCTCAGCTTAACAAAAATCCTAAATGCTGTGTTATAAGTCCCCGCTCTACCTCCTTATTTTTCTTCAGAAGCTTTTGACTATTTTTGACCTTTGTTCTTTCACGTATATTTTAGAATTAGTCTGTCCAGTTGCTTAAAAATGAATTCTGAGATTTTGATTAAATCCTATTTAATTCAAAGATCATTGTGAGAAGAACTGAGATCTTTCCAAATTGAGTACTGTGACCCAGGAACATACCCTTTCTTTATTTGAAACTTTAATATCTTTCCAAAGAGTTTTATAATTTTTTTCATGCATGTCTTGCCTATCATTTGTATATGGATTACTGGATATTATCTATTGACAGAAGATAATGTGCTTTAAGTTCTACAGGACTTATAGTAGCATTTTAAATGGAATCTAGTCTTTTGCTTTACTGTTTTCTTCCTATCGATCTTCTCCTCACTGCTGCCAAGGATTTATCACTTTCCCAACAACTTAATCTTGAATTTTACACAATTATGTTGAAACAAAATGTTCTCTTTCAATGATGTATCATTTTTCATTCTTCATTACTATTATTGTAATAATTAAAATCATTTGTTTGTGAGAATATATTATTTTTTCTCAGTGATAAATATTTATTTAGTTACTTTTAAGTAGTGAACCAGTTTTAATGCCTGTTGACAGATATTTTTATCTATATTGAGTAATATAGTTCCATATTTTAATTCATGGTTTTATTCATCTCTTGGTGATCTGGAATATATTGTTAATGAAATTTGTAGAAAACCTGTTGGGCACAAATTTATGAGAAATTTTCATCTTCTAGTTATATTTTTTATAACATTATTCATTTGTAGGTATGATAAGTTATTAAACATTGTCCTAGCATATTAACAGCACAGATATGTTTATAAATCATTGAATCATAAACTTTCCCCCTCTATGCCCTTTAAACTGACTTATTGTCTGTCATTTATTATAACAGAGAAGATATTAGGGAAAACTGTTTTCCCCCCAGTTTAGTTAATTTTATTTATTTGTTCATTTAATTGTTTATTTTCAAAAATTTATTGTGCAGCTGGGCATGGTGGTGCACACCTGAGATCCCAATGTCTTGGGAAGCTGAGGCTGGAGGATTACAAATTCAGTAGGCTTCAGCAACTTAGTGAGACCCTAAGCAACTTAGTGAGACCCTGCCTCAAAATAAAAAATAGAAAAGGGCTGGGGATGTGGCTCAGTGATTAAGCATCTCAGGGTTCAATCCCTGGTACCAAAAATTAAAATAAAATAAAATAAAAAATTATTGTGCATAACATATTCAACATGTATTAAAAGAGATGTATATATGTTTGTGTGTATAGGGGTGTGTGTGTGTGTGTGTGTATATATATATATATATATATATATATATATATAAATGTGTGTACCTATATGTATATATATACACACACATATATAAATAGTTACTATAGTGGAACAAATTAACATCCATCATTTTTTATACTTACCCACTATCTCACCTGTGGAAGAGCTGCTATAATTACTCATTTAGCAGAAATCCTCAATACCATGCACTATTATTACCTATAATCTGCTGTATGCTAGATATTACAGCTTGTTCATCCTTTATATTTTCTACTTTGTGTGCTTTGGGGTGTGTGTGTGTGTGTGTGTGTGTGTAATTGTTTGGTTCAATTGGTCCTTTGACAATTGTAGATAGTTAACATGAGTGTAGATTTTTTAAAATTATTTTTATTTTTACAAGGGGGTGATTTAATTTTCTTTGGGTGTATACCCAAAAGAATAATTTGTAAATAGTTATATTTTTATTTTGATTAGAAACCTTCATTCCATTTTCCATAATGGCTGTGCCAGTCTACATTCCCACAAATAGTGTGGTAGGCTTTCCTTTTCTTTTACCCTCACCAGCATTTGTTATCTCCTGTTCTCTTTTTATTGGGAGTGTAGGTACTGGGAATTTAACCTAGGTTCTTGGGCTCCCCACTGAGCTACAACCCCAACCCCTCTCTTGTCTTTTTGATAATAGCTATCCTGGTGGTTAATTTCAGGACTCATTTTAAAAATTCTTTCAGTTTAAAATTTTATGAGGCTGTGTCTTAATATTTATTTCTGTTCATTAAATTTCTTGGAAGATGTTAAACTTTCAATTTCTAATCTCAAGTTTGTTTTATGAGGTTTGGAATATTTTATCCTCTCACATCTCTGATTATTGCTCCTTACACATGCATTTGTGATTTTATTGGTGGGTTTTCTTCTGAGATTTGTCATTCAAATATGTCATAGCCTTGTACATATTGTTTTGCAATTCATCTGTTTTTTGTTCTGAGAATTCTTCTCAAGTTCATCTTCTACAATCATGCATTGATTTTCCGTATGCCTGTTGATTTTATTTCAGCCACTATATATATAATTTTTCTACATTATGTCTTATTTCAACTTGTTCTTATTCTTTCATGGGGCTCAAAAAGTGAATAGTCTTAAATCTTTTCCATAGGTCTTGAAGTCGGAGTTTGAGAAAGCAACGGGAAGTTTTTATTTTAAACCATTATAGTCTGTCATTTATTTCTTGGGCAGATGGAATTTGGAAATGGATGACTGATTAATCCAGCACATACCACTGAGCACCTAATATGATCTGGTCACTGACCCACTGGCACTGGGGACAGAGCAGTGAACAAAACAGGCAAAAAACTTTGTCCTCTCATGGAGGGTTAGATTCTACTGAGGGCGAAGGGGATGTAGGGAATACACACACACACACACACACACACACAGAGAGAGAGAGAGAGAGAGAGAGAGAGAGAGA
>NW_026000048.1:15059546-15093825 GCF_001458135.2 Marmota marmota marmota | reverse complement strand
CAGGTCTAGAGATCAATCAGTATTTGGTCCAGAACAGACAGTGATGACCCCTAGAGCCCTGAACTGGGAAGCTGGGGAGGTGCCAGTGGTAAGGGCCAAAGCTGTAACTTCCCAAGGACAGACTTCCTTGATCACTGTTAATTCAGGCAGGGCCCCACCTGAGTATTTTGTGAAGGGTGCCAGGGAAAGGCAGATATGAATAATCCCTCCAAAGCCAACTCTGGAAATTATGTGACAGATGTCATGATGGAAATCCCTGTGGATGACTCTGCTAGTACTGGAAAATAGTCCATTCATATCAGCTATTAAAAATATCTACCCCTGTTATCAGCCAGGATTTGCCAGAGAAACAGAACTGCCTCCTGACGGACCCCAGGTGACAGGTGGACTTTGAAAAGAATGTAGATGTGCATGCATAGAGAGAGAATTTTATTTTTTAAGGAATAGGCTCACATGACTATAGAAGCTGGATAGCCCAAAGGCTGCTTGATGAAACAGCAGGTGGAAGAGAAAAGAAAGAGTTGATGTTGTGATTCAAGCCAAAAGCCAGCTGTCTGCTGGCAGTGTTCTTGCTTGGGGAAAGTCAGGCTTTTACCTTTAAGGGCTTCAACTGTGGCGTGAGGCCTGCCCATATTATGGAAGGCAAGCTGCTTTAATTAAAGTCCACTGATTTAAGTGTATCTATCATCCAAAGTAATACCCTCATAGAAACTTCTGGAACAATGTTTGACCTGGACACTATGTTCCAGTCAATCTGGACACTATGTTCCAGTCAAGTTGACACATATTATTCTTCACAACCCTACCCTAAGACTGAGGTAGAAGGAGGATTCCCTATTAGAATGCAATATCTGCTTATTGTCTTTTTTTCAACAAAACATGGGGAATTAAAAAAAAAATTTCATGTTACTGCATCCTCGGGTATCTGTGTGATTACCTTGTGCATAGTAGGTGCTCATGAAATATTATATAAATAAGTAAATAATAGAATAAATATTTGAGTTCATTTGTTTGGATATACATTATCTGACATGCTAGTTATCTCTATCCGGAATGTTTGTGCTAACATAATATGATTGGTCAGTATGTCTGATTTAGACCTTGAATCTCCTTGGGCATATATTAAGCATCTTTAGAAATTTTAACTCTTTCATAGCGTTGATTACCATGAAGACAACGACAGCAGACTTCAATAGCGAGTGGTCCTCTGTCCTGTTGAGGAGTTCTCCCTCAGGAGAATCACTAATGAGCAGTCTGAGCAATTTTAGCTGTTTTACCTGTGTATACATTATAGCACTTCGAAAGAGAAAGAGAGATGATCTATTCTCTTTGCCAGCAAAGCTTGTGAAGCCTATTTGTAACTGTACTTGGCCCACAGATAATCTGTAGCCTTGGAAAACAAGATTGACAGGTGTGGGAGGGCTCACGGAGCCTACAGTAAAAGAGTGATAAATTGCAGCCTTGTGAATGGATGGCTAACCACAGTGGGATGAGACCAGTAGGAGGAGGTTCATAGGCAGTGGGTGCAAATGCAAAGGGAGATAGATAAAAACATCTGCTTCTGATGGTGTCTGCAACCAAGTAAAGAGAAGACTAAGCCAGGCTTATCTTCCTTCGGTGGTTCAGACTTCCCTGTTATTTTGCACCCTTTATAAACAAAAGACTGCACTGAGTGCCTTTCACTATGTTCTCTGTCCTCCATTAGCTGACTTTCCAGATACAAGTTTGGAGCAGAGGCATGTGTGCAGCTTTCTATCTGGGATGGCCACATTTGTTCAAGTTAGAATTTGAGAGAGATTTTATATGCATCAATAGTGGGGCCAGGGGAAGTGGGCATTGGGAGTCATTTTCTGGCAGCTGCTGTAGGGAAGGATATGGAGATGGCAATGGAAGGTCCAAATAAAGCATGCCAAGGGGTTGCCTGCTCCATGGGTGTGAAGATAGGTAAAAGGATAGAAGAAGTGGAGAAGCAATCAGAAAAACCGGCAGAAAGCCTCTAGTCCAAAAAGAAGGAAGTTAAGACTATTTAGGGCCCAGAAGACTGTCCTGCCTCCTGAGTAGATCTCATTTGAAAATGAAACAAAATAAAGAATATCTGATTTGAAAAGCATTCATATAGTTTGCACAGCACTCATCTCCTAGAAATATGATCTATTCAAAAGATTTGGCAAGGAAAAAAGACCTCTTAGAGTCTCTGCACAGGAAACTTGGTAGAAACAAGAAGCCTGGAGGAGAGATGACAGAAGAGTCTTGAAGAATAAAAGATAAAGTAATTAGATGGTGGAGGAAGTATCTGTGTTTTTATTTCTTCTTGGATTTGGATGAAGATGCACCTTTTATTTTTTGGTCTTCTGATCCAGGGTGATTGGTTCCCTTTCCAAGGCTTTCGGAAGATGAGTGATGGGGAGGGTTTCAGTCAAAAGGTAAATAAAGACGGTGGTCTTTAAGGAAATGTCTTGCCAGTATAGCTGAAACTGAGGATCTTGAGCAAGGCCAGGACCGTCAGGATGGAGCTGACTCTTTAGACCATGGTAGACAATTAAGGGATCACATTGCTTGCCTAGATCTGGAGGAACATTCTTGTTTAGTGAAGGTCATGATGAAGCCATGCATCCAAAAGAGAAAGAAAGTTTAGAAAGGTATGGAGAACCAAGGTCAAGAGTGGATTTCTTCAAAATTCCAATCCCCTTTGCAAAAGATCTAGCTTTTCCCTCAGTACCCAGGACTGCTTCTGTAACCTCATGCTCTAGGCTGTTCTGCACCCAGATTCCCAAGGACCATGATCTAATTAGGCCATGGCTGGTGTGGTAATGAGAACCATCATGGTTCCCTTGAGTTACCATTGTGTCCTATGCTTAGATTCCCTGGAGAAGCTCCATTAATTAGAACCTGCATGTCCAGGATGAGTTCTGCTGCCAACCCAAAGCCAATTAGCTGGTGCCTGCAGGCTGCACACCCCTGCCCTTCTTAATTTCTTCCCATCACCTGGCTTATGCCATAGCTGACATTTTGTTTTCATTAGCTTGCAATTCCAGGAGTAGACTGTGAGTGTTTATTTTTTATCTTTTTTTTAAAGAGAGAGAGAGAGAGAATTTTTTTTTAATATTTATTTTTTAGTTCTCGGCGGACACAACATCTTTGTTTGTATGCGGTGCTGAGGATCGAACCCGCGCCGCAAGCATGCCAGGCAGGCGCGCTACCGCTTGAGCCACATCCCCAGCCCGACTGTGAGTGTTTATAAAAATATTCTTTACACTATTGTCTCCAATTCCTCATCTCCAAGGCACATCCTAACTCAATCCAATTGCCCAACTTATCTATCCTCCTTCTCCTGCTCACAAGGAAAATCTCATAGTCTTTATCCTTTTCCTCATCCTGGTCCTTTTCCTCCTCCTCCTCACTCGAGATCCAACCCAGGCCCTTGCACATGCTGGGCAAGCGCTCTTCCTCTAATCTACATCCCAGTCCTACTATCCATCTTCCTTTGTTTTCCATCTCAATTGACAACTTGGCGGCATTTGCCGATTTTGACCACTGCCAAATTATAATATTTGATTTTGACTCTCTTCATACTTATGCTCTTAGTTTCCCCTTCCTCTCTTCCTCTAGTCTCTCTTTATTTTCCTCCATCTGTACCTATTTCTGTAACATTGGTATTCCTTAATGTCTAGTCCTTTGCTTCTCTTTCTCTTGACTCTATACTTTCTACCTATGCTTGCTCTGCCAGTCCTGGGGCTTGAATGATCATTGTATAGGGATGTCTTGGTGGTGCACACCTGGAATCCCAGCTATTCCAGAGGCTGAGGCAGGAAGATCCTAAGTTCAGGGTCAGCCTTGACAACTTGGCAGGACCCTATATCAGAATAAAAAAGTGCTGAGACTGTAGCTCAGTGGCAGAGCACCCCTGGTTCAATCCCCAGTACTGAAAAACAACACAACAAAACAAAACAAAAATGGGGGAAAGAGATGTCATCCAAATTTTGATCCACCTCAGGCTTGCTGGTGAGTTCCCAACAGTTACGTCACTGCCCTGTGCTGATTGCCACTGCCACTGAGGGGCTCCTTCTGACCTCACATTCAACCTGTTGGAAACTGAGTACATTATTCTCAACCATCTTCTTCCTAAAATTGCTTTGTCTCCTGAATTCCTTTTTCCCTTTTTCTTTTCTAAATATCTTGCTTCTGTCGACTTCTCTCCAGCTCCACTCCCACAGTGGCCTGCTGGTCATCAACACGTACTACCTAGGTTACTGCAATCTTTTTTTGAACTACTTTCCAGATATCCACTCTGTTATGGTTTGGATATGAGGTGTTCCCCTAAAGCTGATGCATAAGACAATGCAAGAAAGTTTAGAGTGTTATTATTGGGTTCTGAAAGCCTTAACCGAATCAATGTATTAATCCACTTGAATGGATTAACTAGGCAGGTAGGGTGTGGTTTGAGGTAGGTCACTGGGAGCATGCCTCCAGGGTTTATATCTTGCCCTTGGTGGGTGGCGCTGTCTCTGCTTCCTGATTGCCAGTTGTGAGTTTTACCACCATGATGTTCTTCCTTGCCTTGGGCCCAGAGCAATGAAGCTGGCTCTCTATAGACTAAGACCACTGAAACTAGGAGCACCAAATAAACTTTTTTCCTCCTCAATAATTGTTCTTGTCAGGTCTTTTGGTCACAGTGGCAAAAAACACTGACTAAAACTACTCCTAATTCCATCCAACTGA
Organism: Marmota marmota marmota; assembly: GCF_001458135.2. NCBI lineage: Eukaryota > Metazoa > Chordata > Mammalia > Rodentia > Sciuridae > Marmota > Marmota marmota. Next base: position 15,089,106 of record NW_026000048.1, on the reverse strand, counting down.
ATATCCAAACTGTCATCTTTCTAAGTGAAAATCTTGCTTAAAACCCTTCCACTTCTCTGCATTGCTCTGATAAAAGCCTAAGCTTTTCAGCCAGGAATGCACAACCCTTCAAAACGTAGCCCATCCTCACCTCTCCTGTTCCAGCTCTTACCACTCCTCTCTCTATTCAGCTCTAACTTATAGACGCTGGCTAAAAATAGACTTCTTAAATTAATGAAGGACTAGTAAAGAACTTGAATGAGAAGCTGTGACTGACTACTGAGGGCATAAATACAGGAGCAGTCCATTAGCAGGGTTTTGTTGGTCCTGTTTCCGGTCATCTGTAATGTGGTCAAGTACCTTCATGGCTTGGAGAAATGTGAAGTGTAGTGGTTCATCATCAGGCATGCACTATGTCCCTCCTGCTTATGACATGCTGACCAGAGGTGTTCTCCAGGGTACTGTATGGGTATCCTGTGCACCAGTGTTTTCTGGGAGATTTATTCAATCATACATTTTTATCACTAAAATCAGTGGGGATCATATGTGCCGAACCACTTAGAAATGCATGCTGAAAATGTGTCTTCTGGTTTTTACTGCCTCACATGTGAGTCATGTCTTTCGTCTAATGAAATGCCATTTCTTCCCTAGTCCCCTTGAACTTATCTTTCGTATGAAAAAAAAAAAAAACTTAACTTTTAGCCCATTTTGCTATGATTGATGGAATTAATTTATGATTGTGGTTAGTGGTCTTGAAAATCAAAATAGTTTCCTCGGTTTAGAAATCTAGTTGAAGAAAAGTGCAAGAAAAAAAATTATCCTACTGGCTTCTATTACTATATTTGAGACATCTTCAGCAGCTTCTTGTCAAATCATTTGCCTTGAAGATACTTATGACTAATTATGAGCAATGTAACTCGGAAGAGAGACTGTTTAGTTTCAGATTTTGAAAATGTTAATGGGAATACCAATAGACATCTTTCATTGTCTACTGTTTTTTAAACAAAATTTTTGGAGAATTATTTTTATAAACCCAAAGTGGGTCTGGTGTGTAATTATTTGTTTTTCTCTTGACAATGGATTCTATATCTCACATCTAGAGCCATCCATCCTCAGGTTATAGGAATGACAGGGGCAGTTTGGGGTATCAGTGAGTCCTTGCTAGAGCCAATTGGATACGAGTTTCTATAGTGACTCAGTTATCCTGTGTTACAGGTCAAGTCCAAAGTAGTTTTCATTAAAAAAAAAAAAAAAAGGTTGAAGAGGGCTGGGGTTGTGGCTCAGCGGTAGAGCACTTGCTTAGCACGTATGAGGCCCTGGGTTTGATCCTCAGCACCACATAAAAATAAATAAACAAAATAAAGATATTGTGTCCAATTACAACTAAAAAATAAATATTTTTTAAAAAGGTTGAATTTCACTGTGAACATTTTCATCAGTTTCTGAAAAATTAGAATGTTATTAATTAGCAAGTAGGAAGTATCATGTTGTGTGGGAGGAATGAGGCAATGAATTAGCATACTATTAACTCTGCCTCTCTTTATTTTGGTTCTTAATATCTTTACCTTTTATTTATACTTCACATGTGTTTCTTAAACAAGTTTATTTTTAAAAGTGAAAATCATTGACTAAATTATTTGTTAGCCCCAAAGGTGGGTCGATTTTATTGATTTGAATTATATGGAAAAACACTGTACTTAAATCCATATGTTAATTGGATGCTGCAGAATTGAAATTTGTCGATTTTAAAGCACCTTGACATTGAGTCCACTTAAAATATGGCATTCTCTTTTATTTTCACTAACTAAAAATTAAGAAGCATGTAAAACCAAATAAACAGGTATTGTACTGAGGGCTAAGCTATATGCATGATCGCATTTAAGCCCTAAAAGAGCCCTACAAAGTATTACCATCCCCATTTTGCTCAGCAGGAAGCTAAGGCACAAAGAAGATACCCACCTCAAATTCACAGACATAGCAATTCGTGGATTTGGGGTTACAGGTCTTTGAAATTAGTGTTAGATGCTCTGCACATCCATTCTCCAGTTTTTGCTTATTTATTGTTTTTAAATTAAAGAATAGTATATGTTTGCAAGTATTCAGAATGTCAACAGAAATATTTGAACTTTTTAAAATTTGCAATTACAAAATGTTATTCAGTTAACAGAACAATAGTTATTTCATATAAGCTATATCAGGAACAAATGAAGATTACAAAAAACTACCATCCCCATATATAATTAGCAAGAGCCTGCTTTAAATTTCCCTGCCAATTGACAACCCCCATATTGTATCAGGCAAGGTAAGTGGCTGCAGACAATACCACCAGGACAGGACAACCTAAAGACACTTGGAGTGGTATGTTAACTGTAGTGTACAGTTCAGAAACAAATCTTACACAACCATAAATTTCATTTTCTTTTCTTTAGAAAAAGTGGGTTGTACACAGGGGGGGTTAAATACTCTAAAGACAAAGGGGAAAACCTGAACTTGAATCAAATTTCCATAATCCTCTTCTCCATCTTGGTTTTCTTCATCTTCCTCTTTTTCCTTCCTTTTCTTAACTTTCTCAGCCTTGACATCTCCCATGATGCCATATCAGGCTTTCTTTAGTTTGGTATATAGCAATATCATTTCCATTTTTCCTTCAGCTTATGAGCCTTCTTTTCATAAGGCTGCTTGTTCTCTGCAGCAGTGTCACTCCACATCTCTCCCTGTTTCTTTATAACATCACCAAAGGATAGACTAGAATGTTCTCCTTTGCTTTTAGGGCAATACTCAAAACAGCACAAAGTCAAAGAATACCTTCTGGCTGCATTGGGGTCCTTGAACTTTCTTCTTTGCACTTTAGGAGGGATATAAGTTTTTGTTTCTCTTTCATAATGGGCCTTGTTCACCCTTGCCATATCTTCAAATTTCCCTTTCTCTTTAGCAGACCTCTCTGAGCACTTACTTGGAAAACTCTTAGACATTGACTGAAGCATCTAGATTCTTCTTACGCTTCTCTAGCAAGTTTGCACAATGAATGCTTATGATGACATTTTGCCTCTCAGCTTCTTAGGATCTCCTGTGTCCATGCATAGTTATTTACCCCTGCAAGGCACAGAGTCACGTACTGCCTCTTTACCTTCTTCTGGTGCTCTCTTTTTGGAACCCAATGTACTTTGGTTCTCCAGTTTAATGGCTCCTGTTTTTTTTTTTGTTTTTGTTTTTGTTTTTGTTTTTTTCGAGAGCTCAAATCTTTGTATAGAAAGAAGCATTCTGTGTCTAGCTCAGAAAGATTCTAGAATTGATTTAAAAAACAAAACAAAACAAAACAAACAAACAAAAACCAGGCCAATAGAGATGTCAAACACAAATGGAGGGAAGATCCAGGGATACTGGTTATAATCAGAGTATCCATGGTTATCACTTAGGAACTTGGTAGAAGGAACATCCTCAGAGAAAGATTAGGGGGGCATTTGTAACTCAAGAAACTCATGACCACTAAGTTCCTGTTAACAGAAACACTTTGAGAACTTTACATCATAACATACTATAGATGTCAGACCTTCTTCAACTTACTTGGAAAACTCTTAGACATTGACTGAAGCATCTAGATTCTTCTTATGCTTCTCTAGCAAAGGGCATTTGCTTGTAAACATAGTCAGAAGTCAAACAGCTGCTCACCTGTTACTTAGTCAAAGCTGTAGCTATAATAGTTTTAGAAAACTTAATAATTTTAGAAAACAGGTTGCAAGCTAGGAATTGGATTTGGAACACTGTGGCCTGCATAAGTTTGGGTGAACCCCTCTCTCTACAACATTTCCTCTAAAACATTTGGGAACAGGAATATCACTGATTGAAGCAAAATTTATATGGACTTACAGTTTCTAGATGAATGCTAGAAAATGGGAGCCTCTTCAATAATAAAGTGAATTAATTGTTTTTAATGGCTGCAAATATTGAAAATGCCATATGTTCAAAATCCAAACTAATTTCAACAATTGGTCAAAGAAAAAGAGATTTTAAAATAACAACCCATCTAAGTTTTAAAATATCTGTTTTTCAGAATATAGAATAAATCACAGATCTGGACCTTTTCATAGTCACACTTTAAACTCTGCCATTGGACTTTGGTAATTCTAACTCCTTTAAGTCCTTGACAAATTCTGCTTACCCGTATGACCCAGCTCTAAAATGGCCTCATTTGTGAATCTCCCCAGCTTACCCACTGTTCTCTTCTCTCTGTCCCCGTTAGAGTTAACTCTTCCCTGCTGTCCCCTGAGTTTCTTTCCTGCTGGGCTGTGAGCACCTAGGGAGGAGCCGCTGGCTTTTTAAATCTCAGATCCTCAGGATGTACAGTCCCTGGCATTTAAGAGACACTCAATATTTGCTAAACAATAAACAACAGCATAGGACAAGCATGCTCATGCCAGAGACAATCAGGTCAAAGGGGGACAGAAAGGGAACTTGAAGGAGAGAGGCCGAATCCCATTCATGTTTCTACAAGGAAACATGGCGACTCTTCACTGTCTCACACATTCTTTTTAGAATGAACCTTTATTAGAACTCAAAGCTTCTTGTTAGCGTTTCCCCACATAGTCTGAGAGGCAGACATTTTCTCTTTCTTGTTATGACTTTGGATAAATCCTGCAGGATGTTCTGCCCTTTCCAGCCCTCTACAGGCCACAATGCAGACCAAGGGGCAGCCATTACCAAGCCCACTCCTCCGTGTCTCCACCTAGCTCTCTCTCTACCACTTTCGTCCTTTGAGTCTCTGTGTCTCAAGGATAACATGTCCCTCTCCTGATGTCACCCTCCAACTTTTCTTGGGGGCCCTTGAGTCCTGCCGGTCAGTTAGTTAGATTTCTAAATGCTCTTTTCTTGCTTTACCATTTTTCCTTAATCTCTGGGCATCCTCTGAGAGAAGGAGATGAAGGGTACATTGTACATTTCCTTAAATACTTTTTTTAAATGAAAATTTCTATTTTTTTTTATTTGTGAGCCTTAATCAGTGGTATTTAATTGATGCATTAAGAAGAGGGATAAGATCAAAGGAAAAGAATTTCTAAAATACCATTGGCAAATGATTCAAAACCATCAAATTATCAAAACAATAATTAAATACAAACCAAATTGCATCTTCATTATATGAACACCCAGGCAAATGACAGACTGTGTAGCCACCGGGGCTAACACTCATGATCCAGAGATCTGCAGCTGTGGCAGCTTCACGCAGGCTCTTCTCTGCCCAGTTGCCTCCAGCTGTGGCCCAAATTCCTTCCTGAGCTATCGAGCAAACAGTATGAAAAGTTTGGAATAGAAGATAACAGATCCTTGCAGCTTACGAAGAGAAATTAAAATCGTATAGAAACCCTAGCAATGCAAATTTATGGGTAGAAGAAAGAAATTTTTCACATATATGGCAGTTCTTTTGCCAGAAGCAGGGAATTAAGAGACCTGGTTTATTCCCAATTCAGTCACCAAGTGGCCATAATAATCTTGTCCAAGTCTCTTAACCTGTGATATCTTCAGTGATCATAAAAGTCCCTAGTAGCACTAGAATTCAACACTTCTATTATCCTTTCAGAAGAGTGTACAGAATGTGCAATGCAGAGATGAATGTAGCTTCTGGTTTCTCCCCAGTGGCCTCAAGTGAGGAGCAAAATGCTTGTAACTATGTGAAAGCAAAGCAAAAGCAAATGAAGAATGAAAAGAGAAGGGAAACAGAAAATAATAAGCCTAAAGGGAGATTTAACAGTTGATTGTGGGAGTAGCAGGAAAAAAAATAGAATAGCCAATAGTCAAAATAAGATGTGTGACCGTGCTGGGTATCATCACTGAAAGCATAACGGACTGATTGTCACCAAATAATCACAAGAAAGATTCCAGTTAGCCTGGAGTAACCATCTCTGCCTCATGTTCATAAATATGAACCAGCAGACTATTGCACCAGTATTTTATTTTCCTCTGCTACCATTTACATCTACTTGTATTACCTCTGGTTACTTTGTGATTCTGAGGTTTACCTTAAAAAAAAATATATATTTTTTTTAATGATAAAAAACCAAGAATTGATATGGGTTAATATTTTTCAAATAGCATTAAGAAGACTTCGGGTGAGTTCAGTGCCTAAATATACAGTGTTTTTGTATTTGTTCATGAAAAGACTAGTTTCTATTTTTAGATTATTAATGTTTAGTTGTTTTACATATTTTCTAATTTTTTATTATGAGAAAATACACATAACATAACATTTCCTATATTAAGCATTGTAAAATGTATAGCAATAGCATTAAGTATATTCACATTGTCACCCTTCCCTCATGACCACCCATCCACAGAACTCTTGTATCCTGCAATCCTGGACTTCTGTCCCCATTAAATAATAATATTACATTTCCCTATTCTATACTATTCTACTTTTGGTTTTTATGCTTTTGACTACTCTGAGTACCTCATTTAAATGGAATCAGACCGTATTTTTCCTCTTCTGACTGGCTTATTTCACATAACATAGTATCTTTAAGGTTCACCTATGTTATAGCACATATCAGAATTTCCTTCTAAGACTGAGCATTTTTCTATGGTAGATATACACTATATTTTGTGTATCCATTCATCTGTTAATGGGGACACTTGGGTGTGTTTTAGCTTTTGTGAATAATGCTACCATTTACCTGAATTTACAAATTTCTCTTAAGAGAGCCTATTTTTAATTTGGGGGTTATATTTCCAGATAGATTTTTCTGAATTACATGATAATTTTACTTTTAATTTTTTGAGGGATTTCCATACTGTTTTCCACAGTGGCTGTACTATTTTATATTCCCATAAACAAAGCATAAGGATTCCAACTTGCTTATCTCCTTGCCAACACTGTTTCTTGTTTTTTCGTTTTTTTTGTTTTTAACTTTGTGCCAATAATAAAAAGAAGAATGAAAGTAGGGGGAAATTAGGTAGTAACATTGGGGGATGAGAAAGAAGTGAATCAAAAGGTTAATAGTAAGAGCAATAAGTGTCTGCATATGCTTATGTTGAGATAGTTTACCAGTAGATTTAAAAAAAAAAGTTCTGAGAGTTTAACAAGTATGCACTTTTAAGGTAATCTAATCCCAAATCCAGTCATTAAATCCTAAAGGTTGATGTTTTTAAAATGTAACCGAGCAAGTCATTTAAGTCATGCTTTCTTGTAATGTATGGTAGTGCCAGATATTATAAACACTAGATAGAAAATCATTTTCCTTTTTTCCTCTTTTCTTTTTCTCTCTTACCCTTTTCTTTTTCTTCCCTTTGCCCCTCCAAAGGCATGCATTAAACATAAGGATGAAAAGCATTTCCCTACTATACTATCTGATGTTTGCTACTTTTAAATTTCTGAGTCTCATCAGGGTTACTCAGTAATTTTAATTTTTTTCAAATTATCACAGTAGGGGAGAATTTGAAGGTGACTTGCAAAAGAGAATATGGCTAATAAGAAGGAAGACAGTAAAGTTTCTTAATTAGCAATGATTTCTGCATTCTACTATAGTAGAGTTGAGTGAACTAATAAATGGAGAATCATATATTCTGAAAGAAAACTAGGTATGTTCCCAGGAGATTTTTTATGGCTTCTAAATCAAGAATAATTTCATGCCCTTTAGCTGTCACTAGTGGTGTGGTCAAATGAATATGGCAAATATTGACTTTTGTCTTTTTAATAGTAAATAATAGCTTTTATTAATGTCAGTGGTCTTGATATCAGAATAGTTAGTAGTTGGACCAAACTTGACATCACATGACTTCATTTTCTTCACAGCAAAGAGGAATCATTTATTTTCCAACCCTAATATTAACTGGGAGTTCACTCAATAAACATTTGGGTTCACAGAAGTCATTTGACCCTAGAGCTGCTGTTGTCACCATGTGCTCAAGTTGACCCTGGAAACACCTCATTCCTTTTTTTCACCTCCACTGAGTCATTCATCCAGCAAACATTCATCCAGGGTTTATCCTGTGCAGGAGAGATACAGGTTTGTCTAAGAACCTGTGGATTATCTGGGAGCCACTAGAACATTCAGGGTACAATGGGAGCACAGAAAAACAGCGAGTAATTAGAATAAGCACAGGGGAAAGGGACAGGAGGGTCACAAACAGGATCCAAAAAGTGGTGGGAAAAGAGGGCTGTCAGAACAATGGGGGAAGACTTTGAACCACTGTGTGGTGCCTCCTGAGAATTATAGCCAATTATGGCAAGAGATAGGTCCAGGGAGGACTGAGCTAGGGTTTGCTCTGAAAGCTTTGGGGTGACCAAAGGATTTGGAGCAGGAGAGTAATCTGAGTAGGTTTGCATGTAGATATCTGTGTGGAAAAATTTTTGGAGGTGGTCTGCTCTGGAAGAAGGATACTGACACTGCTGTATGCAGTATTCCAGATGAGAAATACTGAACTCCAACTAAAGAAACAGAGATAAGGAGAATATATTTAGATTCTGCTAGAAAAGAATTATTAGAGGGGAGATAACTCTGAGTAAGGAAGAAGAAAGAGGCTGAGACACTCAAGTTGGGCTGTTGGGAGGTGCCGTTGATTGGTGATGCTTTTGGACTGGGATGGATTTTAGTGCCTTTCTTCCCTCTGTAGTTTCACATGTATGCTTAAGAAAAAAGGTAAATGATATATACGCCATGCTTTAGTAATAATAAGGTAAGCATCCTATACCCCAAAGCAAGCCCAGAGCACAAGACTTAAGCCCAGAAATGTAAGCAGGACTGACCCATAAGAAAAGATGGCTGAATCTGAGAGGAAGGTGCTGGGTTTCTGAACTCAAGAGACCAGGAGGAATAGGCTAGCTGGCTGCCCCCTTGGCTGAACTCTGCTTAAATGTCCTTTTCCTAGAAGAGCAAGACCTGGGAATAAACAAAATGGCAGGGGTGGAGGGGGGTGGGGGAGTGCCATTCTGTTGCTGACGAACATTGATCCCACCTATTCTTCAAATTCAACCCAATGAATGTTTCAAGAGCTGATTAGTAAGATTTGTAACTTTTCCTTTGGGGAATAAATCGTGAGGTGGGGTGTGAACTGTGGGGCAGTGACATTATCTCTTCTATGCTCAGAGGTAGAAGGATAGGGTAGCAAGAGTAGTGTGCTCCTTACTGGATAATCACCACCAACACGGCACACAGTGACTTGGATGTGCTGAAACAACCACCAAGAAACATAAGCAGAGATGCTTGAACCGGAGAGAAAAAACTATTTGGGATTCAACAGAATGTTGGTCGTAGCTAAATGTGTTGGAAGGTGGAGGATGTCTTGGAAGAACATTTTGTGAAAGAGAAAAGAAGTGCATTGAACATGGAATATGGGAGACCAATATTTCAGAGACAGACAGAAAAAAAGAGTTGTCTAGAGAGGGAAGAAAAAAAATCAAGAAAAATATGTGTCCCTAAATCCAAGAGAGGAGAAAAACTGTCAAAAAGGAGGGAGCCGCTGACAGGACAAAATGCTACATATACATCAAGCAATTTGTTTCAAAATTGGCCATTGACTTTTTGAAGCAGGGGCCACAGGTAGCTGGTTCAGCATCAGTGGAAGTTGTAGGAAGAGGACAGGTGTATGCACAGAAGGAAAGGCTGAGGGAGAAGTAGAAAGTGCAGGAGTCATTGGAGGTGAAGCATGAGCATACTCGGAGAAACTGGGAACCAGAGCTCTAGGTGAATCTTCACCTCCAGTACACCAGCATCTTTCCTGCCTCAGGGACTATACATTTCTGCTGCTTGGCACTTCCAACTCTTTACCCACCAACCCCTGCTCTGTTGATATGTTACTTTCTTAAGAAACATTCCCCAGAATTCTCAATCCAAATACAGTCTTTCGATTCTATTCTTTCATCATACACTAAACCTATTCTTGCATTTCAGAGCATTTACCACTGTTGATAAGTGTATATTTATCTCCATGCTTTATTTTTAATCATTTTCTCTTCTATTACACTGAAAGTCACAGGAGAGCAGGGATCTTGTCTTGTTTTGCTCATTTATCACCAACTACTCACTAGTAGGTAAAGTTCATGAGCTCAGTGGCAATGAGAGAAGGGGAAAAAGCAGAAGTTGGTGACACACCACTTCAAAAAGAGTTATCAAAATGTCACTACATTGGCCCCGCACAAAGGGTTGGGGGTCCTTAGATGACTAGTGTACAGCCCTCATTCTCACAAATCTGGTAGGACTTAGGGTTATGGAAACCAAGTAGGTGACCCAACAAGATGTATTTTATCAAAGGAGTAGGACTGATTGCTACTACATCATTCTTTCATTTCAACTTTCTCAAAGATTTTGCCTCAATTAACCGAAAGTCTAAGAAACTCTACTCAGAACACATTTGATTTGGCTTTCACATGTGAAATAAGTACAAATCTTGGAATTTGGTTTCTTGCTTAATAAGAAATTAACTATAGGCATTTATATTTCAGAGACCAAAATGAAAAATCAAACCTAATTAATTGGTAACCAATCAATGCTTTTCTTCTTCCTTCTCTCCATGTATAATGGCAAGTCCATGAAGATACCCTTATTATGAACAGACTAGAGACCTTTTGGAGACTAGAGGGAACCATTCTAACATTGCACATGGGGAATATGATGTGCACCTTATACTTTGTTAATAATTATGGGAGCTATAGGGCTATCTTTCTCACCGTGCTCCAAATCCTTCTCTACTTGGTGGTTTTCATGTCTTCTGTGTCAGGTACTGGACTAAAATGTGCAGATCCCTTTTCTTAAGTGTTTGCACACTGGATGGGTTATGATTCTTGCTATCCCTGTTGTTTAATCTTTAGTTGTTTCAAACATTATGATTACTTAAAATATCCTTTCCGCCTACGCTCAGTTTTCACCTACTACTCACTGGTAGGTAAAATTCATGAGCTCAGTGGCAATGAGAGAAGGGGAAAAAGCAGGAGTTGGTGACACACCACTTCAAATAGAGTATCAAATGTCACTATGTTGACCCCCAAGAGTGGAAGAGACCTCAGATAATATAACTGTATTGTATTATCAACCTAAAAAGGTAGTTTCTGATGGTCTTTGTGAGAGGTGATAATAGTTTTCCTCTAAATCACCACTGTTTCTAGCATCTCCATGATGTGTAAGTCTTCCCAATTTTCTCGAGGAAATGGGAGTAGATTCTATGTGTAGACTGACATTTGGTTTCCTGTGGTTCCCAGGGGCATACCTGTTTGCCTATTACCATGGAATTCTTAATGATGGAATTAAGAATACAAGTCACCTTGTGTGGCTGCCCATAACAGTACTACTTATAATAGTACTTCTAGTCAAGTTCAAGGTACCCCCTTAACATGACATCATAAATTAGCATATCATCAACCCAGCACCCCTTTTGGTGATTAACACTTCTCTCCTTTCAATACTTTGATAGAACCACACAAGTTCTTGGAAGTTGTGAAGAAGTGTGCTTTGCAAGGGCTAAAGTACTTTTGCAATGAGCTACCAGGAGTGGTCATGATATGATTCCTAAGTCATTGTTAGATCTGCTTCAGGCATGTTTCCAATGGCACATCTTTGCCTCTAGCATGTATTTCAGGTGGAAGAAACTCTCTCCTAATCTAAACTGCCCAAGTTGTAGAGCTTCCTCAGTAAGTATTAGAACCTAGTTGTTATTTCTTCTCATATAGCACACCTTTGCACCACTTCATTGTCCCACAGGTTTTGATTTAGGAAAAGTGAGTAAACTTTCAATATTAGCGTGAGTAAAATAGAATTGGAAAAAAAATATGCTCTTGCTGCCAAACACTCCAAAGCCTATTACTTCAATATAAGCCATTAATTTGTGCATAAAGTGTAGTGATGCTTCCTGATGAGATCTTGTGTGTATATTAGATAAGGTAACCTGGCCACTGTACAACAGATATGAGCTGTACATCAACTTGAAAATCTTTAGGACAAAGCACAATAAGAATCAGTTTCTCAATCATATAATGTGTATTCCTGATTAGTGGGTGGCACGAACTAATGATAACTAATCATCCAAATAAAGATTGGGAAACACAGCTTTCTTTGATCTTGTGACTTTGTCATTTTTGATACAAGGCTTTCACCATTACCACGGAAAGGGAAAGGACATGAAAAGTTGCACATGTTCAAGGGCCAGTCTTAGAAGTGGCACGCATCACTTATGACTTGGCCAGTGACATGCAAGGAAGCTGAGACAGGTGTCCAGCTATGTGCTCATGGGGAAGAGGATACAGCTGTGGTCATTAATTATTCTATCATTGCCAAAATTGTGTTCTTTCTTCCTTTACACCCTCTCTGTGCCTTTCTATTTTTTTTTATTTCTATAATGAAAAGTTTGGCAGTATAACCCAAGTGTTGAGAATTTAAGAAAGAATCTAAAAATATACAATCTCATCATATTTTATGAATTTTAAGTTATATGAATTTAAAAAGTGTGACTTAAATGTTAGTAAATATTAGTAGAATCTCATTTGATGTGTAAAATTTGAAAAACTAAAATATAAATATACCTAATTTTAAAATAATCTATATAACTTCAAAGCTGGCAAGCAAAGCAAAATGTAAAGCAGTTATGATTTTGATACTTGGAGCCTTTATTTCAGATGACAACAGAAATATTCACTACTCTTTATGGTTATAACATGAATCATCAAATTCTTTACATGCATCATAATCTTTGGTGAGGATTTTAACGATTGGCGTGCTATCATCTTAATGTTCATGGTTATTCCAATTTAAAGTCTTTTTTTTATAACCTGAAACAATGCTATATAAAAACTCATGAAGTATGGTGTAAGTGCTAGTGTTGAAAGTGCACCTTCAAAAGTTTGTAATAATAATCAGGAAATAGAGGAGGATGGGAAGAAAAAATAGAATCACATAAAGAAAATAAGGTAAGCTATATTTAGGAGCACCAGACATTGTTCTAAACACTGGATGGTATTGACCCTTTTGTATTGCATGATGTTTTAGATTGTTCTAAGTGTTTGGATTACATTGACTAAGAAGGTTCCTCTATCACTTCTCTTGTATAAATTCAGAAATTTAATACTCTGGGTTGATGGCCATATACCTCCAAATTCTGCCATGCCATGCTATGCTATTCATTTAGGAATGAATCCTTTGTATACTCTTAGGGATGTTGAAAAATTAAAAGAAGATTTAAGCAATCTTTTTACTTGGCCCTATTCAAGAATTAATCCTATGGGAGAATTAAGAAGTATGTCTTATGATAATATGATAATATGATTCTACAGGAATAAGTCTCATTCTTGTGATTTCTTCATAGTTCTGTATTTAGAGCCCTAACTTATTGTCTCTGTTTTCTTACCCCTCCATTTCCTAACAGGTGGGAGAGCCTGTTACCCTCCCACCAATGGAGTAGGATTTAATTTTATCTTTCCTTCCTAAAACCCCTGTTAGATTAGACATCGAGTAATGAGAACAGAAACTGAGAAAAAGAAGAATGAGTGGGATGTAGATAGGGAAATGATTGACAAATTCACTAATTAATCTCTTCATTTATCAGACTGTTATCAAGAGACACCAGGCATTTTTATAGGCAAGGGGGGTTCACAAAAGAGGAATCAAGGTCCACTAGGGAAGCCAAGGGTTAAAGAAACAAAAATAAACAAGGAAAACAAATGAAGTATTGTATTATCAACCTAAAAACAATGATGTGTCTAAGTTTCCTTGTGAAAAACTTTACAACAGAAGAAATGATGTGGTGTTCTATGTTTCTGGTGTGTTGTCTGTGCTGGAGACGACTACTGCCTTAGCCTTGGGTGATAGGAACTCCTGTCTTGAGTCCAGCTCTTTAGGGGGTGTCACTTTGGCAAGAGGATTATGGGACCAAGGACCTGCCAACCTGAAGTCCATGTTCTAGGTCTCCTGGAACATTGTGCTTGGATGACACCCTGGCTCTCTGCTGGCAGTTCTCTTGGCATTTTCCTCGTTACAGTTTCCTGCAGGGTGGNATTGGTGCGGCCAATTTGGAAAGCAGTATGGAGATTCCTTGGAAAGCTGGGAATGGAGCCACCATTTGACCCAGCTATTCCCCTTCTTGGACTATTCCCTAAAAACCTTAAAATAGTGTGCTATAGTGACACAGCTACAACAATGTTCATAGCAGCACAATTCACAATAGCAAGACTGTGGAACCAACCTAGATGCCCTTCAATAGATGAATGGATAAAAAAAAATGTGGCATTTATACACAATGGAGTATTACTCTGCACTAAAAAATGACAAAATCATGGCATTTGCAGGGAATTGGATGGCACTAGAGCAGATTATGCTAAGTGAAGTTAGCCAATCCCTAAAAAATAAATGCCAAATGTCTTCTTTGATATAAGGAGAGCAACTAAGAACAGAATAGAGAGGAAGAGCATGAGAAGATCACCACTAAACAGGGAGGAGAGGGGGGAGGGAAAGAGAGAGAGAAGGGAAATTGCATGGTAAAGGAAGGAGACCCTCCTTGTTACACAAAATTACATATAAGAGGAAGTGAGGGGAAAGGGGGGAAAACAAGAGAGAGAAATGAATTACAGTAGATGGGGTAGGGAGAGAAGATGGGAAGGGAGGGGAGGGGATGGGGGATAGTAGAGGTTAGGAAAGGCAGCAGAATAAAACATACACTAGTATGGCAGTAGGTAAAAAAGTGGATTGTAACCGATGTGAATCTGCATTATGTATATAGGGTAAAAATGGGAGTTCATAATCCGCTTGAATCAAATGTATGAAATATGACATGTCACGAACTTTGTAATGTTTTGAACAACTAATAAAAAACATATTTACAAAATAAAAAAAGAAACACTTTGAGAACTTTATATCATAGCATGCTATAGATGTTAGACCTTCTTCAACTGTGCATTTGCTTGTAAACATAGTCAAAAGTCAAACAGCTGCTCACCTGTTACTTAGTCAGAGCTATAGCTATAATAGTTTTAGGAAACTTAATAATTTTAGAAAATAGGCTGCAAGCTAGGAACTGGATTTGGAACACTGTGGCCTGCATATGTTTGGTTGAACCCAACTCTCTACAACATTTCCTCTAAAACATTTGGGAACAGGAATACCACTGATTGAAGCAAAATTTATATGGACTTACAGTTTCTAGATGAATGCTAGAAAATGGAATGGGAGCCTCTTCAATAATAAGTGAATTAATTGTTTTTAATGGCTGCAAATATTGAAAATGCCATATGTTCAAAATCCAAACTAATCTCAACAATTGGTCAAAGAAAAATGATTAGGAGATTTTAAAATAACAATCCATCTAAGTTTTAAAATATCTGTTTTTCAGAATATAGAGGAAATCACAGATCGGGACCTTTTCATAGTCTCACTTTAAACTCTGCCATTGGACTTTGGTAATTCTAACTCCTTTAAGTCCTTGACAAATTCTGCTTACCTGTATGACCCAGCTCTAAAATGTCCTCATTTGTGAATCTCCCCAGCTTACCCACTGTTCTCTCTTTCCCCGTTAGAGTTAACTCTTCCCTGCTGTCCCCTGAGTTTCTTTCCTGCTGGGCTGTGAGCACCTAGGGTTGAGCCGCTGGCTTTTAAATCTCAGAATCCTCAGGATGTACAGTCCCTGGCATTTAAGAGACACTCGATATTTGCTAAACAATAAACAACAGCATAGGACAAGCATGCTCATGCCAGTGACAATCAGGTCAAAGGGGGAACTCCAAGGAGAGAGGCCGAATCTCATTCATGTTTCTAAAAGGAAACATGGCGACTCTTCACTGTCTCACACATTCTTTTTAGAATGAAGCTTTATTAGAACTCAAAGCTTCTTGTTAGTGTTTTCCCCCATTGTCTGAGAGGCAGACATTTTCTCTTTCTTGTTATGACTTTGGATAAATCCTGAAGGATGTTCTGTCCTTTCCAGCCTTCTACAGGTCACAATGCAGACCAAGGGGCAGCCATTACCAAGACCACTCCTCCGTGTCTCCACCTAGCTCTCTCTCTACCACTTTCATCCTTTGAGTCTCTGTGTCTCAAGGATAACATTTCCCTCTCCTGATGTCACCCTCCAACTTTTCTTGGGGGCCCTTGAGTCCTGCCGGTCAGCCAGTTAGATTTCTAAATGCTCTTTTCTTGCTTTACCATTTTTCCTTAATCTCTGGGCATCCTCTGAGAGAAGGAGATGAAGGGTACATTGTACATTTCCTTCAATATTTTTTTTTAATGAAAATTTCTATTTTTTTATTTGTGAGCCTTAATCAGTGGTATTTAATTGATGCATTAAGAAGAGGGATAAGATCAAAGGAAAAGAATTTCTAACATACCATTGGCAAATGATTCAAAGCCATCAAATTATCAAAACAATAATTAAATACAAACCAAATTTCATCTTCATTATATGAACACCCAGGCAAATGACAGACTGTGTAGCCATCGGGGCTAACACTCATGATCCAGAGATCTGCAGCTGTGGCAGCTTCATGCAGGCTCTTCTCCACCCAGTTGCCTCCAGCTGTGGCCCAAATTCCTTCCTGAGCTATTGAGCAAACAGTATGAAAAGTTTGGAATAGAAGATAACAGATCCTTGCAGCTTACGAAGAGAAATTAAAATCGTATAGAAACCCTAGCAATGCAAATTTATGGGTAGAAGAAAGAAATTTTTCACATATATGGCAGTTCTTTTGCCAGAAGCAGGGAATTAAAAGAACTGGTTTATTCCCAATTCAGTCACCAAGTGGCCATAATAATCTTGTCCAAGTCTCTTAACCTGTGATATCTTCAGTGGTCATAAAAGTCCCTAGTAGCACTAGAATTCAACACTTCTGTTATCCTTTCAGAAGAGTGTACAGAATGTGCAATGCAGAGATGAATGTAGCTTCTGGTTTCTCCCCAGTGGCCTCAAGTGAGGAGAAAAATGCTTGTAACTATGTGAAAGCAAAGCAAAAGCAAATGAGGAATGAAAAGAGAAGGGAAACAGAAAATAATAAGCCTAAAGGGAGATTTAACAGTTGATTGTGGGAGTAGCAGGAAAAAAAATAGAATAGCAAATAGTCAAAATAAGATGTGTGACCATGCTGGGTATCATCACTAAGAGCATAACGGACTGATTGTCAGCAAATAATCACAAGAAAGATTCCAGTTAGCCTGGAGTAACAATCTCTGCCTCATGTTCATAAATATGAACCAGCAGACTATTGCACCAGTATTTTATTTTCCTCTGCTACCATTTACATCTACTTGTATTACCTCTGGTTACTTTGTGATTCTGAGGTTTACCTTAAAAAATATATATATATTTTTTAATGATAAAAAACCAAGAATTGATATGGGTTAATATTTTTCAAATAGCATTAAGAAGACTTCGGGTGAGTTCAGTGCCTAAATATACAGTGTTTTTGTATTTGTTCATGAAAAGACTAGTTTCTATTTTTAGATTATTAATGTTTAGTTGTTTTACATATTTTCTAATTTTTTATTATGAGAAAATACACATAAAATAACATTTCCTATATTAAGCATTGTAAAATGTATAGCAATGGCATTAAGTATATTCACATTGTCACCCTTCCCTCATGACCACCCATCCACAGAACTCTTCTATCCTGCAATCCTGGACTTCTGTCCCCATTAAATAATAATATTACATTTCCCTATTCTATACCATTCTACTTTTGGTTTTTATGCTTTTGACTACTCTGAGTACTTCATTTAAATGGAATCAGACAGTATTTTTCCTCTTCTGACTGGCTTATTTCATATAACATAGTATCTTCAAGGTTCACCTATGTTATAGCACATATCAGAATTTCCTTCTAAGACTGAGCATTTTTCTATGGTAGATATACACTATATTTTGTGTATCCATTCATCTGTCAATGGGGACACTTGTGTGAGTTTTAGCTTTTGTGAATAATGCTACCATTTACCTGAATTTATAAATTTCTCTTAAGAGAGCCTATTTTTAATTTGGGGGTTATATTTCCAGATAGATTTTTCTGAATTACATGATAATTTTACTTTTAATTTTTTGAGGGATTTCCATACTGTTTTCCACAGTGGCTGTACTATTTTATATTCCCATAAACAAAGCATAAGGATTCCAACTTGCTTATCTCCTTGCCAACACTATTTCTTGATTTTTTTTTAACTTTGTGCCAATAATAAAAAGAAGAATGACAGTAGGGGGAAATTAGGTAGTAACATTGGGGGATGAGAAAGAAGTGAATCAAAAGGTTAATAGTAAGAGCAATAAGTGTCTGCATTTGCTTATGTTGAGATAGTTTACCAGTAGATTTAAAAAAAAAGTTCTGAGAGTTTAACAAGTATGCACTTTTGAGGTAATCTAATCCCAAATCCAGTCATTAAATCCTAAAGGGTGATGTTTTTAAAATGTAACCGAGCAAGTCATTTAAGTCATGCTTTCTTGTAATGTGTGTTAGTGCCAGATATTATAAACACTAGATAGAAAAACATTTTCCTTTTTTCCTCTTTTCTTTTTCCCTCTTACCCTTTTCTTTTTCTTCCCTTTTCCCCTCCAAAGGCATGCATTAAACATCAGAATTAAAAGCATTTCCCTGCTATACTATCTGATGTTTGCTACTTTTAAATTTCTGAGTCTCATCAGGGTTACTCAGTAACTTTAATTTTTTTCAAATTATCACAGTAGGGGAGAATTTGAAGGTGACTTGCAAAAGAGAATATGGCTAATAAGAAGGAAGACAGTAAAGTTTCTTAATTAGCAATGATTTCTGCATTCTACTATAGTAGAGTTGAGTGAACTAATAAATGGAGAATCATATATTCTGAAAGAAAACTAGGTATGTTCCCAGGAGATTTTTTATGGCTTCTAAATCAAGAATAATTTCATGCCCTTTAGCTGTCACTAGTGGTGTGGTTGAATGAATATGGCAAATATTGACTTTTATCTTTTTAATAGTAAATAATAGCTTTTATTAATGTCAATGGTCTTGATATCAGAATAGTTAGTAGTTGGACCAAACTTGACATCACATGACTTCATTTTCTTCACAGCAAAGAGCAATCATTTATTTTCCAACCCTAATATTAACTGGGAGTTCATTCAATAAACATTTGGGTTCACAGAAGTCATTTGACCCTAGAGCTGCTGTTGTCACCATGTGCTCAAGTTGACCCTGGAAACACCTCATTCTTTTTTTTCACCTCCACTGAGTCATTCATCCAGCAAACATTCATCCAGGATTTATCCTGTGCAGGAGAGATACAGGTTTGTCTAAGAACCTGTGGATTATCTGGGAGCCACAAGAACATTCAGGGTACAATGGGAGCACAGAAAAGCAGCAAGTAATTAGAATAAGCACAGGGGAAAGGGACAGGAGGGTCACAAACAGGATCCAAAAAGTGGTGGGAAAAGAGGGCTGTCAGAACAGTGGGGGAAGACTTTGAACCACTGTGTGGTGCCTCCTGAGAATTATAGTCAATGATGGTAAGAGATAGGACCAGAGAGGACTGAGCTAGGGTTTGCTCTGAAATCTTTGGGGGTGACCAAAGGATTTGGAGCAGGAGAGTAATCTGAGTAGGTTTGCATGTAGATATCTGTGTGGAAAAATTTTTGGAGGTGGTCTGTTCTGGAAGAAGGATACTGACACTGCTGTATGCAGTATTCCAGATGAGAAATACTGAACTCCAACTAAAGAAACAGAGATAAGGAGAATATATTTAGATTCTACTAGAAAAGAATTATTAGAGGGAAGATAACTCTGAGTAAGGAAGAAGAAAGAGGCTGAGACACTCAAGTTGGGCAGTTGGGAGGTGCCGTTGATTGGTGATGCTTTTGGACTGGGGTGGATTTTAGTGCCCTTCTTCCCTCTGTAGTTTCACATGTATGCTTAAGAAAAAAGGTAAATGATATATAAGTCATGCTTTAGTAATAATAAGGTAAGCATCCTATACCCCAAAGCAAGCCCAGAGCACAAGACTTAAGCCCAGAAATGTAAGCAGGACTGACCCATAATAAAAGATGGCTGAATCTCAGAGGAAGGTGCTGGGTTTCTGAACTCAAAGAGACCAGGAGGAATAGGCTGGCTGGCTGTCCCCTTGGCTGAACTCTGCTTAAATGTCCTTTTCCTAGAAGAGCAAGACCTGGGAATAAACAAAATGGCAGGGGTGGAGGGGGGTGGGGGAGTGCCATTCTGTTGCTGTCGAACATTGATCCCACCTATTCTTCAAATTCAACCCAATGAATGTTTCAAGAGCTGATTAGTAAGATTTGTAACTTTTCCTTTGGGGAATAAATCATGAGGTGGGGTGTGAACTGTGGGGCAGTGACATTATCTCTAATATGCTCATAGGTAGAAGGATAGGGTAGCAAGATTAGTGTGCTCCTTACTGGATAATCACCACCAACACGGCACACAGTGACTCCGATGCGCTGAAACAACCACCAAGAAACAGAAGCAGAGATGCTTGAACTGGAGAGGAAAAACTATTTGGGATTCATCAGAATGTTGGTCGTAGCTAAATGTGTTGGAAGGTGGAGGATATCTTGGAAGAACATTTTGTGAAAGAGAAAAGAAGTGCATTGAACATGGAATATGGGAGACCAATATTTCAGAGACAAACAGAAAAAAAGAGTTGTCTAGAGATGGAAGAAAAAAATCAAGAAAAATATGTGTCCCTAAATCCAAGAGAGGAGAAAAATTGTCAAAAAGGAGGGAGCCGCTGACAGGACAAAATGCTACATATACATCAAGCAATTTGTTTCAAAATTGGCCATTGACTTTTTGAAGCCGGGGCCACAGGTAGCTGGTTCAGCATCAGTGGAAGTTGTAGGAAGAGGACAGGTGTATGCACAGAAGGAAAGGCTGAGGGAGAGGTGGAAAATGCAGGAGTCATTGGAGGTGAAGCATGAGCATACTCGAGAAACTGGGAACCAGAGCTCTAGGTGAACCTTCACCTCCAGTACACCAGCATCTTTCCTGCTCAGGGACTATACATTTCTGCTGCTTGGCACTTCCAACTCTTTACCCACCAACCCCTGCTCCGTTGA
This sequence comes from Marmota marmota marmota, assembly GCF_001458135.2. Classification (NCBI taxonomy): domain Eukaryota; kingdom Metazoa; phylum Chordata; class Mammalia; order Rodentia; family Sciuridae; genus Marmota; species Marmota marmota. The sequence continues at coordinate 15,068,136 of NW_026000048.1, read as the reverse complement.
TATGTTACTTTCTTAAGAAACATTCCCCAGAATTCTCAATCCAAATACAGTCTTTCGATTCTATTCTTTCATCATATACTAAACCTATTCTTGCATTTCAGAGCATTAAGTGTATATTTATCTCCATGCTTTATTTATCATTTTCTCTTCTATTAGACTGAAATTCACAGGAGAGCAGGGATCTTGTCTTGTTTTGCTCATTTATCACCAACTACTCACTAGTAGGTAAAGTTCATGAGCTCAGCGGCAATGAGAGAAGGGGAAAAAGCAGGAGTTGCTGACACACCACTTCAAAAAGAGTTATCAAAATGTCACTACATTGGCCCCGCACAAAGGGTTGGGGGTCCTTAGATGACTAGTGCACAGCCCCCATTCTCACAAATCTGGTAGGACTTAGGGTTATGGAAACCAAGTAGATGACACAAAAAGATGTCTTTTATCAAAGGAGTAGGACTAATTGCTACTACATCATTCTTTCACTTCAACTTTCTCAAAGATTTTGCCTCAATTACCTGAAAGTCTAAGAAACTCTACTCAGAACACATTTGATTTGGCTTTGACATGTGAAATCAGTACAAATCTTGGAATTTGGTTTCTTGCTTAATAAGAAATTAACTATAGGCATTTATATTTCAGAAGCCAAAATGAAAAATCAAACCTAATTAATTGGTAACCAATCAATGCTTTTCTTCTTCCTTCTCTCCATGTATAATGGCAAGTCCATGAAGATACTCTTATTCTGAACAGACTAGAGACCCTTTGGAGACTAGAGGGAACCATTCTAACATTGCACATGGGGAATATGATGTGCACCTTATACTTTGTTAATAATTATGGGAGCTATAGGGCTATCTTTCTCACCGTGCTCCAAATCCTTCTCTACTTGGTGGCTTTCATGTCTTCTGTGTCAGGTACTGGTCTAAAATGTGCAGATCCCTTTTCTTAAGTGGTTGTACACTGGATGGGTTATGATTCTTGCTATCCCTGTTGTTTAAGCTTTAGTTGTTTCAAACATTATGATTACTTAAAATATCCTTTCCGCCTACGCTCAGTTTTCACCTACTACTCACTGGTAGGTAAAATTCATGAGCTCAGTGGCAATGAAAGAAGGGGAAAAAGTAGGAGTTGGTGACACACCACTTCAAATAGAGTATCAAATGTCACTATGTTGAGCCCCAAGAGTGGAAGAGACCTCAGATAATATAACTGTATTGTATTATCAAGCTAAAAAGGTAGTTTCTGATGGTCTTTGTGAGAGGTGATAATAGTTTTCCTCTAAATCACCACTGTTTCTAGCATCTCCATGATGTGTAAGTCTTCCCAATTTTCTCGAGGAAATGGGAGTAGATTCTATGTGTAGATTGACATTTGGTTTCCTGTGGTTCCCAGGGGCATATCTGTTTGCCTATTACCATGGAATTCTTAATGATGGAATTAAGAATACAAGTCACCTTGTGTGGCTGCCCATAACAGTACTACTTATAATAGTACTTGTAGTCAAGTTCAAGGTACCCCCTTAACATGACATCATAAATTAGCATATCATCAACCCAGCACCCCTTTTGGTGATTAACACTTCTCTCCTTTCAACACTTTGATAGAACCACACAAGTTCTTGGAAGTTGTGAAGAAGTGTACTTTGCAAGGGCTAAAGTACTTTTGCAATGAGCTACCAGGAGTGGTCATGATATGATTCCTAAGTCATTGTTAGATCTGCTTCAGGCATGTTTCCAATGGCACATCTTTGCCTCTAGCATGTATTTCAGGTTGAAGAAACTCTCTCCTAATCTAAATTGCCCAAGTTGTAGAGCTTCCTCAGTAAGTGTTAGAACCTAGTTGTTTATTTCTTCTCATATAGCACACCTTTGCACCACTTCATTATCCCACAGGTTTTGATTTAGGAAAAGCGTGTAAACTTTCAATATTAGCATGAGTAAAATAGAATTGGAAAAAAAAATATGCTCTTGCTGCCAAACACTCCAAAGCCTATTACTTCAATATAAGCCATTAATTTGTGCATAAAGTGTAGTGATGCTTCCTGATGAGATCTTGTGTGTATATTAGATAAGGTAACCTGGCCACTGTACAACAGATATGAGCTGTATATCAACTTGAAAATCTTTAGGACAAAGCACAATAAGAATCAGTTTCTCAATCATATAATGTGTATTCCTGATTAGTGGGTGGCATGAACTAATGATAACTAATCATCCAAATAATGATTAGGAAAGCCAGCTTTCTTTGATCTTGTGACGTTGTCATTTTTGATACAAGGCTTTCACCATTACCATGGAAAGGGAAAGGACATGAAAAGTTGCACATGTTCAAGGGCCAGTCTTAGAAGTGGCACGCATCACTTATGACTTGGCCAGTCACATGCAAGGAAACTGAGACTGGTGTCCAGCTATGTGCTCATGGGGAAGAGGATACAGCTGTGGTCAGTAATTATTCTATCACTGCCAAAATTGTGTTCTTTCTTCCTTTACACCCTCTCTGTGCCTTTCTATTTTTTTTATTTCTATAATGAAATGTTTGGCAGTATAACCTAAGTGTTGAGAATTTAAGAAAGAATCTGAAAATATACAATCTCATCATATTTTATGAATTTTAAGTTATATGAATTTAAAAAGTGTGACTTAAATATTAGTAACTATTAGTAGAATCTCATTTGATGTGTAAAATTTGAAAAACTGAAATATAAATATATCTAATTTTAAAATAATCTATATAACTTCAAAGCTGGCAAGCAAAGCAAAATGTAAAGCAGTTATGATTTTGATACTTGGAGCCTTTATTTCAGATGACAACAGAAATATTCACTACTCTTTATGGTTATAACATGAATCATCAAATTCGTTGCATGCATCATAATCTTTGGTGAGGATTTTAACGATTGGCATGCTATCATCTTAATGTTCATGGTTATTCCAATTTAAAGTCTTTTTTATAACCTGAAACAATGCTATATAAGAACTCATGAAGTATGGTGTAAGTGCCAGTGTTGAAAGTGCACCTTCAAAAGTTTGTAATAATAATCAGGAAATAGAGGAGGATGGGAAGAAAAAATAGAATAACATAAAGAAAATAAGGTAAGCTATATTTAGGAGTACCAGACATTGTTCTAAACACTGGATAGTATTGACCCTTTTGTATTGCATGATGTTTTAGATTGTTCTAAGTGTTTGGATTACATTGACTAAGAAGGTTCCTCTATCACTTCTCTTGTATAAATTCAGAAATGTAATACTCTGGGTTGATGGCCATATACCTCCAAATTCTGCCATGCCATGCTATGCCATTCATTTAGGAATGAATACTTTGTATACTCTTAGGGATGTTGAGAAATTAAAAGAAGATTTAAGCAATCTTTTTACTTGGCCCTATTCTAGAATTAATCCTATGGGAGAATTAAGAAGTATGTGTTATGATAATATGATAATATGATTCTACAGGAATAAGTCTCATTCTTGTGATTTCTTCATAGTGCTGTCTTTAGAGCCCTAACTTATTGTCTCTGTTTTCTTACCCCTCCATTGCCTAACAGGTGGGAGAGCCTGTTACCCTCCCACCAATGGAGAAGGATTTAACTTTATTTTTTCTTCCTAAAACCCCTGTTAGATTAGACATTGAGTAATGAGAACAGAAACTGAGAAAGAGAAGAATGAGTGGGATGTACATAGGGAAATGATTGACAAATTCACTAATTAATCTCTTCATTTATCAGACTGTTATCAAGAGACACCAGGCATTTTTATAGGCAAGGGGGGTTCACAAAAGAGGAATCAAGGTCCACTAAGGAAGCCAAGGGTTAAAGAAACAAAAATAAACAAGGAAACAAATGAAGTAGACGACAATGATGTGTCTAAGTTTCCTTGTGAAAAACTTTACAACAGAAGAAATGATGTGATGTTCTATGTTTCTGGTGTGTTGTCTGTGCTGGAGACGACTACTGCCTTAGCCTTGGGTGATAGGAACTCCTGTCTTGAGTCCAGCTCTTTAGGGGGTGTCACTCTGGCAAGAGAATTATGGGACCAAGGACCTGCCAACCTGAATTCCATGTTCTAGGTCTCCTGGAACATTGTGTTTGGATGACACCCTGGCTCTCTGCTGGCAGTTCTCTTGGCATTTTCCTCGTTACAGTTTCCTGCAGGGTGGGAATGCACAGAGAACAGAAGCATCTTCAATCCCTAAGTGGGGTCAGAGGCCCTTTGCAGGATGTTGTGACTGAGCTCTGACATCAGACAGGGGTGTCCACAGTATTGCCTATAAGACTGGTCACATAGGGAATTCAGGGGTGGAACAAGAGGTGGGTAGGGTGCAGACCCAGAGCACTGAGCCTTCCTTCCCTGTGTCTCTATTTCCCATGTGGGACTCTGGGAATTCTAAGAATCGTAAATTCACTCCTGATCTCCAATTACTTTAAGCAGTTTTGTTTGCTAGGACAGAAAACTGGAGTATACTTAATGCTTTATAAGTTTTATTTGTCAATTTTCATCTTCCTACATAGGATCCATTTCTACTATGGCCCAGGCCACACAACTGTAAAGTGTGGGCTTCATGCAGAAGATGAAGCTAAGGAGATAGGTTGGGTCAAACGATGCAGATCTTGGTGTCTCCTTCCAGTTAGCAACAGGGAGCTCACAGACATATTTAATTCATGATCAGATGAATTTTTATAAAAGACAACTTCAGGCACTTAGCTGGTTGGAAGCTGTTGCCCTTGATTAGCTCACTGATGATCAGGAACTGACCTAAGGCCGTGGAAGAGATAGGGAAAGTGAAGTTGAGAAGCTGAGGGGGGCCTGGGTTCGAGGGACGTTTATGCACTTTCTTGATTGATTAATAGGTCAGTTAATATGTGCAATGACAGAATGGAAGTTGGGGGAGTTAAAGGAACAGGACTCATCAGAGCAATTGAGAAGGGCTTATTTCATTGTTGGCTGGGAAACTGTAAGAGGTGAATGGCATTGATTGAGATTGGAAGGCAGAGTTTGAAGAGATAATGCCTTCAGTTTCAGGCTCCCTGAGTTGGAGGGAGGTGTCTCTAAGACATCTGCAGTTGTGTAGCTGACCTGGAAAAAAAAGAAGTCAGAGATAGACCCAGATTTTCCCACCTTTGCATCCCAAAGCCACATGCCTGTGTTGTAGCGTGCAAGAGTTGATCAACACTGTATACAAAAATGAATGGCCAACAGTAATTATTCCTTGGACTAAATGGACTAATGCTTGAGTCAATTCAATATTTGAAACTTAGATTGTGATAAACGCTACCTTTTAGGTCATTCTTGTATCTCATGTCGCACGAGGCTTCAGGGTGATTAGATTTGCTGCCCAGAAGTATTGCATTAAATATGGAATAAATCTGCATGTTCTGATGTAGCTGATTTGTAATAAAAGACATTTCTATCACAGACTTTTTGCCCTGGTCAATGCCTTCACTCTATATTTTATATATTCTTGATTTAAATCATTTTATGTTGGAGCTGTGTTAGCTTCTATAACTTCTAAAACCATAAAACATAATTATCTCACAGATAATGTTATGAAAGTAACACTGAATCAAAATGACTTTCACTGAGTCATATAAAGAACTCTCATGATTTCTTTCTTCTAATGACTTAAAAAATTATAGGGCAGGTCATGTTCAGAAAAGAATCAAATTATAGGTAAGGGAATTACATTGGATCTGTGCCAAAATTCTTAAGATAGACCATTGCCGACGATCAGAAGGTTTCCATTGGACTTGGAAACATGTCTCCACAATGCAGTGGTTACTCATGCTAAGCCTGAGAATGATTCTGATCCCTTAAGATTCTTCTCTAAGGAACACTGGTATCATGGTAATTTGTAACAATTCCTTCTTAAGGAATTTTGTCAAAAATTCTTATGATAAATAGATGAGCTTTAGAGAGCTAATGGGAAAAATATCTATTTATTATACTTTAATTATCAATGATGATGTAGATAATGATATTCCTATGCTTCCTCATTGCTCTATTGACATATTTTATTCATGTATTTATTCCTAATATTCTCCTATGTTAAGTTATTCTTCCAGGTAACAATTATAGATACTCTAAGGGCCATATTTGGCTATAGAAATTATGTGAGGCTGGCATCTCTTTAAAATAGTAATGAAATCTAAAGTCATGGTATTATTTTTTAAATGTACTATATAAATACAATTACTAGAAAAAATACATTAGAATTACTAATATGTTTATTGAATGGTATGACTGTAAAGTCTGTCTTTCTTTATAGATATAGTATCTTCAAAAATATATTATATCTATAAAGAAATATAGAAATTAACCATGATACCAGTGTTTCTTAGAGAAGAATCTTAAAGGGTCAGATTCATTCTCAGGTTCATTTCTCCACTCTTTTATTTGGGAAAAAATTAACCTATATATTTTTTTAAAAAAAGAATAAAAATATGCATGAAGAAAATATATGGATGAGGAAGAGGGGTGGTAAGGTCCCAAGGGATCATAGGAAGACATGCATGCATGCACACTCACATTCACAGCATGGAAAGAGTAAAGCCAAGAAAAGGGGAGCAGTTATCAATATCTTGCCTCCCTTGTTGCATAGAAAGTAAGTCAAATCACAAAAAGTACTTGTTTTCTGTTGATCTCTGAAATCAACTACCAATCAAAACTACAGATGTTTTTCTGGCAAGTAGAGATGACAATTTCTGCATAAGGAATATTTTTATTTTATAGCTGGGCGCAGTCACCCAGGCCAATAATCCCAGTGACTGGGGAGGCTGAGGCAGGAGGAGCACGAGTTCAAAGCCAGCCTCAGCTAAAGGGAGGCACCAAGCAGCTCAGTGAGATCCTGTCTCTAAAAATACAAAATAGGGCTGGGGATGTGGCTCAGTGGTCAAATACCCCTGAGTTCAATCCCCGGTAACCAGTGCCCCCTCCAAAAAAGAAGGAAATATTTTTATCTTATAATTTGTATAGCTACTATTATCATCTCTTTTTCATATCATTAGAGATTTGAGTACATAGGAAATTAAGGAGAAAAATAAAATAGCCATGTGCCCACAATCCAGCTTTGTCAAACTTTGCACTTCTAGGTGTGCTTCACATATTGTGGTAGTGCTGTTGAGTATAACATTGCTACTTTTGGGGCTGGGGATGTGGCTCAAGCAGTCGTGCGCTCGCCTGGCATGCGCAGGGTGCTGGGTTCGATCCTCAGCACCACATAAAAGTAAAATAAAAGATGTTGTGTCCACTGAAAACTACAAAATAAATATAAAAAAAAACATTGCTACTTTATAGTAGATTAAAAGGGAGAGTCCTGGGGAAGCAGGAAAGGCTAACTATCAGTGGGGCAGTTTATATAATTAGTTAGGGAGGCATATTTGACTTTCCTTGGTTCTAAATTGAGAGTGAGGACAAAAATTAAGGAAGCTGGGAGGTAATAATCAAGTGTTGGCTATTTGGAGCTGATTGTTTGGGGAGGTTTTTTGTTGAGCTTCCTCACTGTCATTGGTGATAGAAATCTGACTTCCTGCAGATTTGAATTCAAGCAGACTGGCTTCCTGAGCTGTTTATTGGAGATAAAGGGATTGGTTTCCTGGGCAGGTTGCTGCAGGTCCTGGGTCAAAGTACTATTTTTATATATGGTCTGGCTGTTGTTCATTTGTACATTCAGTCTCTCCTGATACCTCAGGTTATTTATGTTAACCCGTTGAATGTTTCATTGTACGACTATACAACATTTTATCCCTTCTCCAATTGATAAACTTGGATCTCAGCTTCTTACCATTAGGAGCAATGCTTCATTGATCTTCACGTCTATTTGTAGAAGATATTTTTATTCAGTACTTCATATCATAACTTTCTTGCCATATGTCAGCTTTCTGGGATTTTTTTTTTTAACCAGAGAGATGAGTTTTTATAAGTCTTGTCTTTCATTTTGGTCAAACCTAATGTACTATAACTTAAAAGCAGAATTAAATTATCTCTGGACTTAGGACACATTGCCCATGATTTGAAGAGTCTGATAGGTCTTATGACAAAAAGGAAAAGAAAAATCATTATTTCTCCTCCTTCTGCAAAAATACAAGTTCATTTTTCTGTGCCTCCTCTGTCTCCTGAAGTTAGTCAGGAATGGAAACTTCATCAATTCAGCAGGATGGGGACCTCTTTAAGCTAGCTATTATAAATAGCCTCCAGCTTTGCTTATTCAGGACATTGTCACATAAAGCTCACTCGGTGTGAATGTTTTTGGTCAAGGCCAGGTGACTTATAGATACTTAACTAGAAGTTAAATTGACCGCAAGTTCTAACATGAACCTTTGGTATTGAATAATTGTCAACATGGTTATTTTATGTTTATCCTCTCCTTTAAAAGTTCTGTGTACTGAATATTAATGTGGTACTCTATCCTGTATATGCTTTCTAGGATTTTCAGTGGCTTTTCTCCTTACTCCAGCTAATTATTTACTGCATGTTAACAGAAATACTATTTAGTTTTTTCAAGAAATAATTAAAAAATATATATGGTAGAAAAATGTGAAGTTGTGATCCTTATGTAACCAATGTTTTATTTTTATTGTATTTATTTAAGGGGTATA
>NW_026000048.1:15018129-15056453 GCF_001458135.2 Marmota marmota marmota | reverse complement strand
ACCTGGACCGAGAAGCAGTTTCCGTGGGCTCCTAGCCCTGGGCCAGGGCAGTTCCGGGAGCCGGAACTCGGCCGCTCCATGCTCGGTGTAAGCTCCAATAAGAGTAGGCTCCAAGAAGCAGTCCCCGCGGGCTCAGTTCCGGGAGCCGGAATTTGGCCGCTTAGTGCTTGGTGTATGCTCTGATAGGAGCAGGGTCCAAGAAGCAGCCTCCGCAGGCTCCCCAGCCCTGGGCCATGGTGGTTCCAGGAGCCGGAACTCGGCCGCCCCGCGCTCGGTGTTCGCTCCGATAAGATCAGGTTCTAAGAAGCACCCAGGCACTGAACCCTTGCAATCTGTCTGCAAGCCGCAGGCGAATGGCAGCCTGAAATTACCTGTTCTATGGCTGAATGAGCTGCGGTCAGTCGAAAACAGGGATGGTGACATCAGCTTTCCAACATGGTGGCTGCTGGCCTCCTCTGTGGTCTGACCGGTGTGGAGAACCGAGATGGACCCCATCCTTCCCCCGTCTCGAACCCAGAATTCAGCCCTGAGTACGGTGCTTGCATGGCTGGCAGAAACTGCAGCGCTGTATCCCTGTGTCGCTGTCTCCTCGTTTCCCAGCGCGCGCTGCAGACTCTAGCCGCGGGGCGATTTGCTGAATAAGCAGTGTTACCCTCCGTGCGACAAACCTCTCGCGTTTGAGTCCCCTTAGCCGATCCTCGTGTGATGGAAATCCTTCCTCCAGGTTCCGGAGCACCCCACTATTGCTGGAAATTCCTAACAAGATAGCCTTTAGCTGTCCTGACTTGTCATACTCCCACACAGTGAAGCAGCACATGGGGGCAATGCACTCCCCTCGCCACCATCTTCCGAATCCCTGATTACTATAGCTTTTAAGTTTAATGTTAAATTAGGAAGTATAATGTCTTCAGCTTTGTTTTTCTTTGTTAAGACTGGAAGTATTTCCTCTACTTTTGTTTTTTGGGAAGAGTTTAAGAAGGTTTAGTATTAATTCTTTGGATATTTGGTAGAATTAATCAATGAAGGTGTCCAGTCCGTTTCCTTTGTCAGGAAATTTCATTACTTCTGACTCTTCATTTGTTATGGTCTGCTTGGGTTTTCTGTTTCCACCTGTCTCAACCTTGGTGGGTTGCATATTTCTAGGAATTTGCACATTTCCTCTAGGTTATCCAATTCATTGGTGTATAATTATTCATACTATTCACTGAGGGTCCTTTTAATTTTTGAAGAATTGTTTTTGTGTTTCCTCTTTCATTTCCACATTTCGTTGTTTGAATCTGCTCATTTTTAAAAAATCTAGCTAAGAGTTTGCTGAGTTTTGTTCATTTTTTTTTCTGTTCTTTTCTATCACTGAGCCACATCCCCAGCCCTTTTTATTTTTAATTTTGAGACAGAGTCTCCCTAAATTGCTGAGGGTCTCTCTAAGTTGCCCAGGCAGGCCTTGATCTTGCAATTCTCCAGCCTCAGCCTCCCGAGTGGTTGGGATTATTAGTATGTTCCGCCACCCCAGTACTTTTTTCCTGTAGGTTTTCTAGGTTCTGTTCCATTTATTTCCACTCTGGTCTTCATTATTTCTTGACTTCTGCTATATTGGTTCACATCCTTCTTCTTTTTCTGCTTACGTGAGTTATAATGTTAGAGTGTTTGAGATCTTTCTTCTTTCTACATTAAGGTTTTTATCACCCTAAAATATGCCCTTTAGAACAGCTTGTTCTGCAACCTTTAGCTTTTGATGTGTTGTGTTTTCATTTTCCTTTACCTCAAGGGTAGTTTTTTTTTTGTTGTTTTTGGTTTTTTGTTTGTTTGTTTGTTTTGTTTTTAAGAGAGAGAGAGGAGAGAGAATTTTTTAGTTTTCGATGGACACAACATCTTTGTATGTGGTGCTGAGGGTCAAACCCGGGCTGCACGCATGCCAGGCGAGCACGCTACCGCTTGAGCCACATCCCCAGCCCAGGGTAGTTTTTCCTTTTTATTTCTTCTTTGACTCATTGGTTCAGAAGCATGTTGCTTAGTTTGCATGTATTTATGAATTTTCCTCCTGTTATTGATTTCTAGGTTCATATTATTGTAGTTGAAAAAGATACTTGCTGTGATTAAATCTAAAATTTTTTCAGACTTTCTTTGTGGCCAAACATATGGTCTATCTTGAAGTATGTTCTATGTGTGCTTGATAAGAATGTATATTACACTGTTCTCTAAATATCTGTTAGGTTTATTTGGTCTAATGTGTCCACCAAGTCCCATGTTTCCCTCTATCCAACGGGATGATCTATCCATTGTTGAAAGTGGGGTATTGAAGCCCCCTATTATTGCATCGCTTACCATCTGCATGGAATATTCTATTACTTCACTTTCTACCTATGGATGCCCTTAAAGGTAAGATGGCTCACTTGCAGGCAACATGTAGTTAGATCTTGTTTATTTAGTCATTCAGCAACTCTATATTTTGTAATTGGAGAATTTAACTCATTTACATTCAAGATAGTCACAGATGGTAAAGAGTTACTACTGCTATTTTATTCATTGCTTTCTCTTTGTTTGTAAACAAGGAAGGAATTCCTTTCTTCCTCTCTGCTCTCTTCTTTTTGTGAGTAGATGGTTTTCTGTAGAAAGATGCTTTGACTTTCTCTTCCTCTTTTGTGTGTGTATTCCTGGTATTGTTCTGTAATTAATGTAATGCTTATGTGGATAGTTTTTATTAATCTACTTTAAGCTGATAATTTCTATCACATAATTTAAAAATGACTCTACAATTCCTCTTCACCCCCACATTTTGTCTGTGATGTCATAATTCATGCCTTTTGATATTGTATATCTCAACAAATTTTTTGTAGTTATAGTTATTTTTCAGTAATTTTGCTGTGGCCATGTTTTAAAAAAAAAACAATCTTCTCACTCATGAACCTGGTTCTTTTCGTATATTTAACTGTTTCCACTATTTCTTGCCTGAGTGTTGTTTGTCGTTGTTGTTGTTTTAAGACAAATCAAAAAACACCTTTCTAACAAATCTTACTATCTTTGGGCTTACCCTGCCTCGGGGGCTATTCTTCCAATGGTTATCAGAAAAATATTCTAAAATTAAAATCTAATTATTCCCCTGGTTAAAACCCATTAAGACTTTTTACCATCTTTAGGATAAGGTAACGCCTACTTAGACTGACATGAGAAACACGTTGTGACCTGAACACCACCACTCCAAGCTCCTCCTTTGCCACTCTGCAGCACAGACATCTACCAGGCAGCCCAGCCCTGTTCTCCGGCTACACCCAGAGGTTGCCAGATCTGCACAGGGCTCCAGACCATTGGCCTGAAGTACTCCTCCTTCCCTTTCTTGTCTTTCCAACTCATCCTTTAGGATTCAACTATAGAATAATCTGCTCTATAACTCTGTTTCAGAGCTTACTCCCTCACCTACAGAGTCAGGGACGCCCCCTCCTCTCTATGCCCCAGCCCATACATTCCTCCATTCCTCCAACAAGGTGCTTGACATGAGGTTTGTAATTAAGAATCTGTTTGCCTCCTCCCACAAGAGTTCGCAGAGGGACTGTGTCAAATTTTTCATTTTTATAGATTTTAATTTAAATTAAAATATATTTACACACATATATGTGCAAACACACATACATAAGTACACCTTTCTTTTAGCTCTGTCCTGGCACTTGCTTTCTGAAAGTTGACATGTCAGTTAATCCCAAGCCTTCAATTTCCTTATAAAGAGGTGAGTTTGGGTTTTGGAGGACTCATTAGAAATCTCAACCTAAGATCCGTCAAGAATAAGGCTGTTTGTTCGGGTTCCTTTTTCTATCATCACATCCAGGAAAATGTTTTGTCATTTTGTTGAATAAATTGAAGGAGGAAAGAAATGAATGAGGAGGAATAGTGGGGAGGGAGGGAGAGAAGGAAGACAGGAGAAGGAGAGATCAAAGGAAGGGGCAGAAAGGGATTGTGTAACTCCATGAGGCATTGTTGAAATCGACACAGTGGAGGAGACACCTAAACTATATTAGAATCTGATGGGAAAGAGGAAAAACAATGAAACTAATACTAACAATATTCCTACCAAAAATATTTGGTGATGCTCAAAAAAAAAAAAACAGACATGAAAACTGCCCTCAAAAGCTGTCTGTCTGATAAAGGAGATTAAAACATGTGTCTATATAAAAGTATGAAGCAAGCAATAAGAATTGGTGCATTAAGCCTTCTGTAAAGATCTATTAAATTAATAAATAAGTGAGCAAACAGAAATATAGATGAAGTTTTTAGGGGGCCATGGAGCAGAAATAAATTCCATCTAACTGAGGGATTATGAGAAGGGAAAAATAATCCTTGACCTAGGACTTGAGGACAGGGGGAATTTGTATAATATGGATAAGGGGACAGAGATGGAGTTGAGGGGAGGATGGAGAAGGGACATTCCAGATGGACTGAAGAGTGAAGAGGGGTGAAGGGAACCTGAGATTCATGGTTTGACCAAACAGTTCTGTTTCAATGGCTCACAGTTAAGATGACCACGTCTTCATTACTACCTATTCTGACACTTACACACACATTGTTTTATTTCTTGGCATTTCCACTATTATGGTAACCCAAAAAATACCATTTCTATTTCTCCAAAAGCTTTAAAATCTACTCAGAAGTAGCCAAAAGAGCATTAGTTAAAACAGTGATGTGTAACTCTTGTGACCCCAGCCTTGTTCCAGGGCTTAAACATGGAGACTTGGAGGTAAGCTCCTGTGAGCATTGGGGGTGGGTAGTAGCAGAGTTTTCATAGCCTTGTTTCCTAATGAAGGATTGGAAAATCTTTAACCAGAGTAAACCAAACTCTAAACGAGATGCCAAAGTCCTCAGGGTCAGGAAACCCGAATAGTACAGAGAAATGATAGTGCCTTTGACCACAGAGAATTGCATTTATGCAGTGCTGCTCAGGAACCTAAACTCCTGTTGTGAAAGAGTATTTTTCCAATCATCAAAGGGTAACCTTTAGCGATTGTGACAGCTATCTTCATGTGCTTCTCACAGGTGCTCCATTGAGAAGGTTGAGTGTGACAATAAGAAAGGGAAATCATGTTTTCTGTTTTACAGACATTTAAAAAATGTTAAAGTTTAATAGCATGATCTTTTTCTTCTAGTAACATTTTAAATTTTAAAATAGATCTTTGAAACTTCTCTTTTTTTGTATTATAAGCAACCCTACAAAAGTAGGAAAAGTGAAAATTTAATGTATTTTTAAGTATCATAGAAAAAAAAACAATTTCCTTATCTTTATGAATTATTTACTGCTTCCAAGCGCTTACCAATCACATTGATTCTCTGGGGTAATTTAAATGCATATACTCCTCAACTTATAGTGGGAATACATCCTGATGAACCTATTAAAAAATGCAAATATTGGGCTGGGGATTTGGCTTAGTGGTAGAGCATTAGCCTGGCATGCATGAGGCTTGGGTTAAAACACACACACACATACACACACAATAAAAGTTGGAAAAATCATAAGTCTAATATGCATCAAATGTGCCTAACCTATCAAGCACCATATCTTACACTCACCTACTTTAAGTGTGCTCAAAACATTTACAGTAGAATACAATGGGCATCACAATGGAGTATCATACAGCATGTTGCTAGTCTGGAAAAAGTTCAAAATTCAGAATTTGAAGCATATTTCAAAAGAGGAAGTATAGTTCTAAAAATCGAAGTACAGTTTCTCCTGAGGGCATATTGCTTTTGCACCATTGTAAAGATCAAAATTTGTAAGTTGAACAGTCGTTAAGTTGGGGATCATTTGTCCAGTTTGACAAGTGAAAAAAATCTTTCTGTTTGATTATAGAATGAGAGTCTATGAGATCCTAAGAGACGGTTGTCATTCAACGTTCAATAAATAATGTTTACCTGCTATGTCTGGTACTCGGCTTGGTATTAGGGATAGAAGAGCACAGATATACCCCTGAGAAACAGGAGGAGCAAGCAGGGCCTAGCAATTGTGGGCCTCACACGTGAACACAGAGGCAAGCATGGGGATCTTCTGGGGCTTGAAGGAAGGCTCTTCACCCAGTTTTAAAGGTTAAGAGAAGATCCTAGAAGATAGGGCATAAAGGTAGAATAGGCTTTAAGTCAAAGATAGAGACTTANATATGTCTTTAGTGGTTAAATTTTAAAAGGCAACTGCTGGATGTATCTAGATACCAATGATATTATCAAAGGTTAACATCACATTGGGGATTAGAATTATAGTGGCCAGCTTCTGCAGTACTGTATTATACTTCTGCCGGATAAGAACTGAATCCACACCCCCCTCCCATTATCTAAACACTGGCCTAATGCAGGATAATTTATGTTTTCAATTTTATATTTAGGAAGCCTAATGCAAGACTTTCCTTTGATTTGCAGTTTGAGCTACATCTAAACCACATTGTGTCTGGGGAAAATATCAATATCTAGGGAAGGTCAGAGCCACATTACTGTGTCCTATAGTTATGAAGGAAGGCCCTAGCAAAGAGGTAGCTATCAGCAAGAGCAGCCATATATAGTATCTGCAGCAAGGAGGGTCATAGAGTGGAGAGGGATCGGGGAAGCCACCAGGTATGGCAGGAGTACTGATCTGTGTAGTACAGGAGGAACATCTTAGGGAAGATATCAGTGACTTACATTTTCTTAGGGTGATGGATAGCAGAGAAACATTCTCATTTATCACTCTAGTTGAACATTATTTTTAAGCTAGAGTAGCCTAGGAAACATGGGTTGTACAATGAACAAACTCCCTAGAATTATTTTTGGAGGCCTTTAAGGATCAACGGATACATAATAATGAAAATGGTAGTGGAGGCTTCTGATTTTCTCCATGACAAAATTTCAGGGAAGACTTTTCTGTTATACATGCATGGATTTATGAAAAAAGTTCACTGTCTGTTCAGTTGGCAAATTTTCACACACAAACAACAGACTCAAATGCAACATTCTTTACCTAAAGAGCAGTTTAAGCTGTCTACTGAGTCAGAAACATCATGACAGAGGGGAGATGCAGCTGCCTGGAGGTGATGGGATATCTTGCCAGCCAAAGGTTTCTCTTGGTATGCATCACCTCTGTGTTCAGCAATATCATACTTTCTTCTTTGATGGGGTATTATTATACATTTCATCTTACTTTTTTCCCCTTTTTTAATGAAAGCAGAATGGACTGTCAGAACTGGAATTGCTTCAGGGATACTGTACTCAATTTTCTAATCCCATTTTTGTCTTTTGTTTTACTCATTGAAAAAAGCAAAGATGGGTGAGGTCACAGAGAGAAAATACCAACATAAGCAGGCATGATAAACTGTGCAGAAATAGTACCTTCCCACACTTCCAGATTAGACATTAACTCAAGTGAACAGATCTCTCAAATGCAGGCAGCTCTGGAATGTTTACTCCTCTATAGGGTATTACATTTTTGTTTTTCCAATTGATCACTTAAGCATCACATGCCTCCTTGGCAGATGTCAGTTTTCTCCATCTTGGGATCAATACCCCTGTTGAATGATCCAAAAATCCCATGGGGTGAAAAGGGGAGGTAGGTGAGGCCTTCCTGATCACCAGCCTCAGAGACCACAGGAGCCCATAAACACAATGATTGATCATTGCCAACCTGTACAATAGAGGGGAGCTGCTGGGGTCTCCAAAACAGGTTGATTCTAGCTGGCCATAGGAATTCACTAGGGATACTTGGGTGAGGATGGGGAACGCTTGTGTTTATACTTTCCAATGACAACTTTTTCTAGGCCTGGACAGCTTTTTCAGGGCCTGTTTCCAGGACACATACTTGATCCTGGGAACCAAAGAAGAGGGTGGGGAAAAGAAACCAGGCCACTAGAATCAAAAACTAAAAAAGGAGAAGCAGTCATATCAAGAATTTACCAACCTACTATGTGAGTCAGCTTTCCATTACTCTGACAAAATAGTTGAGAGATCCTTAAACTTTTAAGGGAAAAAAAAAGATTGATTTTAGTCATGATTTCAGAGATTTCGGGTCATGGTTGGTTGGCCCTGTTGCTTTGGGCATGGTGGAGAACTCTTCCCCTTATGGTAACTGGGAAGCAGAGTCAAAAAGGGCCCAGAGTCTCAATATCCACTTCAGGGGCATTCCCCCAGTGACCTAACTTCCTCTCGCTAGGCTTCATCTCTTAAAAACATTCTACCACCTCCCAGTATAATTACAGACTGGGAAAAAAGCCTTCAGCACACGGGCCTTTGGGGGGCATTTTAGATCCCAACTATAGCACTTACTCTACTTGTACTTTTGTTCATTATCAGAGAGTAGCAGCAACACCCATTTGAAGGTACCCTTTGTTCTCTTGTCCTCTTTAGTTCTTGGTTCAACTCTAAGAAAGCCTCCAGTATGCCCACCCTAAAATCCAGTGCAAAGTGTAAATACAGTGCCCTTTGCCCAAACATCAAGATGGAAATATAGTGCCCTTTGCCCTTCCAGATACTAAAACACATAGCCTTTTCCTTTTATTCCATGCTTTCTCTCAACTTGTCATGGTGTTTTCCACTTGCTATTTACTGTCTCTCTGAGTTAAAAAAAAAGAAAAAAAAATAAAAATTTTCAAATCCTTGGCATGAATTTTACTGTTCATCTTTTTATTGTGTAGTGCTGGTTTTAAATGCAAATTGTAAGATAATTTAACCTATCTGTAGAATTACTGAAATGACACAGTTTGTATTTTTCAGCTCATACTTGCCTATGTATTTTATTCATACCACAGAGTAGAAGTGCTTCATAAAACAAATTCAACTATGCTTACTTCATTTCTGCCAACTGGTGAATAAGGAAAGATTGAATGAAAAGAAACTATGTAACTATGCCTTATCTTTTTCCTTCTATGTCATTATTTTCAGCACTAAATGGCTGGATAATACATAAGTACCCCAGCAAAGGTAAATCAGCAGATGTTTCAGAAAAGAGATGAAATTCATGGTTTTTCTACTTGCCAGGAGGGTTTGCTCTTTGGAATCATCAACACAGATACCTGTTAGCAAGGAAGAGAGAGAGTGTGTGTGTGTGTGTGTGGGTGTGTATGTATGTGTGTGTTTATGTGTATTGCTCCCATCAAACTCACTCAGAACATTGAAGAGAAGAAATAGTTCTGAATTTATTTAATGAGGCTAGAGTTGCCCTGATACTAAAACCAGAGAAAGCTATTAATAAAGAGTGGGTATTATAAACAATGCCCCTTGTGAATATAGATATAAAAAGTCTATATTAGTCAGGGTTCTCCAGAAGAACAGAGTCAATAGGATGTATTTAGAAATAATAAATATTTAACGAGAAATTGGCTCCCATGATTATGGAGGTCAAGGAAACCCACAATTCATCATCTGTAAACTGGCATCCAGAAAAAGCTGGTGGTATACTCTAATCCCCAAAGCCAGAGAGCCAGGGGCATTGATGGTATATGTCCTGATCTGAGTCTGAAAGCCTAAGAACTAGAAATCAATGTCCAAGAGCAGAAGAAAATGGACATCCCAGCAAAAACAGAGATAATTCATGCATTCACCACCTTTTTGTTCTGTGTAGGCACTGAATGGATTGGATACCGTCCATCCATATTGGTGACAGCAATCTTCTTTACTCTGTCCACTCATTCAAATGCTTACCTCTTCCCCAAATACTCTCATAGATGCATCTGAAAAACATCTTTACCAGCTATTGGGCATCCCTTAGCCCAGTCAAGTTGACACATAAAATTAACCACCCCAATTCCACCCCTTCTCAACTTGACATTGGATCATATTTCCTTAAGCCAGACTAAATCTCCAAAGACTATAGGAAGGTCAGAATTCCACCAAACACAATACTATCCTGTATACAACCCCAAATGAACTTAATCCCTTTCCCAGAAGTGGAGGTGAAGTCCTTGAGTAACATTTACTCTTCTCCTGATATAATATAACCTTGATACTATGATGTTAAATTGACAGTGCTTAAATATTGACTCATATAAAGCCAATACCTTTTTTACTACATGTTAAAGGAATAAAATGTATTTGCTTTAATATATGTACATATACACACAAACACATTCATAATAAAATAAAGAGGATGTAGATATTCATGACAATTGGAGTCCTCATTTCTATAACCAGTCACATGGTCATAGCTGGTGCTTAATAATTACTTTGAACTATACCCATTCTATATTCTCTCTGGAAACACATCAGTGGGTTGTGATTTTTTACCTGGAAACTTGAGATGACTTATTTACCTGGGAACTCAGGGTGACTCAGAGCTTCATTCCTGAAGGGGAATTAGTAGTCTTGCCTGGATTGGGTTGTTATAGTTTTCCAATGATCTTTATCACAGAGCATGGTCTGAGAGATGCCCTAAGGGATCACCCATGTTCCAGACATACTGTTCCTCACCCCTATATAGAGTAGTAGTCCAATTCTCCCTTGGCAGTCTAGATAGATCATACATGCCTGTAGATTCATTTCCTTCCTGGCCTGTTGTAGCCATGTGCAGCCAAAAGTAGCCAGGAGGCAGCCTTAATTTCTATTTCAATGGAATAATTGTCATGTTTCCTGATGGAATAATTTTCCCATCTGGAACTAGGAACTTTAGACCAGCAGAGAATAAGGTTGGTAGAAACAAGACACAAAGATTATGTTAATGGGTTACTTAATTCCTAGAGCCTGAATCATGTCTAGGGGAGAAATAGCACTGTATAATCAGCACCAATTCAGAATGTTTACAGCTTCCTAGAAAACCAGGCCCAGCCCTGCAAGGTACTGACACCTACCTGGTGCTGTCACTGAGTCTTTAAAAGGCCATTCCACCATTCTTTTAAACTAGCTTCTTCGGGCTAGTGGAGAACATTAGAACAGTGAATTCCATGAGCATTGGCTCATTGCTACACTTCTTTGACTATGAAATGAACTTCTTGATCAGAAGCAATGCTATATGGAATAATTGGTGGAATATTGGTGGACATGGCATTCTCCAAGTCCGTGGCTGGTAGATTTGGAGGAAGCATTGTATGAGGAGAAGTCAAATCTTACCTACAATTTAAGAAATACAATCAACTTAGTTGATTAGTCCAGTGTAATCAACCTGACACCAGTAACTAACTGGCTAATCACCTCAGGGAATAGTTGCATAATAGGATATCAGTGTTGGTCTCTGGTGCTAGTAGATTTGGCATGCAGCAGTGATCATAAGGTTAGTCTTGGTAAGTGGAAATCACCTCCACTCCTACCACCAGAGCTACTTTATTCAGGGATGGATGGGAGAGGCTTATTTGTGTCCATAGAATGGTTTATCTTATCCACTTCATTATTAAAATCTTGCTTGGGTGAAGTCATCATTTGTTGAGCATTTACTAGGGACACAAATATCTTCATGTCCTTTGCCCATTTAGAAAAGACCTAGTAGTAGACCAGGAACTTTCTCCCCAAAAGAGAGTGGCTGTCTGAAGATGATGGCATGCTTTGCTTAAAAATCCTGGGGTCCTATGCTATAATTCAGTCATAAGGACCTGATGAAGGCCCCGAACAGCATCCCTATCTGCTACTGCTATTTTGAGACCAATGAATTTGCAGGCATCATATTACCCAAATGGCAGAGCAACTTATATAAATAATAGATACTTTTCTTACTCTAGGCCCCACTCAAAACTAGCAGCTTGGGGCTGGGGTTGTGGTTGAAGTGGTACAATGCTCACCTAGCACATGTGAGGCCCTGGGTTCAATCCTCAGCACCACATAAAGATATTATGTCCATCTAAAACTAAAATAAATAAATAAATAAATAAATAAATAAATAAATAAATACTAGCAGCTTGGGCCTGGGGTTGTGGCTCAGAGGTAGAGTGCTCACCTACCATGAGTGAGGCATTGGGTTCAATCCTCAGCACCACATAAAAATAAAATAAAGCTATTGTGTCCACTTATAACTAAAAAGTGAATATTTAAAAAAAAAAAAACTAGCAGCTTTTAGGGTCATTTGGTAAATGAACTAGAGTAATACACCCAAATGGGGACATGTTGCCTTCAAAATCCTAAGAGGGCCACTAAATACTGTACTTCTTTCTTGGTTGTAGAAGGAGCTAGAGGCAAAAATCTTACCCTTCACCTTAGAAGGGATATCTTGTCATGCCATATACCACTGGAACCCAAGAAATGTCATGAGGTAAAAGATACTTGAATTTTAATCAGATTTATTTCCAACCCCCTGACACATATATGTCTTACCGATAAACCCAGAGTAGGTGACACTTCTTGCCTATTAGATCCATACACCACAGTGTCATCAAGTTAATGGACCATGTTGATCTTGTAGAGAGGAAAGACAATAAAAATCCCCGAAAACTAAATTATGGCAAAGGGTGGAAATGTTGAGTAGGACAAAGAAAGCGTATTGCTGGCCTTGTCAGCTCAAAGTGAACTGTTTCTGGGTGTCTTTAACAATGTATGGAGGAGGAAAAAAGCATTTGCTAGATCAGTAACTGCATACCAGGGGATGTGTCAAAGCAATAATTGCTTTTATTGCCAAAACAATAAAAACACATCTGGTATGGCAGCTGCAATTAGAGTCAACACTTTGTTAAGTTTATGATGATCCAGTTCTTCTCCCAGATTCATCTGTCTTCTGAACAAACTAAATAAGAAAGTTGAATGGAGATATATTAGGAATCACCATCTCTGTATCTTTCAGGTCTTAGATGGTGGCACTAATCTGTAATCCTTCTGGAATGTGGTTTTGCTTTTGATTTTCTAGTTTTCCAAGTAGAGGCAGTTCTAGTGATTTCTATTTGTCCTTATCTACCATTATAGCCCCTGTTTCATATATGAGGGAACTAGCTTGTGTATTGTGCTAATTGTTGGTATATCTAGTCCAATTATTCATTCTGGAACTAAAGAAATGACCACAAGTTGGGTTTGAGAGTTCACTGGACACACTGAGAAAAGGAACTAGATTAAAACTATACTGATCACCTGACCTCCATAAGCCCTTAGTCTGAGTGGTGAGCCCCAGTGATGTTTTAGTGTCAGATCAGAATGAGTGTTACATAGTCCCTGAAACCTCTGATTGCTTCCTCTTCCTCAGTGTGTGGGTACACTGGTAGAATATTGCAGGTCTTTTGGGGGAGGGATAGGAGAAAGATTAATGGTATATATTCTCAGCATTGTTTGAAGATTCTTCCTCAAGAGAACATGGGCTCCTCTCCATTCAAGGAGATTTGGGTCTAAAAACTGGACCAATTCTGAGAGTTGATTGAAGAGCTCCACATTTATCTTAGGAAAGAAAAGAAATGA
Source organism: Marmota marmota marmota (assembly GCF_001458135.2). NCBI lineage: Eukaryota > Metazoa > Chordata > Mammalia > Rodentia > Sciuridae > Marmota > Marmota marmota. Next base: position 15,043,160 of record NW_026000048.1, on the reverse strand, counting down.
ATTAAATATTGATTTTATATTCAAAAATCAATCCGTGTATTTCATCATATGAAAATATAAAAAATAAAAATCACACAATTATCCCGATGCACTGAAAGCATGTGATAAGATTCGAATGTACATTTCTGAGATTATGAGTATGCCACTAAAGTAGTAAAAGGACATAAAATGTATTCAGATTGTAAATGAAAAAATAAAACTGTCTACATTCACATATATGATATACATGGTTATTTATATAAAAATATGATGGATTCTTCAAGAAAAGCTATTAGAAATAATAAAATAGTTTTTTCAAAGGTTGTAGTAAAAAAATTAACATAAACATTTAAACCTACTTAGATATTATAACAGCATACAGTAGAAAACTGAAATTAGTAAAGCAATACTACTTAAATTAGCATAAAACATGAAATATATAGAAGTAACCTTCACAAACTATGTATGAGACCTGAAAATTATAAAACACATGTCAAGAAAAATGAAAGAATAACTAAATAAATGAAGTCCCACACTATTCTCAAGGCTCATAAGACTAATACTGTTAAGATGTCAAGTTTCCCCTAATTTACCCATAGATTTAATGGAATCCTAATAAAAATGTCAACAATTTCTATAAGAAATTGAAAAGTTAATACTAAAATTCGTGTGGAAATGTTTAAATGCCTGCTACAGCCAAAAGTGTTTTGAAAGTTTGGAAAATTAACAATATCTTATTTTTAGGTTTATCACAGAGCTATAATTATTAAGATTTTATGGTTAGCATATCTCATGAAACATAATTAGCATAATTCTAGACAAGTAGATCAATATAACAATATAAAGAATCCAGACACAAAACTACACACGTGGATAAATGATCTTCAACAAAAGATAATTCAATAGGGAAAGGATATAGTTTTCAACAAATGATGATAGAACAAGGAGCTATTCATGTTTAATAAGATTGACTTTGATTCTAATTTATACACTCTCAAAAATTTAATTCAAAACTGTATATAGACCTAAATTTATAAAGAAAAATTTTGTGGCTGTGGGCTAGGTGAAGATTTGTTAGATATAATGGCAGAAAGACATTCCATAAAAGAAAAATGTACTTTATTAAAATTAAAATTCAGCTCATCAGAAGACAAAAACAAACAAACAAAAAAAAAAACCAACCACCCAAACAAACAGACAAACAAAACCACAAACCAAACTACAGTCTGAGAGAAAACATTGGTAACAGCCATATCTGATAAAAGGTATATATACAAACTCACATACCTATATACATATGTAAACTTAAGACAAATTAATAATCCCCTCCCAAAAGAAAAACCAATCAAAGTAGACAAACAATTCAAGGAGACATTTCACAAATTAAAATAGATCAACTGACAATAAGCAATGAAAAGAGATACTTAAAATCTCGGTTGGCCATCAGGGTGATGAAAATTCAAATCAGTGAAATGCCATATCTATTAAAAGAACAAAAAACTAGGGGGGCTGACAGTGTTGGAGAGATTGTGAATGAACCAGAACTCTCATCTACTTCTTATAGTGATGTGAAATGATGCCAACTAGAAGACAGTCTGGAGGTTATTTAAATGTTAAGCTACATCTACCATATCTTCTAGCCATTCTACTCCTAGGAATTTACCCAAGAGGAATGAAAGCATATATTTATACAATGACTTATAGACCAAAATTCTAAGCATTTTTATTTATAATTGCTTCAAACTGAAAATAACCCAAGTGTACAGAAATGAAAAAACTAATTATAGTATCTCTAAACAATGGAGTATTATGATCAAGTAAGAAGAAATAACTATTGATAGTATATGCAACAACATGGAAGAATCTCAGAACAGTTCTCCTGAGTGAAGAACACATCCTGGGTGATCCCATTTATATAAAACTTTAAAAAGTGCAAATTAATCTCAAGTACCAAAAGCAAATGAATAGTTTTCTGGACATAGCAGGTAGAGAAAGGATTGGTAGTAAGGATAAAGTAAGGGAGCAAATAGAAAGGGGTGACAGGGCCTGGGGATATAACTCAGTGGTGGAATGGTAGAGCAGATATTAAAATTTACCCAAGTATACATTTTAATACATGCAGTTTATTGTATGTCAATTACACTTCAATAAACTGTTTCAAAAAACAATCTAGGACCTAAACAAACATACCTACAAGCCAAATATAACCCAGGCTGCCAAGTTTCAATTTCTGACAACAGAATGCTTGAGAAAAAAAAGACACTTTACAGGTTATTATTCCCCTCACTGTAAGTCAAACCATATGTCCCCAAATGAAAGAAGATGCAGGAAGACTGAATCTAACCAAGGCACACTTTTCCACTCAGTCTGACTTCTTGTCATGTTCTTGGACTTGTTAAACAATGATCCCCTATAAAGTACTCAAACCCTGCTAAATATAAATATTACGTTTAAACTACTTCTAAAAAATTTTTACTGCTTCTTGAGGAAGGAGAAGGAAGGTTCTTATCAATGTGCAGACAGCCCTGCTTGGTCCTCACATGTCCTGAGTTTCCATTCGTTATCTCAGTTTGCAGGAGCTCATGCTTCCTTTGATTTTTCATGTATACTTTGCTTGGTATTTATCATGATATTCTTTTCACACTGTTTACTAAGAACAGCTAGGTCTGGTATTAGAACTGATTCTTAGTGGCCCTGTACCCCAGCCTCCTCCAGTATAAGGTGATGACAAATTCCTGAGTTGCATACAAAAATGCAATGTGTGAGAGAAGAGCCCCAGTAGTAGAGTAATGTTGTTTAGTAATTACTTGGATGAGTGAAATACCTGCTGGTTTTCAAATACTGATGTTTAAATTTTTTCATACAAATTTAGAGGGAAAAATAATGAGAACCAGCTTCATCTTAGGAAGACATCAACTGAGTGGTTTCAGATTAGTGAAACTCCTAGGTGAACCATGCACTAAATCCTGACCCATGTTTCTCATCTGACTTGCCAGCAATGCTTGTTTGGTTTGTCTTAGCAACTCCTACCCCAGAGTTCCTGCTCTTTGTTTGGATGGGGCTCTGCTTCATCTTATGAGGATGTGAACCCATTCCCAGCAGAGTGCCAGGGCCTGACACATAGCACATACTTCAAAGCCACTTGCACATAAGCCAGTGAGTGGAGGAGATGCTGATCTTCTCAGGTGGCTCCTTGTTAGCTGCTGCCCTGGTGACCTCTTCCTGCATGCATCCTAGCAGGTAGTTCAGGAACCATGGCAATGAGAGGCAGGCAGGCAGCATGGGTCCACATACTCTCAGAGGCAAAGCTTTTTAGGTTTCCTTTGTATGAGTTTTTAGGATGTGGCTTTGTCTGGTCTCACAGTGGTGCTTCTGCTGATGATATTCATGTCTGAAAGGCCCCTTTGATGTCTCTTACCATGTTCTCATGACTGGCGTACAGCCCTGAGTTTGTCATAGATGACACTCTCACCAGAGGGGTATGTTGGTGCTCTTCCCTTTTTTCCTCAAAATGTAGATGAAGGAAGCATAGGAGATCACTGATATGTCATGGGGACACAGACAGTATATCAGGGAGGAGAGGTACAAAGTTCTGCAGCCACTGGATGGGTGGTGTGTGCTTTTTGCACAGGATGCTGTTGCCCCTAACTATTATCTGGCTCTGTGCCATATAGCATCCATTGCAAGTGTCTCTAGAGAGAATTATTTAAGAAACTGAAAAAGGGAGAAGAGTTTTGAGGTGCATACTTGGTTAATTGTGGCAGGAGCCTGATGACTCAATTCATACCTGGAACTCAAAGAATTGACTATGGTAGAAACACAGATACTGGAGGAACCAAACAAAAGCAAACGCTGAGAACAAAAGAAGTGACCCAGAGCAACAATGTTATTGGTTGCCCCAAAGAAGGTATGAGCTATTGGTACCTTTCCATAAGAAAGGAAGGAACCATGAGCTCAGGGTACCAGAGATGATTCTGGCCAGGGACATAAATAAATGGTCATTTTCTTTGCCTTATATTTGCCATTGTCTGATGGATTCAGAGAAAGAAGAGTATACCTGGGGGAAAATATTCCAACTATAACTCATTATACTCAATTACTCTTTATTATCATCTCTTAAATATACATCTCACTTTTGGTGATTCTTCACTCCTTCTTTGCAGGTCCTTCAGGTTCTGATTTGGCTGTAGCTGCTGAGATATTCCATGTCCACTTTTCTCCCATTTGTCCAAGCTAGCAAATCTATCCCCTGGCCTAATGTTAATGTGATGAACTCTTTTCTAGCACATTTTCCATTCTTTGAATAAAAATGTATCCACACCGAGTATGGTGGCACACGCTTGTAATCCCAGTGGCTCAGAAGGCTGAGGCAGGAGGATCATGAGTTCAAAGCCAGCCTCAGCAGTTTAGCAAGGCCCTAAGTAACTCAATGAGATGCTGTCTCTAAATAAAATACAAAAAGGGCTGGGGATGTGGCTCAGTGGTTAAGTGCCCCTGGGTGCAATCTTAGGAATGAAAAATAATATTAATAAAATTAAAAATGTATCCACAAATGTTGATTTTGGGTTGGGGATTGTGGTAAGTTAGGGAGATGAAGATGAATTGGAAACTATCTCTAACCTTGCTGGAGTAAAGTGAAGAAAGGTCTAATGGACATTTAGGGTTATAGACCAACTGTTATGGTTTAGATATATGGTGTTTCCCCCAAAGCTCATGTGTTAGATAATACAAGAATTTTCAGAGGCAGAATGATTGGATTATAAAAACCTTGACCTGATTAGTGGATTAATTCCCTGATATGGATTAAATGGATAGTAAGTAGGCAGGTAGGGTGTGATTGGAAGAGGTAGATCACTGGGGGCATGCTTTTGGGTCTATATTTTATCTCTGGTGAGCAGAGTTCTCTTCTCTGCCTGAATGTCATGTCCTGAGCTGCTTTCCTCCTCAGGAAAGCATCAGGACTGCTTTGCCTGCCCTGATGCTCTGCCTCATCTTGGGCAAGCTCAGTCCCTGGTTATCTGTGATAGAAAGCAGACAATTGGGGATGAGGGTGTGGTGTATCATCCTGAATGTCTGATTCCCAGGAACTATGAATGGAGACAAGAGCCGGTTCTAGAAGCAAGTTGCTAAAGAGAATAAGGTCCTCATCATGTCAAGCATTTTGAATATGGATTTGCAAAGCTAAGTGTAGCTGAGGAGAATCAAAATGCAAAATATGCTGTAGCTAGAAATCCAGTACTTCAGGGCAAAAACAAATGACCAACATCATGAATAAAAAGAGTAGAAACCTAATTAATGGGAAGGCAGAATTGGTGGGCCACCCAGCTATTCCATCTTTGTCTTGGAATCAAGACCCAAACCCAGTGCAAACTACCATACTCCTTAAAAATGAGATGGGTTGAGACTTTTTGGATGTCTACATGTAGATTCTCCCTTGCAAATCCTAGGCACATACCCTCTTCCCTCATCCTTCCCTCCCACTATCACTACCATTAGGAAAACAAATACTATATGATATCACTTATATATGAAAACTCCAAAATTTGATCTCAAAGAAGTAGAAAGTAGAGTAGTGATTACCAGAGCCTGGGAAAGGTAAGAGCAAGAAGGGAATGGAGAAAAGATGGTACAGAAGAGCAGTTGGATAGTTTCTAATATTCTATAGCATAGTAGGCTAACTATGGTCAACAACAACTAATTCTACTACACATCAAAATAGCTAATAGAGGGTTTTGAATGTTTCCAATACAAAGAAAAATAAAATGTTGACAGTGGTGAGTATGCCAGTTACCATAATATGGTTATTACACATGGTATACATGTGTTAAAATATCACATTATATGCCCAAAGTATATACATGTATTTTGAATCAATCAAAAAAGTAAATTTTAAACAGAATTAGAAAACAAAACATTTTTTAAAAAAATCCAGAGCATATATGATTCCATAAATGTTTGTTAAAGGTGTATTTATATATTTTGAATGCTTACAATAGGATATGGAAGGATACATGCTTATGCATTAAACCATTACTAGTTAAAAACATCAATTATTTAAAAAAGGAAAAATACAGATCCTCTTAACGCCTGGGATGAGTCATTCATTCTTACCTATTTTGCCTATTCTGAGATTCCACAGATTATAGGATATACAATCTAATTAATAAAGGCATTCGGGAGTGGAATAAGGGCAGGAAGAGAACAGTACACTAAGTATCTGCAACTCAAACAAACAAACTGAAAGTAACATAGTTCCTCTTTTTCTGAGTTTCCTTCTTTTGACCCACTGGGTTCTCTTCAGTCACCATTATGTACATGAGAATTATTCCTAGGTACATTCCCTTTTCCGTCACCCTTCCCTCCCACTATCACTACCATTAAGACCCTGGCTCAAAGTCTTTTCTGTTCAAAAAACTGAATGCAGTTGGAGAAAAACAGACCACAAGGGAGAAAGAATTTATTTAAATTTAGGAACACTCACCTCAAGGGAACCCTGGATACTGATCATGACCTTAGTGGGCTCACTGGCTCATCCTCCCTGAAACCATTCTACATAGTTTTGAATCTCCCAAGAACCCCTCCAAACACCTCTGTTCCTCACTCTTCATTTGTATGATGGTTAATTGTATGGGTCAACTAAGGAATCCCCAGATACCAGGCAAAACAGAATTTCAGATTGTGTTTATAAGGGTGCTTCTTGAAGAAGTTAGCATTTGAATTAATAGAATGAGTAAAGAAGACATACCCTCACCATTATGGGTGCACATCAACCAGTCCATTAAGGGTCTGAATACAACAAAACAACAACAACAAAAGTGGAGGAAGGGCAAATACTTTCTCTATTTAACTGGGACTTCCATCTTCTTCTATCATTGTACATCAGCATTTCTGGGTCTTGGTCTGTTGCTTTTCTTTTTCAAGTCTTTGGACTGCTACAGAATTATACCATCAGCTTTCCAGTTTGCAAAAGGCAGATCATGGGATTTTTCAGCCTCTATAAATATATGAGTCAATTCCCATGATAAATCAATCTGTGTCTAATCCGCTTCCCCAAAACATAAACATACATAGTCATTCCTCAGTGTTTGAAAGGGGTTGGTTCTCAGACCCCCAAGGATATCATAATCTGTAAACACTTAAGTCCTTGGTGTAGTACTTGCATAGGGCGTAATGCTTTAAATCATCACTAGATTATTTATAATATCTAATACAATGTAAATGACACATAAATGGTTGTTATGCAATTAAATCATTTAGGAAATAATGGGGGGGGGAGAGAAGTCATATGTTCAGTGAAAACTTGCCTTTTTTTTAATCCACAGTTCTTTGAAACCATGAATGTGGAACTCAACATTAAGAGGTACAACTGGACTCTGTGTGTGTGTGTGTGTGTGTTTTATGTGTGTGTGTGTGTGTGTGTGTGTGTGTGTGTGTATTACTCTGTTCTGTTTCTCTGGAGAACAATGACTAATGTTCCCAATATATTATCTTATTTTTTATCATCATTTTTGTGGAGATTTAAGTATAGGTGCTCTTTAACTAAGGTTGGAGTTATTTCACAATCAATCCATTGTAAGTTAAAAATATGATAAGGAAAAAATGTATTTACTATACCTAGTCCCCTGAACTTCCTAGATTAGCACCACAGTGCTCTGTAGCTTTGATTGTTTTCCACATGATCACAGGGCCAACTGGAGCTGCAGCTGCTGCACTATTCAGCATTCTAATAGAGTCTTGTATGGCACATTACTAGTCTGGGAAAAGGTCAAAATTCAAAATTCAGAGTACAGTTTCTACCGCATAGATGTTGCTTTTACACCATCATAAAGTTCAAAAATCATGTCAAATCAGCATAAAGTTCAGGACCATTCATAACTAAAAAGCCTTTTCATCATCTCTCCCAACCTCTCAGCTGACTATCTATGTGCCTATAAGCCTGCCTTTCACCTTGTTAAAGAGGAACTGGGGCTGGCATTGTGGCTCAGTGGCAGAGCGCTTGCTTACCATGTGTGAAGCACTGGGTTCAATTCTTAGCACCACATACAAATAAATAAATAAATAAGCACATAAATAAATAAAGGTCTATCAACAACTAATAGAATATTTTTTTTTTAAAAAAAAAGGAGGATTAGAGCTCCCTGCTTCTAAGGCCCACCTCTCTCCAACCCAGGGCTTTATTCCTGCAGCTCCCTATGCTCCACCTCCATCATCACATTTTTCCCTTGTATTAGATTATTATAATGAACAAACCAATATGCTGGAACAGATTTCATCTCCAAGGCCCTCTCAGGTCCCCATTGTCACTGATGTCTTGGTCCTTTCCTCCTTCTTTTCAGAGCCATCCTCCCTGAAAGCACTGCACATGCCTGCTTCCTCCATCCATGTGTCCCCTTCTCCACAGAGCCCTTTCCAGGTAGGCTTCTGACCCCAATACAGCTGCCTTGCCAAGATCAACAGTGTCGTGAACATGGGCAAAGCCAACAGCCATACTTGGTTTCCTCTTTCCACAAAGCCTCTTTTATGACATCAGTTTACAATGATAAAAATATAAAAGATGGCCCCAAGAACAATAGGAGGTAAAAGAAATTATACTAAAAATGTGCAGATTTTATAAAGAACAAAATAGAATTTTAAGATTTTTTTACATTAAAAATAACATTTTGAAATGTTTAAAAATGATTTAGACATACAGATAAGTTGCAAAAATAGCACAGAAGATTTTTGAGTATGCCTTACCCAGCTTCCTCTAATGTTAATATCTCATATAACAATGGCATCATTATCTAAACCAGGAAATTAACATCAGTACAATGCTATTAATTTAACTGCAGTGTTTATTCACTAATATTGTTTTTCTCTTCTAGGATCCAATCCAGGCTCCACACTGCATTTAGTTATTATGTCAGTATATTCTCCTATACTGGGACAGCGCCTGAGTTCTTTTTAAAACAAAATATCCCTCCATTCAGATATATCTAATGTTTTCTCATAAGTAGAAGAAAGTATTTTGTGCAAGAATATAATACAGTTTCAGCATTCCTAACCTGAAAGTCTGAATTTTTGAGAGCAATATGACCTCACAAGTGGTAAATTTCACACCATGAAACTGTTTTATGGACAAAATTATTAAAAGTAATATCTAAAGTTACCTTTGTTTCAAGTTTATAAGTGTATATGAAATCTAAATGAGTTTCATGTTTAGACATGGGTCTTGTTCTCAAGATATCTCATTTGGAATATGCAAATATTCCAATACTGGAAAAAAATTGAAATCTGAAATGCTTCTGGTCCTAATCATTTTGGATAAAGGATATTCAAGCTGTAGAAACTCAACCTTGTAAAGTTTTTTAATCTGTTTACCATGAGACAGACAAGATTCAGGTATTTCTAAAAATATATTGGTTTAACAAACTTTTTAAATCCCTCCAAAAAGTAATATATATTTTTCATTTTACAGATGAAGAAACTGATAAACTAATTAGCTGTCCAACTTCTCACAATTACAAAGGACAAGGTTGAGATGAGAGCCACAGCTCTGACTCAGCAGCCCACATAATTTTTGCGGTGGTGAATATGGGTGCAGTTTGGGTGGGTAAAGGAAGGATGAAGGAAGGAGAAACTTCTGACAAAGCTCTTTAAAGAGGAGCCAAGTTATACTTAGTGTTTGTGATAGTCACAGGGGTAGGGGGTCTTCAAGAACAGGTAAAATACCTCTAGGCAGCTTTCATTTGACCATGTTTGTCAATCATAAAATAAAACTAAAATCCTAAATGACACTGTTTATGCCATCCATCCCTGTTCTTAGGACCCAAATCTCTTTTTTATTTAACCTTGGGTTTCTTTTGTGTTTAATTTTATTTTAAGGTGGGGTGTCAACCTAGAAAGACTCCATTGCATCAGAAGTACAAGCTACTAGATAGAAAGTAATGTTAAATAACAAAAACAGGCATGAGAAAAATGAAGAGTCTGTTGTGAAAGTCATTGATTCTGTACTATCCTCAAAAGTGAATCATAATGTGCATGTTACAAATATCTCGTTAGTAAGCCTTAGAACTTTTNCGCCTTGTTGAGGGTGATTATGTGTGCACATTTTAGGAAAAAGTAGCTGCCTGACAGTGCTCATTTACATGTCTAATTGCTGTGGGCAGCACATGTCAGCCAGCCCTATTGAGTAGGGGCAAGCCAGGGACAGGGAGAAACCCAAAAGGACATAAGACAAAATATCCACATTATGCTCTTTCATGATTCAAATGCTCAGTGGCACATTTTAGATAAAGCCAAGTGACTCATTATTACTGTTCTCAAGGTCCTTTTACTTGAGGCTTCAGATGGTCATAGAACTCAGCGACCTTGAAAGATGAGCTGCAGGTCATAATGGACAATTTTTGATAAATTTCTTTGCAGTGTAAGAGGGTCAATGGACTCTCAAATACCAATAAGAAGCAACGGTCTCTATAATTCTTAACAAAACTTACTGAGACCACATGTGAAACCTTATTTCCTTTTCTCTGATTGTCAAACACATTTATACGATGTTTTATTTTATTGAATTTTTTCTTGTCTTTTTATTACAATGAACTTAGTTAAGTTATGAATACAAGAGCCTTATGATTCTTGCCAGCATTGGTGACCTTTGTTTTTAATCTTTGGTGATTCAATTTTTGTATCTTGATTTCTGAAACAGATCACTGGATGCGTAGTCTGGTGTTGCACACAGCACACTAATTATCTGAAAACAGAAACCTGCCATTTCTAAGCTCTTCCTTTTTTTCTGTAGACATACAGTTCAAAACCTACTATGGATGCAGGCTCTATAATCACACATTCTTGGACTCCTCTCCTAGCTTAGCCTCCTCTCATCACTTGAAAGACCCAGGGTAAGTTTACCTCAACTTTCTAAAACAGATTTCTCACCTGCCCAAAGGGATGATCATGGTATCCACGTTACAGGACATTAATGAAGATTAAGTGAAAGTAGGTAAAGCCTTTGGCAAGGTGCTTGCCCCTCCCAAGAGTTCAGTAAATGCTATTAAAATATAATGTGACTAGTCATGTAGAGTGTTTTCAACTTTCCACATTGTACTTGGTATCTCAGACTTTCATAACTGTGCTGACCCTGAGTTCCATCATGGAGAAATGTCCAACTAGGGTTCTAAGTGCAGAAGCATCTATTTCTTTTCTTTTCTTTTAAAATTTTTTTTTATTTGTTTTAAATGACAGTAGAATGTACTCATATACTTTGATATATCATACACAGCATGCATTTCTTTATTATTCACTAAGTTGTCAGTAAATGGCCACAAAGTGGTATTTGTAGTGAATGCTATGCAGGAATTTGATTTTGGTGAAAAAAGATCACTTTGAAAGAATAACTGATTTTTCCCCATTGTATTACCAAGCAAAATGAGGGGGAAAGGGCTATTTAGGAGATTCAAAATAGTTTTCTTTCAAGAATTGTGTTAATTTGGTTCATTGATATAGACATTCATAAGCTAATAATAATAAGATTCTTATCACAAATAAGAGTTAAATTTTTAATGCTTCTTTTAAAAACTTCGAATCATGAAAAATTTCAAGACTATACAAAAATAGAAGAATATAATAAATAAGCCTATACGTACACATCTCTCAGTCTCAACAATTTACAATAAATTTGTGGCCAGTCTTGACATTCCCACTCCCTCCCCTCCTGCCCCATTATACTGGGTTATGTTGAAACAATACCAGACATCATATCATTTCATTCCTAAATAGTTGGAAATGTATCAAAAGAAAATAAGCATCTGTTCATTTTAATAAAACCACAATATCATTATTACGCCTTTAAAAAAATTAAATTCCTTACCAACATCCAATACCCCGTCAGTTCTCCAGCTTCTCCAATTATTTTTGAACATTGTTTTAGAGTTTGAGTATTACTTTTGAATAAAAGAAAATGAAAACATAAATAAGTAGAAAGTAATTTGTGAATTTGGGTCATGTGATATAATAGAACTTTTAGAAATTGCCTCTCAGGGAGTAAATTGATACCACCTGAAATATTGAAATATATGTCTTTAGTGGTTAAATTTTAAAAGGCAACTGCTGGATGTATCTAGATACCAATGATATTATCAAAGGTTAACATCACATTGGGGATTAGAATTATAGTGGCCAGCTTCTGCAGTACTGTATTATACTTCTGCCGGATAAGAACTGAATCCGCACCCCCCTCCCATTATCTAAACACTGGCCTAATGCAGGATAATTTATGTTTTCAATTTTATATTTAGGAAGCCTAATGCAAGACTTTCCTTTGATTTGCAATTTGAGCTACATCTAAACCACATTGTGTCTGGGGAAAATATCAATATCTAGGGAAGGTTTCATGACCTTCCTCTCTAAAAGTGATGAGTGCCCTAGAAATGAATTAAATAGAAGCTCTCTGTTTTGGATGATCACTTTATGATGCATTTTATCTTTGCAAACCAGGACACTGTAGGACAAAACAAACACTGAACCATTCCAGTGGGGTCAGGAAAAGGACAACCCTTTTCTCTTTCTGCCATAACACTTCCAAAATGGTTGCAGGTCTCATATATTCAGAGCCAAGTCATGCCTATGGAAGCCTGATATTTAAGAATATTTAACCATATTTAAGAATTATGGTGAATCCTTTTGCAAAGTGAGGAATGCATGATTTAAAACTTTGAGCAAATATTATTAATTTAGTTCTCTTATAATAAATTTTCCATATATTAGCCTTTTTCAAATGGATCTAACTTGAATGCCATTACTATTAAAATGTTACTGTATTCTTATTCTTTTGTAGTAAGAATGGGTGTAGGTAAAAATGCTAAGCATCTGTGGTCCAGAACTGCTGTGTTCCATGGGATTGCATTTCCCTGAGACTCATTTGTTTTCCTTTTCTGAGCCAATGGTTATTCTTTGGCCATTTTTCATGGTGTCTTGCTAGTTTGTCCAGTAAATATCACCTCCCATGTGGAGAAGGAATGACACTCAGTATGCAGAGTCATTTAAATTCCAGACCTTGTCATGAAAGAAATGTGTGAGGATTTGTGCCTAATGCTGTTTCTTCACAATGTGTGTATTTTATTCTCATCACTTTTATGTGTTTACATCAAGGATGACACCTCTAAATCTGCTCAGTTTCTTACTGTGGTCACAAGGAGGGCCTTACAGGTGATCATGGATGACCCAGGGAACCCAGTTGCATTCAGGAACAAACAGCTTGTGAAATGGAATTCTATGCCATCCTCAGATAGCATGTCTGCTGGTGGCGTGGTAACTCCAGAGCACGAAGAACCTCCCAGTTAGGGGTTAAACATGTGAACCAAGCAGTCACATTCCTGTTCATCCCTTCCTTTGTTTTCCCCTCTTCCTCTTCCAATTCTGGTCCTATTTTCTTTCTAGACAGTTTGCACCATTTCCAGGGAAAATTCAGCCATTCGGTGCAGATGTAGCACTATTAAACACAATACTACTGAGCACATTCTTGGCAAAGAACCAATGCCTGAAACATCCTGATAGTTACTAACCATGCACATTTTTGCATATGAAATGCCTATGGAGAAGCACCTGCTGTTTGGCCTAGGTTCTTTGCTCTCCCTGCTGCCTAGGACTGCCGCTGTGGCTTCTGCCCACAGACCTTACTGCACAGCCACAGGATGAGCACAGGGCACATCCTGAGCTGGGACAATAGAACCAATAGGGGCAATTTAGGCTTCTGTCAGTAAAAGCACTTAAAAGCAAAGGAGATGATTTCATTTTGACCTTTTCTACCCATGGTTGGAATAAGGTGAAATTAATTTTAATAGTCATTCATCAAAAGCATTTTGACCATTATTGTAAGATCATTGCTTTTCGAAGTATGCAAATGCTTGTTAAGAGGAAATGATTGAGCATTCAACTACTCTTCAATTTAGAAAAAAATCCTTCAATAATGTAAGATCGTAGACTCTTTAGACCTTAAGCTTCACTTCCCAACTTGCTTTTAAGCAGTTCACTTAGAGAACAAAGTGCGGAGAGACATCAGGTCTTCTCACCTGTTTAAAAATTGCTTCTTTAAAGTTGCATGCTGGCCCACTTCCTGTCCTTCTGAGATGTTTGTTTCTTTCTGACTTCACTGTCACTGATCAGAAATAACTGAAATGTTTTGGAGCATATATTAACACTTACGAAACAGATGCATTGATGGATATGAATCATCCCTACATAACTTGATGCATGAGCTAAGTTGTAAGGAAGAACTGATACAGCTTTCTACTTTTGATTTCAGGGGACTGGGTTGGGGGTGCAGCTAAGTGGTAGAACACTTGTCTAGCATGTGTGAGGCCCTGCGGTCAATCTCTAGCACCACAAAAAGTAAAAAAATAAAAGAAATATAGCCATCTCTGTGCACAGGGGAGTTATCCAACCTCAAGTTTTCACTAAAGAAGAACACATTTTTGCTCAAGCTTTTGCTTACAAAAGCAGAAAAAAAACTGTTTGTTAATGTTTTCATTTAGCTGACAAAATTGCAGTTCTCTATTTTAGGAAGGATTTGATATTTGTTAACAACTCTGAGTCATTTCATATGTAATACAGCCTCTGGTTTTTATTCTGTCAGATTTCTGAACAAAATCTTAGATTTCCTGATATAAATATGGTATGCATGATATGTTCAATGTAGAATCAACCTAAGTTTCTGAAGGTGATTAAACAAAAATAAATGCATAATTTATCATCCTCGCCAGGAATCAGGATTCCTAAAAGATTCCAAACATGTATGATGGTTTTACTTTCTGTATATATGCTTCTTTGGATGATAAATATCTGATTGTCAAAAGGTACTTGAAGATCATCTTAATTTTGCTACTTTAACAGGGATGTCAGGTGAGCTACCTACTCTTTGAAGAGCTGCTTACATTTGCCCTGATTCAAGTGTAAATAGAAAACTCCCCCATAGGAGGGCTGGGAGACCCCTGGGCTTCCCAGGTCAATGTGGCAGCTTCTGCTTCGCCTGCCCCAGCCTGGCAGGACAGCCTCGCCCTTAATCAGATTCTTTAAGAACAGTCCCATCGATGGGCACAGTGGTGCACACCTGTAATCCCAGTGGCTTGGGAGACTGAGATAGGGGGATCATGAGTTCAAAGCCAGCCTCAGCAATGATGAGGCCCTAAGTAACTCAGTGAGACCCTGTCTCTAAATAAAATTCAAAATAGGGCTGGGGATGTGGCTCAGTGGTCTAGTGCCTCCAAGTTCAATCTCTGGTATCAGAAACAAAAAAGAATCCCATCTGTCATCTTTTCTTCTTTCAGTAACTGTTTTGACCCTTTGGGACCCTGTGGGAAAGGTCACAATCAATGGACTTCCCTTTGATGTTTTCTGAGCACCACTTCATTTTTTTCCCCCTGAACTTCTTCTCTTCCTTCCTGAAGAAGCAGATTCTTCCTCTGCTACCTTGTAGTCCTCTTGGAGGTCTCAGCTTCTACTCTGGGCTTATCTGGGTAGTTTCCAAAGAAAATCTGGATTATTAAGTTACTTCCATCTTGTTATAGGCTACACAAAGATTTTGGCTTTCATTTCCACAGGACTTAATGGCATGTTAAGGAAGATGGCTAGCCTAAGAAGCCTGAATAACAGGTCTTATAATTCTGCCTTTCACCCTCTAGGTGACCTTGGCTAAGTGGTTTCACCTTTCTTAACCTCCATTTCCCCATTTGTAATGTGGAGATTATCATAAGGCTTTGCTTCTCTTGGAAACTGCCTGCCTAGTTTGTCTCCCATGTTCTTCTGAATGCCTGGATGATAGAGGGCTCCAGAGCCTTGGCCTCCAGTCAAATGCTCCTGGAATTATACAACAGTTCTACCCATTCAGGAACACTTCCATTGGAACAGAATGCTTTGGGTACAAAGACTTAACCACTTTAAAAAATACAAATATAAATATTGGCTATGCAAACATGCATGTCTGGAATATTCTAGCCATATCACTACAGTGATAAGGAGCCTGAGTAGACATGTGGCTTGAGGGACTGAGAATGGAAGCTCCTTCTCTATGAAATATGATGCAAATATTTTTATTGGACACTCATATGCTGTGTGCCACTGGGCATTTTATAGTTATTGTATACTGACTACTCAAAACCACCTGGAAATAATTTTTCTTTATTTCAGAGAGTAGAGAACTGACTGTGAGAATTGAAAATTGCTCAAGACCACGCAAAGTGTCTGATTCCAAAGTATGCTTGACTTCAACACTCATGTCTATTGTACCAGTTAGGGTTCAGGTTGTCAATCATACAGAAATGTGTCTATACTGTCTATGGTCACCAGAGTCTCATAAACTACAGGAAGTTTAAATTAAGAAAAATGGTACATTAGAAGATATTGAGGGTCACAGTCACCTGCAGTATTCAAAGAGGTTATGAACCTATGTCTTCAGCCACAAGTTAAATGTGGATTCTTGTGAAAGAATTTCTTTTTCCCTTATTTTGCCTCTTCCTTTAGAACAAGGGTCTCTGAAGTGTGATGTGAAAGGCAATCCATTTGGATGTGGAAAGAAAGGATGATGCAGGAAGAAGAAGTTTCCAACATTGGTTAGATAGAGCACAAATCCAAACTAAGAGAGGACAGATATCCCATCCCTAATGGAAGAAGTGTCACAGAATTTTTGGCCATTTCAGTCCCCTTCAAGGTGAATTCTTTAAAAACAAATGAACCAAAAACTAGTATGTCCTCATGGAAGCAGAAAGGACCATGGTAAGAGTCACATACTGTATCCTCATCCATCACCAATTCTACCCTCCACCCCTGGCATTTGCTTGGAGTTGGAAACATTGACCCTCTTGAGTTCTTCATGCTTCTTCAGAAAAATCTTAAAGGAACTATGTCCCAGTTTATTGGAGCTAAAGACAGAGGTTGCCACCTGAGTTTAGCAATTTTCTGTTATGTACCAAGCAGAAAAGTTAATGGTGTAGTGAGTAAAGGGTTTCCTCGAGTTTGTTGGGTATCTCATGAAAACTTAGAAAGGAAAATATTTTGACTCCCACAATATTCTGAAATGTGCAGTGACTCTGCGGGACAAGGCATTTTACTTCTGGTGCTTCACATTCCAACTGCTAGCAGATTCTTTGCAGATAGTGTCCCAACTAGGATGTCCACTGGAGCTCTAAGCTCTTGGGGAGGAGGGATAAGAGATGATGGCATTGAAGAGGGCCAGAGCACAAAGAGCCTTTGAATCAATTTGCTAGAGCTGCTGTAACAAAATTCTACAACCTGAAGAACTTAAACAACAGAAACATTGTTTTGCAGTTCTGGAGGCCGAAAGTTCAAGATCTTGGTGTCTACAGGGTTGATTCCTTGTGAGGACTATGAGAGCAAATCTGTACCATTGGCCTCTCCCAGTTTCTGGTATTTTGCTGGTGATCTTTAGTATTCCTTGGCTTGAGGCTGTATCACCCTGGTCTGTCTTCATATGTGCATGGCCTTCTTCTCCCTATGTATGTGTTTGTCTCCAAATTTCTTCTTTCTTTGTGAGGACACCAGTCACATTGGATTAGGGCCTACTCAAATGACCTCATTTTAAGTTGATGACTTCTGTAAAGACTCTATCTCCAAATCAAGTCCCATTCTGAGATTCTGGGGGTGATTTCAGCATATGAATTTTTGAGAAGAAATATTTCAGTCCATCATAGCCAAACCAGCCAAGGAGTACAGACTTGAAGATCAGAATTTTTATTAGGAACACATAAAGTAGTATTTTTGAAAATGCTTCACAAACTGTGAAGCAAAACACAGATGTGAGCCCTTGCTACTGGAATTGCTAGACATTTTCTAATTATTTAGCCCATTTTTTTTCCATTCTTGGAGGAAGTGTGAAGAAGGCAAAGTGTGTCTACTGCCTAAAGGATTAAGAAGAAAGAAAATAAACAGTCATCCTTAACATATTCTTCTAAGGAATTGAGGTCTTCTAATGAATTTCTGATTTTCTGAGGAAATTCAAGAAACTTCCTCCAAAATTTTTACTGGACTATTCATGACTCACCCTCACATTCAAGGCCAGTGGGCTTGCATATAAAATAGAAATGCTCTGTTGAAGGAGACCCAGCAGCTACCATTCTTGCTTAAATGAAAAGCCCGAGGACCGCCCTCTTTGGAATGTCAGATTTAAAATATAGAAAAGAGCTTATGTTCCAAAAAGCAGCAAAGAGGATTGAGCTCTACCAGACTAAGAATTAAGAATATGTTAGTCCTTTTAAAAATGCCTTTCTGGGATATAAACAAGATTAAATTTTAAAGTGGCTTCTTTTCTTTGTCTGTATAATATTTTTCTGAGAGCAGTTTTGTTTGCTTTGAAAACTATCACCACCGGCGTCTTAGAAATCTCTTAATTGCTTTATCATCTGCTAACAGCCCACCAATCCCCCCCACCCAGCCTCTCATGTCTTCACTACAATAGAAAACGAAAATTCATTTAAACAGGAGGGAGAGCACCCATAAAACAGAGCCAACAGCATAACAGGCAACAAGACACTAATCTATACTGTATGGATTTGTTTCTCTGTTCATGTATATAATGACTTTAGTCCTCAATGGATTTGAGGTGTTTCATGAAAGCACACAAATTACAGTAGGATTAAATAAACAACTGAGGGAAAAGAAACCAAGAAAACATGGGTGACAAAATTAGAAAACTAGGGACAGGTTTTGAAATGCATGTCTTTGCTGAAGCAGGATCTCAGATGACGCCCAGCTTCTCTAAGCCATGGTGTTCCTCAAAGGTGCCTGGTCTCTGAGATATTAATGCAAATGAGCTCTTCACCAGAGTAGCTTCTCTGAGTTCTTGCCTGCAGATAGATTTCTTCCACAGGGCCTCATAAAGTAGACACTACGGGATGATGGTCATGGTTAGAACTGCCATAGGCACAGCATAAGATGGATATCATGTGGTTGGCTTCTTGTATCATCTCTGGATTAATTCTTAAAAAAAAAAAGGAGGTGGGTCTAAAAAACATGGTCCACCCGAGCACAGTGTTGCATGTCTGTAATCCCAGTGGCTTGGGAAGCTGAGGCAGGAGAATCTTGAGTTCAAAGACAGCCTCAGCAATTTAGCAAGGTCTTAAGCAACTCAGTAAGATCCTGTCTCTAAATAAAATATAAAATAGGGCTGGGGATGTGGTGGCCCTGTGGTTAAGTGACCCTGAGTTCAATCCCTGGTACAAAACAAAAAAACATGGTCCAAATCAAAACTCCCTGATAGTTTGACTCCACCTAAAGGGTTATTAATTCACTTGCTATATATATTACAGAATATCCAGAGCAGTATTTCTGAATCTCTTTGGAGCATGAGCTTCTTTAGTAAGAGTCTTGACAAATATAAACTGAGAAACTAGTATAGTCAGATACCTGAGATTATCTCCATTAATCTGTGAAGGAACTGCAGGGGTACATTCCATTGTTATCTCTCATTTCAGAACAGGAATTTGAGGCCCCTTGAAAATAAGCCATTTGTTCAAGATCTCCCAGTTGGTACATGGTGGAATCAGAAATAAATTAACTCAGGAAGTCGAAGTTCAGCCTAGTCGAAACCACCTCACAAACCGGCCCATTGACAAAGCCCTTTAATAATCTTATTAAAATAATTATTCTATGTCTCCAGAAAAATATGCACATGGACATAAACAGAAAAGCCCATGCATCATTTCTTCATAGTGTTCATATGTTCCCTGAACTCTTCCAAATAAATGAAGTATCCCCCATGTGAAGATTGAAAGCTCGAATGCTATTCAGAACATTTCTCGGCAATAGTTTTCTATAGAGAATTCTGTGAGGCAGGAGAACAGAGCTGGAGGCCTTCCAGATGGCAAATCTTGGGGAATAGACATTCTAGGGTGCAGATGAAGAACAGACTCATGAACCTGATTAGTCAGGTAAGATGTGGGGAAGCATAGGGCCCTCTTGTGAGAGTTGAGGATGAGCACTAAGCCAGTGGTCACTCTAGCTGCAAAGTTGGGTAGGGAAAAACCATTCATTGTGATTATATTAAATTAAAATCATTATACAGATAGTGATAAATATGGAAAATATAGATAAAATAACATTTCATATTCACAAACATGTAGATATCAACATCGACAATACAGTCATACAGACAAAACACAACCATGGATGTAGATAGGGTTTTTGTTGGTGTTTTGTGAGGTCTCTGGATCCTGTGTCAGCTCAACACTGTTTTTTCTTTCTTCATTTCTGGTCCTTCACCTTTATTTATTAGAGGTGCAGGTAGAGGGAAACTGTTTCAAGTACAGCTTACATCAACTGCTCGGATGCTTCAGGGAAGGCTGTAATTACATGCTGTAGATATGCTGCAAAATCCTGCAGGGCAGTGAGTAAATCTTTCTGAAGTCCTTGTCACTTAGCTTGCTTTTCATAGAGGTGAGCATGATAGGGAGTTGGGTGACGGGTCCTTTTGAACACTCGGAATTTCTTCAAAGTGAGTACGGGTAAGAGAAAACCACTCAAATGTTTTACATTCAATTCACATAATACCTAACAACCAGACTTTTTGAAACATTGAGTAAATGTTGTGTTTTTCACTTGGGTAACCTTTTCTGATATTTTTTAAAACAGAGAATGTATGCACACAGGTAATATAAACATGGATTTTGTCCTTGATGCCTCTGTCAGGTTGCATTTTGCTGAGTTACTTTGTCAATTCAGTGCTTGAGTTGTGCAGACCTAGATATCTGTCTTTATCAGTGTCTTTTCTGTATGTGTGTGTAATATAATATATAGTACATGCTGTATATACTATGTGTGATCAATATATTCTATTATATATAATATACAGATATATTTATGTGATATAACCATAGATATGTAGATATATGGTATATAATACATATACCCTCATTTTCAAATTATTGATTCATTTGCTGTATATATTATAGGTATGTAATATATAAATCATATAAATATACCACATATATGCTCATATATAATATATACCACATGCATGGTACATGATCTATATATTACATATGATATGGACTATATTGACAAGGCAACCAGATTGAGGGAAAGTGTGCAGTCAAAGACCAGATGACATTAATCCTATTAGTCTTCTAATCAGTTGACCAAATCATATATTGAATGAAACTTCAGTCTGAACCCAAGACTGAGCCCCTGCAAAAGGACAGTATAAGGCAAATATTTTTAAAGATCTCTGATCGTCCAATCAGATGAAACTCCCATCTTGGGAATCCTTCGATGTTTCAACCCAGAGATGCCTGAGAATTGATTGTGCAGTGTGTGTGTGTGGGTGTGTGTGTGTGTGCACATGTGAGGAGAAAAGAAAGGTTTGTTGAAAAGAATGTCTGTCATTGCTGAGTTTATTACATTGTTTTGTGACAATATTTGCAGCGCTAGATAGGATGCATATCTAAGTGAAAATTAAAAGTTATAGATAAACAAGTACAAATTGGATAATAAATAAGAGATGAATGCTAAAATGTGAATGTCTTTTTTTTCATTAAATTGGTTTTATTTTGGATAATGGCATAACTAGAGATTCAGACAGTCATTTTTCATTTCTTCAGCTCCCGCTCTAATTGTTGAAGCTCCATTGACCTTGGTGATGACCTTCTATTTTCACATCCATCAGTCTTCCTAAGGATGCCATTTTGCATTCTCATAAATTATACTGTGGGGAAAAAAATTCTCAAAACAGACATCTGGGTGGGATTCTTTTTTATATTCACATTTCATATTCTATTACGTTCTTCTGTCATCTCTTCTAGGAATAATGATTTTTTGCTAGCCTAGTTGAATCTTCTTAGGTTTGAACCAACTGTCTTTACTCTTTTGAATGAGTTTAATTTGCACTGCTACTTTTTCTTTTTGTAGACTCTTTGAAGATTGCAATCAACTCCTTTTTGCCCTTCACTGTATATTTTCAAGTTATTGATTCACTTGCTATGTAGTATATAAATGAAGCTTACAAATGCAATTTCTTTGATTCCTAGGTGCATTTCCACCCCCTTCATTTCTCTCATATTCCAGCAATTCTAACTCCACATTCGCAGTATCTTGGCCCATTAGCAGCTAGGATCAGTTTGGGCACAGTGAACTATATTTCCTTGCTCTAATGAAGCACACAAAATATAACAGCTATTTCCTCAGCAGGCTACCCTCTCGAAGGGAGGCAAAGCAAATGTTGCCTTAGAGCAGAGAGCTAAGCTCTGGGAACCAAATGAACTTGAATATACTGTCTGCACAGGGCCATGGCATTGGGATAAAACTCAACAGCTCACTTCAGTGGGCTCAGCTGTTCCTGTCTACACAGGACTTTTATGGCATTTTGAATGGACACTTTCACTCTCCTCTTTAGGTTTTGTTTAGTTCAGTGGGCTAATGACCTTGATACATAGTCAGCTGTGCTTTCAGTCCCCACTTTGTCTTTTCTGAAGTGGAGGACACAGATTTTGAAGGTCACAGAATATCATTAGTATAAGAGAGCCATAAATTAATTTTTTAAAAAATTGAGGTGTGATGTTATATGGAATGTTTGAGTGATGAGACCAATACTGAGAAACTAACATGAAACGTGTTCTAGGATAGGAGACAGTAGTAGGCCTCTGGCAGAGGCATCCACAACCATCACACTGGTACTCTTAAGGACTTCAGAAGACAACTCTCAATGAAAATGAAGTCCCACTCAAAAATTCCAAATGAAATAGTGAAGAAACATAGAATAAGACCCCCAAATGGTAGAATGTACATTGCAAGAACTAGCAATGACAGAATACAGAACCACTAATATAAGAACACTTAGAATATTCCACTGGGCCACTGTAGTTATAGTATGGGATTGGGGAATTTGGGATGTGGCTGTAGGTAAGGTTTGTAAGCCAGAATATCACTTGGATATGAAGTGTTAAAAGTACCAGATAAGGAGATAAGCCTTATTCTTCAAGCAAACGGGCTGACCAGCCTACTGACCGGGAAAAAGGTACCCACACACTGGCTCAGATAACTGATGAGGAAGCATGGTATCCCTCTGGGGACTGCAGGGAAAATGTCATGAAAATGAATTAGAATCCAGGTTCCTGCCACTGCAGATGTAAGTGTGGATCAACTCAAATTGATAATGGTAAATTGACATGAAGACTTTTCTGGGACAGGAGAAATTAATAGGCTCCTGGCAAAGGCATCTATGGCCATCACATTGATACTCTTCCTAAGGACCTTAGAAAACAACCCCCAGTGGAAATGAACTCAGACTCAAAAAGTACAAATAAAATGAGCAGAGAAGGAACAGAATGAGAAGACCCCATAAACAACAGAATGTAGGTGGCAAAAACTACCAATGACAGAATAATCATAAACAGTAAAATAAGTATTCTCAGGATGTTCCGTGAGCTGAAATGAAGAAGGAGAAGAAGAAAAATATTATAGAGCAAGTACCAAATTGTCTGAAATTAAAAGCATTTGAAGATAATCAATAGAATTTCTAATATTAGAATTCCATTTAAATAAAAAGCGAGAAGAGCAATAGACCAAAAAGCCAAAAAGAAATAGAGAACTAAATAGTAACCTGAGGAAATGATGGAGAAAGGTGGATATGGAAAATATGTAAGAGAAGGTAAGAGAAATGGAGGGTACATTAAGAAAACTCCACATATGTTTAATACAAGTTCCAAGAGAAGAGATAGAAGAAGCAACAAACAATATTCTAAGTGATAGTGGTAAGAATATTCCAGAATTAAAATCCAGGAGCACAGTGAGGTCTGACTATAAGTAGATAATGAAATCAAATTATAAATCCACAAAAGGCACATAACTGTGAAAATGAAGACTATCAACAATTAAATTTACAAGTTTACAAAGAGAAAAATCAAGTATATAAGAAAGAACAGCTGTTAGAAAGACAATATGCTTTGCATGGGCAATAGATACAGTATAGAACAATTAAATAATATCTTCAAAAAGCAAAGGAAAAATAACTGTCAGTCTAGAATGCCCAGAGTAAAATAAAGGATACATAAAGACAATTTGTGACTTACAAAGAAGGTCATTTCTGATTCCACAGTTGACAGATGTTCATCAGAAAGAAGGAAATTCAATGCAGAAAAGAATGGTGAATGAAAAATTATGTAAGAAGGCACGTAAGGAGAAGTAATAGTCATCTAACAATGGATCATTACATCTATCCAATGACAGATATCTAACGGTGGATATTTAAGGAAAAAGGTCGACACTAACCTGTGGTAACATGGGCAGAGGGAGGAGAGAGAATCGAATCCCAGTGTTACTTAGAAGAGGATTAGAGACACTGATCAAATCTAGACAATAAAATTACATCTGAAAACTATTAGGGTATGCTTTATAGTCATTTGTCACAGTTGCTGCAAATACCTCAAACATAACTTAAGAAAGACCAAACCTTTCACAGGTGAAATGTCCACAAATAGGAACACTGTCACCAAATTGAAGTTCGATATACAGAAACTAATTGTATTTATGTACTAGGTAGTAGCAGTAAATAAGCCTAAAAATAAGCCTAAAAATGTAATTTAAAATAGTATCAGAAAACCAAATACTAAGAAATGCTTTAAGTACTTTTATGGAAATTGGCAAGGTAATTTTAGAATTTATCTAAAAATGCAAATGGACAAAGGATATTCAAGACAGTTTTGAAGGATAACAAAGTTTAAGCATTTATAAAACCAGAAAAATTGGTTTAAAGTTACAGTAAATAAGAGCATAGAGTTGAAAAGATGGACAAATAGACAAATAGAATAGAAAGTCCAGAAGCAGATTCTGCCTGTCCAGTTGCCTGGCGTGCCACGGAGATGGTCCTGCAGCACAGTGCAGAACGGGTTCCTTGACTTTGTGCATAAGTAAATGTTGACTTCTATTCATATCATGTGCCAAATCAATTCTAGTCCAATCACAGACGTACATGGTGTAACCATGAAGTCTCTTGAAGCCAATACAGGAAAACATCTTGATGATATAGAAAAAATGTTCTTTAAACAAAATACAAAAAAAAAAAAAAAAAAAAAAAA